>NC_136768.1:17919604-17977104 GCF_947034865.1 Barbatula barbatula
ACATAGAGCCTTTAATGGATGGAGTGAAAATAAATGGCATAGACTGCGCAGTTAAAAGGCTCCAAAATAGGGAGTACATTGTCTCCTTCATGCATTTGCCCGCTTACACTGCTGATGTGGATGTTCTAAACAAACTGGAGGGATGGGGAGTAACCCCCATCTCTAAAATTAAACGAAGAGTGTATCCGGGCACCATTATTGAGGATGGGACAAGGTTTGTAAAAACACGATTCCCGAAAGAAGTTGCCTCCCTCCCGTACAGCACAAAAATAGAGACGGCAGAGGGACCACAGTATTTCCGGGTGATGCACAGCCACCAGGTGAAGACCTGTCGGCTGTGCATGAGCCCGGATCATGTGGTGAAGGATTGTCCGGACTTTAAGTCCTTTAAGTGCGAAGAGAGGGGGCACTTCGCGAGGGACTGCAATGCAGTAAGGTACCCAGATTGCAAATTGGCTTTAAACAACTGTGTGTGTGGGATGAGTATTGTGGAGGAGGAGAAGCAGGTAGACGGGCAGATGCATGAACAAGACAATGAAGAGCCAGAGGAGGGATTAAGAGGATTACAAAATGACGAATCAACAGGGAATAAAAATACTGAGGACCAAGAGGAAGAGTGTAATGGACATGAGACGCAAGCACAACAAGAGGAGGATACACGGACACAGATGGACCTGACTGAAAGTTCGCAAAGAAGGATGGACACTGTGGAACCAAATGGTCAAAGTGAAGAGGAAAAAGAAGAGGAGCAATTGAAGCCTAGTAAAAGAAGATGATCAATCAAGGTATCGCCCAATTTAGAGACTGCTAGGAAAAAAATGCTTAAAGAGGACTCAATTGAGACAAGCAATAAGTATGACGTGTTAAAGGATTTTCAGGAGGATGATCTAAAATGATGAGTTTTATTATTATCTTTATATGCCACATGCTTTTAAGATTTGTTACCTTTAACGCTAGAGGACTGTTAGACATAAGGAAATTTGAGAAAGTGAAAGAAATGTGTAAAGGTGAGGACGTGATTTTACTACAAGAAACTAACTGGAGGGAAGGCTTTATGACTGAAATAACGGAAAGGTGGAATGGAGCTGGAATGGAGGAATGGAAAGGTGGAATGGAGCCTGCTAGCCCTGGCTAGCAGGCCTAGTGCTGGGGCCTTCTTGGGACGAGTAAAACTTCTGACGGGGGTTCTCTGAAAACAAGCGCGGCGGTGCTACGTGTTTGCTCGTAGTTTTGCCATGCTTTGGCACTTTAATTCCGATACAAACGGAGCGACGTGTCCGAGGAAAGTACTGCGTCGTTTTCTGTCGCTATCCCCGACTGTATACACACATCCGTCTCTGTGGCGCAATCGGTTAGCGCGTTCGGCTGTTAACTGAAAGGTTGGTGGTTCAAGCCCACCCAGGGACGAGAGAAGCTTTTCCTTGCTATGTTGAACACAGCTGCAGCAGTTGTGTTCTGCAGCACCCCATCACGCGGTGGCCTGACAGCGAAGCTGGCTCAACAGAGCCTTACTCTATAACAATAAGGTATTTCTAGCCGAAACGCCAGCAAGGAAAAGAAGCCTCTGAGCTTCCCAAATTGAGAGCTAAACCTGGTCCGCTTACGTGAAAGCAGGGGTCCTGAGTGACGGACACTTCAGAAAGGGCAACACCGTATTGCCCTTGTTCAGGTGTCAGTCATGGTCCCACTGTTTCCCAGAGCTAAAGAAACCGAATTGCGACCCCCAAATTTTGTACTAAACGTGTACTATCAGTAAACAACAGAAAGAAGGACTTGGGGTTGAGGAAAAGACCCCCCTGACGACAGTTTGCTGAAGCAAGTGAACACACTGCCCGACTCTAACAGCATCTGTTCTTTAACACGCTTATGCAGCCCTGCCCTTAGCAAAGCCCCAAAAATAACACAAACTCACAGTGGTTCCCCTCCACGGAAACCTTTAGTAAAAGACGAAAGATTTATGCGTAGATGAAGAGAATCTCGAGCTTTGCCAATCTGTCCACGAACCAGCGTGCACACTATGTCACGCCACAATGTTCACAGAGGGTCATTTCTCCTGCAGGCTCCTCTCAGACCAATTTAATTGAGAGGAGGAAAATAAGTAAAAATCAATTTCATCCCCAAATAACTCCAATCGCCTCTGACGAGGTGCCGACGACGCTGATTGCACGCTGACCACAGGTAATCAGATTTAAATCTGCCTTATTAACAGATTTGTCCAACTCTGACAAATGCCAGACGAGGACCTCAGACATTAGTGTAAGGCTTGGACTTTTGGAGCAAGCATACTGCTGTCCGTAATGTGGAAATCTGCTATGGACACCCGAAAAAAGTAAGTCACATTGCAAAGGGTTTGCCCGAGATGAAGTGTGGGTTTTTCTCCTCTAGAGAGACAAATCAACAGCTGAGTTCAATGCACCGCACACAAAGTCGGCAGGATTGGAACTTGCGCGGGGAGACCCCGATGGATTTCTAGCCCGACAACAGCACGTCACGACTTTGCCGGAAATTATGTTTTTTTATTTTTTGGGCAGAAGCAACTCCAGACAGATTGGATGCCCTGTTTAAGAGAATGCTGCGCTTAGAGGTCCGCACACAAAGTCGGCAGGATTGGAACTTGCGCGGGGAGACCCCGATGGATTTCTAGCCCGACAACAGCACGTCACGACTTTGCCGGAAATTATGTTTTTTTATTTTTTGGGCAGAAGCAACTCCAGACAGATTGGATGCCCTGTTTAAGAGAATGCTGCGCTTAGAGGTCCCACCGAGATTTGAACTGGGATCGCTGGATTCAGAGTGCAGTGCTAAACATAAGTTGAAAGGCTAAAACCGTTGGGCAGAAGCAATTCCAGACATGGGCCCCTCGGAAGGGGTTCTGATTGGAAGCCCCAGAAAGGAGAATGCTGTGCTGAGAGGTCACACCGAGATTTGAACTCGTATCACTTGATTCAGAGTCCAGAGTGCTAATCATTACACCATGGAACCCTGTGTCGAGTGGTTTTAGGCCCGCTAGGCGCACAAGAAAAGGCCACCCGGTCCAGGGTGCACAAATATCTCTGCGGTAAAGCAATGCACAGGCAAAGACTTGCCGAAACTAAACCAGGGACCTTTAGATCTTCAGTCTAACGCTCTCCCAACTGAGCTACTTCGGCCACATCATCTGTCTTGTGCAAGCGTTTTGGCGAACGACCCCAGCATCATTTTACCAATGAGAGATGGACGGCATGCCAGGGAAAAGTCAGTGGCCAATACGGGGATCGAAGCCGCGACCTTGGCGTTATTAGCACCACGCTCTAACCAACTGAGCTAACCGGCCTATGGGCTCAAGCAATCACATTTCGCGTTGCTGATTTTACTCCTTTGAGTGTCGTACTGTTAAGTGGCAACAGTTCCGTTTAGTTCGTTCAAATGGAAGAGCGCTTGTTTTGCATGGGAGAGGTAGCGCCATCGACGTCCGCATTATTCGAGGCTTTATTCTCTCACCGCTTTATATAGGCTCACCGCTAAGAAAAATTTTCTTCCCACAAGCTTTCTTGCAGTGTTGAGGTTAACTTAACCCCGGTTTAAAACCTGCCGATGTCTTAGTTTATCATCAGAAAAACCTTCCGTCTTCTATGCGTTTCATCGTTCCACAAGTACAGCGCTACAACCCCTCGGAAGGGGTTCTGATTGGACGCCCTGTAAAAGAGAATATTCCGCTGAGAGGTCCCACCGAGACTTGAATTCGGACCGCTGGATTCAGAGTCCAAATGATATAAAAGGATTTAAAATGCTACTTATCTCTCGCCTGCAAGTGTTTGTGCAAGCCTTTTGGCGAACGACCCCAGCATCATTTTACCAATGAGAGATTTATTTGCATTTTCATTTAGACAGTGTGAACGTTTGCTGTGGTGCGTTTCCTTGCGCTTTCACCGTAGTTTCATGTAAAGCGTTATCCCCTTATTGTTGGGCGATTGTCAAAATAAGTCCTTTGCCCTGGGATTGAAAAATCTCCCTGCCCAAATGTGCTTTACTTATCATTTCTGTGTGTGTGAAATCACATTAACTTTTCAGACATGGGCAATTTGTTGTGCTTTATATTTCGCTTGGGTGTATTGCCCTTTGGCTCATTGCGTACCATTGGCAGTTGTCAGTATGAAAAGCAGCGTGTGCTACTGATACTTTACGTTAACTGAACCCTGGTTGAAAACCTGCCGATGTCTTAGTTTATCATCAGAAAAACCTTCCGTCTTCTATGTGTTTCATCGTTCCACAAGTACAGCGCTACAACCCCTCGGAAGGGGTTCTGATTGGATGCCCTGTAAAAGACAATACTCTGCTGAGAGGTCCCACCGAGACTTGAACTGGGATCGCTAGATTCAGAGTCCAGAGTGCTAAACATTACACCATGGAACACTGTGTCGAGTGGTTGACGGCCCGCTAGGCGCAGGAGAAAAGCCACCCTGATCGGGGTGCACAAATTAGCTCTGCAGTAAAGTAACAAACAGACGAAGCCTTGCCAAAACCCGGGATCGAACCAGTGACCTTAAGATCTTCAGTCTAACACTCTCCTAACTGAGCTATTTCGGCCATTTGGTGAGATGTCATTGCAAGAGAAACAATTATGTGTTGATGCAGAATAACTGCGTGCTGAACGTGATGTTTGTGCGCTGAGAGGAAAAGAGTTAGAAAATGATTTGAGTTGAAAAAATTGAGTTGCAGCGTAACCTAGAGTTAGAACAGACACTGGAGTTACGTAAATTGGAGTTACAATCTGAACGGGAGGAAAGAGATTTTCAGTTGAGAAAATTAGAGTTAGAACTGAATGCCCAAACAGTTGGAACTCCACTTCGTGTGCCACTATCTGTTTAACCCATGGCGACTGCACCTGTTTTTGATGTTTATAAAAACATTAGACTAGTGCCACAATTTTTTGAGAAGGAAGTAGATAAATATTTCCAACATTTTGAACGTGTTGCAGAGTCTTTGAGATGGCCAAAAGAGTTTTGGACCTTATTGCTGCAATGTGTTTTAATTGGGAAGGCACAGGAAGTTTATTCAGCGCTGACTATAGAGCAAAGTCGTGATTATGACATCGTGAAGTCTGCTATTTTTCATGCATATGAGCTGGCACCTGAAGTTTACCGCCAGAAATTTAGAAGTCATTTTAAGGCTGAGAAGTGCACATATCTGGAGTTTGCTAGAGAGAAAGAAAGCTTGTTTGACCGTTGGTGTACCTCAGTAAAAGTAACCACCAAGGAACAGCTTAGAGAACTGATTCTTTTAAAGGAGTTCAAAAGCTGTGTTCCAAATGCGGTTGCTATGTATCTAAATGAACATAAAGTGAGTAAAATGTCAGAAGCTGCTCTTATGGCAGAGGAGTTTGTTCTTACTCATCAGCTTTCTGTTAGTCACTTAAATGATCTGAGTAGGTCAAAGTTAAGTGTTACTGTTAAAAATAAAAAGGTGGTTGCACGCCAGAATTCTGTGTAAAATTTCGCTGATAATACCTCAGTCACACGTACGAAAGGTGAGTTGGTTTGCTTTTATTGTAAAAAGCCAGGACATAGAATTTCTGATTGTATTGCTCTCAAAAGGAAAGAGAAAGGCGTTAAACATGTTGGTTTGATTTCTACATCAAATGTGAAGCATACTCCTGCACGATTTAACCAGCAGATTGAACGGGTGGATGTTACTGAGATGGAGAGTGTCAAAAATAATGCTGATTTTGCACCATTTCTCACTGAAGGGACTGTGGCTTTGCCTGATTCGGATGAGACTGTACCTGTACGTATCCTCCGAGATACTGGGGCGGGGCAATCTTTTCTGATGGAAGGACTTTTGCCCTTGTCTGAACTTACTACTACGGGAACAAAGGTGCTGGTCCGAGGACTTTAGATGGGGTTCACCGAAGTTCCTCTTCATTGCATTCATCTTAATTCCAAACTTGTGTCAGGTGATGTGGTAGTTGGAGTTCGTGCTATGCTTCCTGTCCCTGGTGTAACTTTCATACTGGGCAATGATTTAGCTGGGGGGAATGTCTGGGAAAAGTCAGACGGCAGTGTTCCACTTATAGTGGTCTCTGCTGTTGAGAAATTAGCTGGATCTTCTGATTGTCTTGATTTATACCCTGCATGTGCAATCACTCGGGCGATGGCTGAGAAAAGGGTGTCAGATGAAACTGAAAATATTCTTTGTAATACTTTTATTGTTTCTGAAAATCTTTCTCAGCCAGAACTTAGTATTGCGTGTACGGATGTGCAGGATAAGATACCTGTTCATGAGTCACATGTTGTTGTTGATCATAAGACAGATGGGTCTGATTTTATGTCAGAAAGTCCATTTATCTGTGATGACCATGTTAACGCTTGTTCTTTTAGTGTGACTCGAGATGATCTTGTCAAAGCGCAGCAGGCGGATGATACTCTTCAAAAATTGTTCTCTTTAGCTCAGGAAGTAGGAGACAAGACTTCATCTCCTTTCTATTTTCTCCAGGATGGATTGCTTTATAGACAACAACCTATGAGCTCTGATATTATACTCGATCCTAGGATCCAAATCGTGGTTAAATTTCGTCAAGACCTGTTACATCTTTCACATCAGGGCATGGCTGGTCACTTGGGCGTACGAAAGACCTATGATAGACTACTAAGAAAATTTTATTGGCCTAGATGTTAGCGAGATGTGATTAACTCCATACGGTCCTGCCATACTTGTCAAAAGACGGGAAAACCAAATCAAAAAGTTCCAGTTGCTCCTTTACAGCCTATTGCTGCAGTTACTACTCCTTTTTCACACTTGACGATTGATTGCGTTGGTCCTTTACCACGATCTAAGGCTGGACATGCTTATTTACTCACTGTAATGTGTCAGACTACACGTTACCCTGCAGCTTATCCTCTGAGATCAATCACTAGCAAAGCTATTTTAAAGGCTTTAACAAGTTTCATGTCTATTTTTGGTATTCCAAAAACCATTCAGTCTGACCAGGGTTCGAATTTTATGTCCCGAAACTTCTCTAAGGTCATGCGACAACTTGAAGTTAAACATAACATATCAAGTGCTTATCACCCTCAAAGTCAAGGAGGTCTTGAAAGATTCCATCAGACCCTAAAGTCACTTTTGAGGTCTTATTGTGTCGAGCTTGACTGTGAATGGGAGGAAGGACTTCCTTGGATGTTGTTGGCTATTCGTGAGGTTGTACAAGAGAGCATAGGTTTTAGCCCTAATGAGTTAGTGTTTGGACACACTGTTAGAGGCCCTATTGCTGTCTTGGCAGATGAGTGGACTAATTCTGACCCTCCTGAGAATGTTTTAGACTATGTAAGTAGTTTCCGTTATCGCCTCTATGAAACTAGAGCAATCGCTTTACGAAAGTTAGCTAAGTCTCAAGGGAAGATGCAGAAATTGTTTGATCGCAAAGTTAAGTCCAGACATTTTCAAGCAGGTGACCAAGTACTTGCGTTGTTACCTGTTTTGACTAGTCCTTTCCAGGCTCGGTTTGCTGGACCGTATACGATTGCAAAGAGTCTTCCGAATAACAGCTATTTGTTAAATACACCCGATCGGCGAAAGAAAATCCAGGTTTGTCATATTAACTTACTGAAATTATATGTTACTCCTGTACCTTCTTTGTCTATTGATGTTGTAAAAACTGCTGAAACTATAGATTTAAGTGTTTCAGAAGCATCTGTAGAGGTGGATGATCATCTAGAGGAAATAAAAGGTCCTTCTCGAGGAGAAGTGGAAGGGCGACTAAATAACTCTGAAATGCTTGTCAATTTGGCTCACCATTTGTCACACCTGTGCGAGTCAGAGAAGACAGACATAATTGAGCTGGTAAGCTCGTTTCCCTCTCTCTTTTCTGATGTTCCCACCCGAACTTCTGTCATTGAGCATGACATCGATGTCGGTACAGCTCAGCCAGTGAAACAACATGCTTACCGTGTCAATCCTATAAAAAGGAAGTTACTTCAGAAAGAGGTGGATTATTTACTTGATCATAAGTTAGCGGAACCCAGTTTTAGTTCTTGGAGTTCTCCATGTATTTTAGTGAGTAAACCTGATCGTTCGTATCGGTTTTGCACTGACTACAGGAAGCTTAACTCACTGACAAAACCTGATTGTTACCCTCTACCAAGAATAGATGACTGTGTTGACCGGGTTGGCTCTGCAAAATTTGTTAGCAAATTTGACCTCCTGAAAGGTTATTGGCAAGTGCCGTTGACATCCCGTGCTAAAGAATTATCTGCTTTCGTGACACCTGACAGGTTTCTGCAGTACACTGTTATGCCTTTTGGGGTCCGAAATGCTCCTGCTACATTTCAGCGGTTGGTAAATCATGTGTTGTCTGGGATGAGCGGTTGTGAGGCTTACTTGGACGATGTTGTTCTGTATAGTTCGTCTTGGTCTGAACATCTCAATCAAATCAATGAACTTTTTGTGCGTTTAGCAAAAGCCAACTTGACTATAAACCTTGCTAAGTGCGAATTTGGAAAGGCTACGGTGACATATTTGGGAAAGGTTGTTGGCCGGGGTTGTGTGAAACCGATTCACGCTAAAGTAAATGTGATCTGTAGTTTTCCCAAGCCAGCTACCCGTCGTGTGTTACGACGATTTCTCGGGATGGTGGGTTACTACAGGTGATTTTGTCATAATTTCGCAAATGTAGTGGCCCCTCTGACCGATCTGTTAAGTCCAAAGAGACCCTTTCAATGGTCTGAAAAATGTCAGTGTTCCTTTGAGAATGCAAAATCTTTATTAGCAAATGCTCCTGTGTTGGTTACCCCTAATTTTGAGAAGCGATTTCAACTTGCAGTGGATGCTAGTGCCTATGGGGCTGGCGCTGTTCTTTTACAAGAAGATTGTAATGGAATCGAACATCCAGTCAGTTATTTCTCAAAGAAATTCAATCGTCACCAGCAAGTGTATTTTACGGTGGAAAAAGAGGCATTAGCCCTTATTCTAGCCGTTCAGCATTTTGAGGTATATTTGAGCGCGGTCTGTGGTCCTATTACTGTATACACTGACCATAATCCATTGACGTTCTTAGATCGAATGCGCGGCAAGAATCAAAGAGTTATGAGATGGAGCCTTATTTTACAACCTTTCCACTTACAGATTAAACATATACGTGGCAAGGATAACATAATTGCGGATGCTCTCTCACGGATGTAAGATGTACCAGAGAGTCCGGCATTGTTTTTTTTCTCTTTCCCTTTCACCTTCTCTTTTTTTCCATTCTCCTTTTTTTTCTCTCTGATGTCCTAGGGCCCAGGATTCCGGGAGTGAAATGGCGTTGGATTTATGGAGATCAGTACTAAAGTTATTGTACATTCACATTTAAAAGGTTGTTTTGCCTTTGTATTTTTTTTCTTTCGGTTCTTTAGGAGAACCTCCCTCTGGAGTGGGAGGTGTGACGACCCAGAGTCTCCTCTTCCTGATTCAATTGGTGCTGATTGTGGGAGTCCCTGATTGGTTTCCTTATGCTAATTCACAAATTGGTTAGAGTATATGAGAGTGTGGTGCGTTATTGAAAGGAGGCACTCTCTGGAGAAGTACTCTTCTGGGGCCTCATGTACAAAGACTTGCGTTGAATTCATACTATAACATTGCGTACGGACAAAGCTGTAAATGTGCGTACGCACAAAAAAAACAGATGTATGAATCTCTGCGTACGAAGGATCCCACGCATATTCTCTTTGTACATCCCAATTAACGTAGAATTGAGCGCACATGCATGAGCACAACTCCCCACCCAGTCTCCTCCCCTAATTAAATCAATTTAAATATGGTAATGAGTTCACTTTGGCAAACGATAGCAGTAAGAAAATGGCTAAAGCAAGCGGCAAGAAATGAAACTTTACGGAAAGTGAACTGGAGGTGCTACTATCGGAGGTAGAAACCAGAAAAAATATATTATTTGGCACTTTGTCCTCCGGAATTAACAACAAAAGGAAAAAATATGAGTGGGAGAGTTTGGCTGGAGCCGTCAATGCGGTGGGATCTGAAAGTCGCACTGTAAATGACCTTAAAAAGAAATGGTCTGATATTAAGGTGGACGTAAAACGGAGAACTGCTGCGCACCGACAAAGTGTGGGCAGAACAGGCAGTGGTAAAGGGGTCGATGAACTAACACCCTTTGAGCAGAGAGTTGCCTCAATTATAGGTGACACTTTACTCTCTGGAGTGGTATCTGCTGCTGTGGGAGACTCAGATTCACTACAGGACTGCCACGAAGGTAACAATTTCTCATTTGTTTTTACTTTGGTATATATAGCCTTTTTCATTATCAAATGCATGCAATGTAGTTGACCAAAACTACACCAGAGATTTTACATATCCATTGCATTTATGGCAAATGCGTGTGCCCCTTAAAAATGGAACGGACTCAAATCAAAGTTAACATGTGCCTGTGTTTATTTAGACTCATATGGTGCAATAGCCGGAACATCCACTGGCACGCACTCGGAATCCTCCCCTCCTGAGCAGCCAGCGCCCACTGTGCCCAGTGTTTCCAGTGCTCCCACCAGTGCTGACGCCCGTCCGTCTGGCTGCGTCTTGACGCATGCTGTTTTGGAGTCACAACAGCAAATCGTCATGGCCATCGGAGAAATCAACAGTCACCTTAAAAATATCACTGACGCACTCACAGACATAAGCCACTCATTAAAGGAATTGGTCAAAAAATGAACTTTGTCTCCGATTACCATTTATATTGTTGCAATCACATGTTGACGGGCCTGAATAGCTTGTTGGTTGGGCTGCACATACATTGGTCCTGGGTCAGGGTCATCTGGCGGTGCTGCCACCTCACCAAGTGGTATGCCATGCCTGTGCGCGACATTGTGCAGCACACCACAGGCCAGCACAATGCGGCACACCTTGTCAGGGCGGTATAACAGCATCCCCCCACTCCTGTCAAGGCAGCGCCACCGACATTTCAGCTGCCCAATCGCCCGCTCTACAACTGACCGAGTGCGAGAATGGGCGTTATTGTATCTGCGCTCTTGGTCAGTTTGGGGGTTGGTGAGGGCGGTTAAAAGCCACGTCTTTACTGGATAACCGCGGTCTCCTGAAAGGTTATTCAATAATTAAATGCAAAAAAAATATATAATATACAATAAGATAAAGCATAACTTTAAATGCATCACTTACCAAGAATCCACCCATCACGCAACCTGCCAGTTTGGAGCCTCATCCCAAAAATGCTGTTTGTAAGGATGTATGAATCATGGGTTGACCCAGGCCACTGTTGTGGAATTTTCTTATTCCTTAATCAAGGTGAGTCAATTTTGACAAACGCAATATACAGAGACATCAGGTACTTTGCAAAGTATTTTATTGTCGTTTAATCTGCATCATAAGCAATGAGCATGGTGCAGAGCAAAGGCGCTCTTTCCTTCTGCACCCAGAGTATATATATGATTACGTGAAACCCCCTCCCTTTGCCCCCTAGCCAGAATCCCGAGCTGCTTTCCGAGAAGTGATGCCCGTTATTCCAAACAGAACATCTTGGCATCTGCTCGAGGGCAAAGGCAGAGTGGTATGACGCGTATAGAGAAAAACATGATAACATAAATAAGAAAACATAGATAAAAACTTCATAAACATATAGATAGACACATCAAGAAGCTAGACAAGAAAATTTCCATTACATTCCCCCCTTTTATCATATATGATAACCAAAATTCTTATACTTTGACCATGTAAGATGAGCAACGCCCTTTCTCTTACAGGTTTCATTCTTCTATCTAAACAGTTCTTAAAATCCCACTAGAATTGGTAACACCACCCGCTTCAGCCTTCGTCACTTTCCATATTCTTACTCTCATTTGTGGAATTGCTCCCGTTCCCTCATAACTAAAATTTTTCTGAGTTACAGCTAGTCTAAAACTTTCTCTTTTCCCTTTTTATTTGGCCGTCCCAGGGGACATAATGGCCCACATTTTCAAATTTTGTTGCCTTATCCAGAACATCAACTGAGGTACACGTACCTCTACACAAATACATATTTGTTCCCCAGTACCTAGCAGAATTAGGGTAACACTGTCCCTCCCCATACCATTTTATTAAACTTGGAATATAGTGTTGCACAGAAACAAAATTCTATAATCTCTAATTTATAATTCTCGAACTGTGGATTCCCTTTGTGAGCACCAATAGTGTCGCTCCTCCTGTCGCTTCAGTCAGCACGACCATTGCGAAGAGCCATTGTGGATGCCATTTTGATGGCCAACGGTTGGAGTTGCCACTCCTTGGACACCTTTTTGCAGTGGGAGGCATGTCTTTCCTACGACTTCCTGGAAGCTTTGTAATGATTTGTCAGCTCCATTTGCTCCTGCTCTTTTGACCTGCACAAACATTTTGAGAGCAAAAACACAAAAACACATTGCCTGTAACATCCCCCCTTTTGACACGTGGTCTAGACCACGTGTCAAAATTGCAAAAGCAGAGAAAAAATGTTTGGCAAACAGGTGAGGCCATTTCGGCTCCCCCAAACATTGTCTGTGTATTTACATGAGCACTCATTCCAGAGTGCACGCTCAGCTGGTTCTGCAAAATGTTTGCATCTCTGCAAGAGAAAGAGTTTTGTTAGTGATTTCTGGAGAAAATCTGTCTGTGGCACCGATGTTGCTTGCTTTGCTGCAAGGTCAGCTTGTCGGCTTCCTGCAAAAAAATAGTTTCAGATACAAAAGTGTGTGTGGCATAGTCACACACAACAATGGCTGATGGGAGAAGAATGGCAGATAGCATATCAGCAACCTGTGTGTGATAAAGAATGTTTTTACCATCAGCTTTTAAAAAGTTTCTGTGTTTCCAGAGTGTGCCAAAATCATGAGTTACACCAAATGCATATCTACTATCTGTGTGAATGTCTACATTTTTATTCTTTGCTAATTCGCATGCGCGTGTGAGTGCAATGAGCTCTGCTGTCTGAGCAGAGAAATGGTCCCTAAAAATGATATCAATTGCTTCTTTGCTTTTGGACTTGCAATGTCTGAAATTGCAGACACGCTTTGCGGACAGCTGTCTGCCGCGGTCAGTAATTTCGTGACCCAAAAACGAACAACTTGTTTTGCCAGCTGGACTTTGGAGACATTTACTTTGTGTTCTTTTCTCTTATCTTTTTAACTCATTAAATATTGGCCTTATGCCATTGAGGGCTTCTGGTTTGAGGCTTCTGTTTTGAGGGGGTATTGCTGTTTGCGTGGACGAAAATTACCCTTGGGCGTTATCACAACAGGCTCACAGTTCCTAAACAACCCAACGTCATATTTTCCTGTCGCCCACATTTGTACGGGCACCTTTACCAAAATTTCTGGTATGTCAATACTCTTCATTAATCTTTTTTGTGTGTGAAAACACTTCAAGTCCCCTTGTTGTTGACAGACAGGCATGATTCTCACGATGGGCATGCAACAAATTTGAATATTGCACGTCATCCCTTTTAACCCATTCTATGGCGTGCGCATATTTGTCAGCAAAACACCCACAGCTCCCCACACCATTGTAATCAACGTCATGAGGCTATGTGAGGCAATACTTTCTACATCATACTAACGTAATTCAAAACTACATCGTACAGCTGTACGAGCGCTGCACTCGGGTCGTGTTGGTATCATGCTCAATCTGTCATCATACACATTATGACTCTGCCCAGCCAATGAATCGGGCAGCAGTCAGACATGAGAAACCTGTGTTGAAATTTGACACTCCCCAACTCACATTGCACCCTTTTGACATCAATTATTTTACATTAGAGCCACTAGCATTTAGGCAAAACACAGCTAGTTTAGACTCTGGTAAATTTAAACACTTCTTGTGAATCACAGTAGGCTATTTGTTGCCCCTGAATCTATCAAAAATTCAAGCGGTTTGTTGCACACAAGCATTGTGCATTTTAGCAAAGTTCAGAAAGCGGTTTCATTCATCATGGAATGTGAGCTAAGCAGATCTTCGTTGCATACAGTAGGAAAAAGCATTTCTTCATTGCATAGGCTAAGGGAAATCATACTCACCACCCTCGGAATGATGCCTCACCTCCTCACTTCCATCTACCTT
This sequence comes from Barbatula barbatula, assembly GCF_947034865.1. Taxonomy (NCBI): domain Eukaryota; kingdom Metazoa; phylum Chordata; class Actinopteri; order Cypriniformes; family Nemacheilidae; genus Barbatula; species Barbatula barbatula. The sequence goes on from NC_136768.1 coordinate 17,933,645, forward strand.
TTCTTTGACCTCAGTGGTCTCAGAGGCTCAGGACAATCATTTCGCCAGTGCCCCGTCTTTCCGCAATTGAAACATTTCTCTGGATCATAGGTGCTAGAGGGTTTAAACCCTCCTCTCCCTCTTCCATGTCCACGCCACTGACCGCCTCTCCTCCCGTTTCCTCTTCCTCCATGCTTTACTCCGATATTCATTAGAGCCATGTGGAGTTCTTTATCTTGTGTGTTTTTCTTCTGAAGCTCTTTCTTGCCTGTTTGTCTTTCGGCGTGTACAGCATGACGGACAATCTCACTCATTCTCGCGCGATCTGGCTCGATGCATGATTTTTCCACTTCTCGTCTCAGCTTTTCTCTGAGGTTCCGCAGAAAAGCGGATCTGAGATGTCCTTCGAACGGACCAATGTCTGGTCCGTCTGCATCAGGTTGAAGTCCAGAATGTTCTTTAAATACTTCCTCCAGTCTTTCATCAGTCTTTTGCACACAAGCGGCGATCTTATCCAGATTCAGAGCTTTGGGAAAAGTAGATTTTAGTCCTTCTAAGAATTTTTCCAGAATCCTCCTGTACTCAGCATTGTCTGCATGCGACCAGTTGACATGTTCCCTTCTATAATCCTCCACAGGCCATTTACCCTGTAACTTTCTTAAGTCAGATGGTTTCAGTTTGACTTTCAACAGTCTCTCTAATTCTTTCATTGAGGGTGAGAATTCTTTGCAAAATGTCAAAAGTTCTTTATATGTCGGTGCTGGTTGCGCTCTTTCCTGCTTTTGACACACCACGGGCTGTGGCATGTGCGGCACTGGTGCTGGTGGGGATACTGGTGGGGGCACTGGAGCTGCCTCAATCGGGTTCAGATGTCGGTGAGGAGGGACACAATCATCCTCCGGTTGGTGTTTGTACTCAGTCATAGATGGGGGTAAAGAAGACAGAGGGGTTAAATCATTATATTCAAGCAAAACAGGGTACAATGGAGTTTTCGGTGGTGGCAGTTCTTCCAATGCCATTCCTTTAAAAACATAGTCACGTCTATTAGCTTCCCTCTCCCATAACGCTAAACATTTACACGCTTCATCATATTTTTCCCTTTCTCTTTTGGACATTTTAAATATGTCTTTTTTCCCCATGTGTTCTCTTATTTTCTCTAATTTTGTGGTACTAAATGTACCGTTTTCTGGAAAGTTAGCTTTTTCTATTAAATAGGGTACACCTTGTAAACTTCCCGTTCCCCACCTTTTCCTCATTTCTCTGTATGTTGGTTTATCCATAATTCTGAATAGTCTCCCAGACTGTTTAGAATCTATCTCGATTCTGAGTAGTCTCCCCTCTTTAACTGTCTTAAGCAGTCCTCCAGACTGTTTAGAATCTATCTCGATTCTGAGTAGTCTCCCCTCTTTAACCAGACTGTTTAGAATCTATCTTGATTCTGAGTAGTCTCCCCTCAGACTGTTTAGCGCTAAGTAGTCTCCCCTTTCTTCTTAGACTGTTCAGAATATTTTCAACTCACCGTTTTTCACTTTTGTGCCTTGCACTGAGTTCTTTTGGGATCACGTCAGCCTGGGGTCCAGAGTAGAGTTCTCTCGTCCCTGTATGGGGTTAGAGCTGGATTTGCTATGTCCAGGATGATCAGTCAACTCTAATCCGTTCTCCATCAGCCTTGTGATCCCATCCTCGTCGCCAAATTGTTGTGGAATTTTCTTATTCCTTAATCAAGGTGAGTCAATTTTGACAAACGCAATATACAGAGACATCAGGTACTTTGCAAAGTATTTTATTGTCGTTTAATCTGCATCATAAGCAATGAGCATGGTGCAGAGCAAAGGAGCTCTTTCCTTCTGCACCCAGAGTATATATATGATTACGTGAAACCCCCTCCCTTTGCCCCCTAGCCAGAATCCCGAGCTGCTTTCCGAGAAGTGATGCCCGTTATTCCAAACAGAACATCTTGGCATCTGCTCGAGGGCAAAGGCAGAGTGGTATGACGCGTATAGAGAAAAACATGATAACATAAATAAGAAAACATAGATAAAAACTTCATAAACATATAGATAGACACATCAAGAAGCTAGACAAGAAAATTTCCATTACACCACCTTGCCACAATATTTGTTAGGCGCATTTGTGCATCACATATTATCTGCACATTTATTGAATGGAAATGTTTCCGATTCACATATGCAAATTCTTCTTCAGATGGCGCCTTTATAGCAATGTGTGTGCAGTCGATCGCTCCGATTACATTAGGGAAACCGGCTATCGCTGCAAATTGCGTTTTAATGTTTGGCTGGTCAACTGCATCATATGGGAACCTTATATACCTGGTAGACATGCGGATGATCCCGTCCCATACCGCTGGCATTGCGCGGCTCCAAGACGACTGGCTTATTCCTGAGCGGTCTGCCAGTTCCCTTTGGAAAGAACCAGTTGCCAGAAAACCAAGTGTTGTCAGCACCTGCAAGGGAACGGGTATTGCGTGGCTCCTTGCTGTCTCTCTCTCTATATTCGGACCCAACTCAGCACAGAGCTCCAAGAGGATAGCCCTTGGAAATCTGAAACGGCTATTAAACCAGTCATCATCCTGAGCAAGAAAATTATTGTGGTCCCTAAAAACTCGTTCTCTTCGGATTCTGCCATTAGCAATGTCCTCTAATAAAGCCAAAGCTGCCATTGCCATAGACTAAGTGTTGTGTCAATTTGCATACCGGTATGCTTTTATATGTTCTTATTTAATTGCATAATTGATATAATTAATATAATCCCATAAGGCTTGTGTGACAATATATGTCAATTATTTATAAATTGCTAATTAATAGCAATGCTTCCCACAGGTGGTGGTGCGATAGACTTGTAGAACAAATTATTGTGTAATATTTACAACTTCACTTCATTGCCTGTAAGAGTCGCCAACAGACAAAAACAAGGAGAAATGTACGTACGCCAGACATGAAGTTGGCTTGGAGGAACGCACATTCTCGCGTTAATTTCACCGTTAGTACATCCGACCGTGAGCGTGAAAGCTGACGTACGCAAAGTTTTTGTGCGAACGCAAGGTTGATACATGAGGCCCCAGGTGTTTCTTCCAAGTTTCAGAGTAACACACCCCAAATCATCAAGGTATGCTTCACAACAAGGTACATCACAAAGTACATAGGACACCAAACTTTGAAATATTGCACGAGCATGTTTTAAACCAAAAACCATAACCATATATTGTAAAAAAATCAACCTGGAGTGGCATAAGCTAGCAGAGATCTCTGAGACACGTTCCATAAGGGGAACCTGCCAATAACCCTTAAGTAAGTCTAACTCGGTCACAAACTCGGCATGTCGTACACTATCCACGGAGTCTTCTATTCTCGGTCTGTTGGCGACTCACGGGTCATCCTTAGGTCCAAAACAAAAAGAAGAGATGCTCTTTCAGACTCAGAAAACGCCAAAACAACAAACAAAACCCATAACTGAAACTCCACTCACAACCTTTCTACATAACCTGTAACAAAAGAGAAAAGAAAAAGCATGATGAATTTCACACAACACTTACCTTACTCCTTAGTTAATAAAAACCAAGAAACGACAAAGGAATAAAATGTCCCCTGTCCCCTGAAGAATCAAGACAATTAAACTCACTGTCCCCAAAACATGACAAAAACAGGCCTAAGACTAAACATGAGCAAGCTGCCTGTTAGGCTAGCAAGCTAAAAATGACTAGAGAGGACAGGTTTTTACCACCCCCCCAAAACAGCCGTGCCAATCAGCAGAAGTTATCCACGAACCAATAAACAGCCTCCATTCCTGCAACACAGACTCAAGCACAAGAAAACAAACAATCATTCCGGGTTGTAACACCTCCACCCATAAAATCTCAGATTTCCAAATAGTTTTAAATATGATATCTAGGCAAAGTGTCCGCAATCACATTTTCAACTGCCTTGTTGTGTAAAATCTGGGTTATGGTCATTATAAACAACAATGGGTAATGAACTAGAACCAAGATAAACCTCACATTGCTGTAAGCCTAGCAAATGGCTCAGGGCCTCTTTGTCCATGCTGATATGGTTAACCTGGTGACGATTGAACGTTTTTGAATAGAAACAGACAGGGCGGTTGATTGCATGATCATCTTCCTGCAATAAGACAGCACCCGTCCCACTCGCATCCACCTCCCGCTTAAATGGTTTTGAGAAGTCCGGGGCTGCTAACACAGGAGAACAATACAACTACGTTTTGAGGCCATCAAAGGCATACCGACACCTCAAATTCCATTCAAAAGACACTGGGCCACGCAGAAGATCTGTTAGGGGTTTTGCAACATCTGAAAAGTCCTTGCGAAAACTTCTATAATATCCAGCCTTCCCAAGAAATCGCCTAAGTTCTCATTTTGTTACAGGAACTGGGAAAGCATCGATGGCTTTTACTTTAGCGTCAAAAGGACGACGAACGGTCCCCTGACCCACATGTTTACCCAAATAAGTGACTGTAGCACAATCAAATTCACATTTAGCAAGATTAAGTGTGAGGTTTGCTGATTGAAGACTCCCAAACACAGTGTTCAGGTGTTTCTTCCAAGTTTCAGAGTAACACACTACATCATCAAGGTATGCTTCACAATAAGGTACATCACAAAGTACATAGGACACCAAACTTTGAAATATTGCACGAGCATGTTTTAAACCAAAAACCATAACCATATATTGTAAAAAAATCAACCTGGAGTGGCATGAGCTAGCAGAGATCTCTGAGACACGTTCCATAAGGGGAACCTGCCAATAACCCTTAAGTAAGTCTAACTCGGTCACAAACTCGGCATGTCGTACACTATCCACGGAGTCTTCTATTCTCGGTCTGTTGGCGACTCACGGGTCATCCTTAGGTCGCTTGTTCGAATCCGGTTCTAAGGAAGCGTCGTTCATAACTTCCAAGATGGCGCCGCGAATGGCTGCCTCGGTGTGGAGCTCTCCAGTAGTCTTGCTGTTTTTGTTAGTTTGTCCTGTTTTATCTCTGTCAAACACTATCAGTTTTACAAGGAACGAACTGCTGAACATTCGGCAGTGGATACCAACTAATCTGCAACCAGTTTTCGATTTTTCTGACGTTTTGCTGGATATTTTAGTCAGTGCAGTCGCGTGGAGAGGACGCCGGAAGAAACGCAAGCGCGGGAAGCGAGCCGGCGCGCTCGTCAAGCTCAGACAGCGCGGCCTAAGAACGCCGTTGCCAAGCATTCATCTTGCGAATCTCCGCTCTCTACCTAACAAAATGGACGAACTTCGCCTGCTTTCAAGCAAAAACAAGGTTTTTACAAACTCTGCTGCTCTGTGTTTTACGGAAACCTGGCTGAACGAAACCATTCCGGACAGCGCGTTACATCTGCCGGACTTTCAGCTGTTCAGAGCGGATCGCGATACGGAGACAACAGGGAAAACGCGCGGTGGTGGGACATGCTTTTACATCAACAGAAGGTAGTGTACGGATGTAACTGTGTTAAAGAAGATGTGCTGTCCTGATGTGGAAGCGCTTTTCATTAACTGTAAACCGTTCTACTCGCCGCGGGAGTTTTCATCAGTCATCCTCGTAAGTGTTTACATTCCACCACAAGCACACGTGTGGACTGCGCTGCAACAGCTGGCTGATCTGATCACAGACACAGAACAACAACACCCGGATTCTGTCTTTATCATTCTAGGAGACTTTAATCAGGCAAAACTCACACGTGAGCTGCCTAAATTTAAACAACATATCACATGCCCCAAAAGAGACAATAATATTTTAGACCATTGCTACACTACTATAAAAGGTGCATATCGCTCTGTCGCCCGAGCAGCTCTAGGACTCTCTGATCACTGCCTGGTTCATCTGCTACCAACTTACAGACAAAAACTTAAAACTGCTAAGCCAGAAATAAGGACTGTAAAGAGATGGACCAACGACTCAGAGCAGGTCTTACAAGCCTGTTTTGAATGCACTGACTGGAGCGTTTTTGAAGCTGCTGCCACCGATCTGGACGAGCTCACAGAAACTGTTACATCATACATCAGTTTCTGTGAGGATTTATGCATCCCTACAAAGACTTATTTATCATTCAACAATGATAAACCATGGTTCACACCAAAACTCAGACAGCTGCGTCAGGCCAAAGAGGATGCCTACAGGAGCGGGGACAGGATCTGGTATAATCAGGCCAGAAACACTCTGACAAAGGAGATTGGGGTGGCTAAAAAGAGCTACGCCAAAAAGCTGGAAAACCAGTTTTCTGCCAACGACCCTGCATCAGTGTGGAAAGGCCTGAAAGACATTACCAACTACAAGACACCATCCCCTAGCATCGAGCGCAATAAACAGCTTGTCGAAGATTTAAATCACTTCTATTGTAGATTTGAGACCCTAGACCAGACACTTTACACCCACCCTGACCATCTCTATACACAGCCATCAACACCTCCAGCCATCCCCCTCTCCTCCCACCCTGCACTTCAGATCAGTGAGGATAACGTACGCCAGATCTTTAGAAAACAAAAGAGAAGGAAAGCACCAGGCCCAGACGGTGTTTCACCAGCCTGTCTGAAGACCTGCGCTGACCAGCTGGCCTCCATCTTCTCACTGATCTTCAACAGATCACTGGAGCTGTGCAAAGTCCCTTCGTGCTTTAAACGCTCCATCATCATCCCAATCCCAAAGAAACCAAAGATCACTGGACTCAATGACTACAGACCTGTGGCTTTAACATCTGTTGCCATGAAGTCATTTGAAAGACTGGTGTTGGCTTATTTGAAGGTCATCACTGACCCTTTGCTGGACCCCCTGCAGTTTGCCTACAGAGCAAACCGGTCTGTGGATGATGCAGTTAACATGGGACTGCATTACACCCTACAACATCTGGACAAACCAGGGACTTATGCGAGTATCTTGTTCGTGGACTTCAGTTCTGCCTTCAATACAATCATCCCATCACTGCTCCAGACCAAACTGACCCAGCTCTCTGTCCCTAGCTCTGTCTGTCAATGGATCACCAGCTTTCTGACAGCCAGACAACAGTTAGTCAGAATGGGCAAAATCATGTCAGACAGCCGCGCCATCAGCACTGGTGCCCCACAGGGATGTGTTCTCTCCCCACTGCTCTTCTCCCTGTACACCAACGACTGCACCTCTAAAGACCCCTCCGTCAAGCTCCTGAAGTTTGCAGACGACACTACTGTTATCGGTCTCATCCGGAACGGTGACGAGTCTGCGTACAGACAGGAGGTGGAGCAGCTGGCTCTATGGTGCAGGTACAACAACCTGGAGCTGAACACGCTCAAAACAGTGGAGATGATAGTGGACTTTAGGAGAAACCCCCCTGCACTTCCCCCACTCACCATCATGAACAGCACTGTGATTGCAGTAGAGTCATTCAGGTTCCTGGGCACCACCATCTCTCAGGATCTGAAGTGGGACGCTCACATCGACTCTATTGTAAAAAAAGCCCAGCAGAGACTTTACTTCCTCCGGCAGCTGAGAAAGTTCAACCTGCCACAGGAGCTGCTCGTACAGTTCTACTCAGCTGTCATCGAATCCATAATCTGCACCTCCATCACCGTCTGGTTCGGCTCAGCCTCCAAAACTGACCTCGGAAGACTACAGCGGATAGTCCGGACTGCAGAGCGAATCATTTGCACTACTCTTCCTCTAGATAACAAACACGTGAGAGTGTATACTGGGCTGCATTGTTTTCTCTTTCGAGAGAGGAATCCTGTTGTACCGACCTTAAGATAACGCAACAACGCTACTCGTGAAATTGTATGTCCGCAAAGCAAACACCTAAAGCAACCGTAGTCGGCAGGGTTTGAACCTGCGCGGGGAGACCCCAATGGATTTCAAGTCCATCGCCTTAACCACTCGGCAGGACATCAACAAAAACAGCAAACAGTCCCCTGCCATGACCCGAAATCGCTTCGGCCACCAAAAAGAGTCATAACCATAATATGATCAAGGCAAGCCAACAGCCCTCTGGCGAAGTTGTGAGAGCAGGACTTCCCGACTACATCTACAGGGAGGGAAGCCTTTTGCTCAGCTGTCAAGGAATTTCTGGTGCGTGTGCTGAAGCAACGCACGATCAATACAAAGGGCGATGCCAGAACAGCTCACAAAGTAACGGTGAGGTACATGTGGACACCCATTGCCTGAACAGGGACTTGATCCCTGGACCCTCAGATTAAAAGTCTGATGCTCTACCGACTGAGCTATCCGGGCTCGTGAGGGCATGCCCCTAGTTTTCGGTGTAGACGCTCAAGGCGGGGGTGTCCTGCAGGTGCGGTTCTGTTGGTCGTTTCCGCCATTGTGTTTTACACTAGGCCCCGACGATGCTTCTCAGACTTACAGGGTTCTGTCAGCTTTGGGTTCTGTGCACCTTTCTGAAGTAGGGTTGTTCAGTCTTACATCTGGAGGCGATGCCACCTGTAGATTGCAGTTCATCAAGTACACCTGAACCGGGTAATGGGATTCTGGGAGTTGGCAGGTAAGTGAAACTCAGACGTGTTTTAAAACTACCCTGACAGCTTATCTTTGGTATTTTTCTGCTCTTGCATGCCTTATAGGTTCCTTCAAAGCAAACATTTGTAAAATCACAGAAATTGTTGTATGCTCACATTGGTTTACATTAAACATATACAGTATAGATATAGACTGTGGTTCACAAATCTGATCTTGTGTGGTGTGCTATCATCGTCACAGCACACCACACGTTATAGGTGCAAAACTATTAAATCCAGGATTTTTTGTGCTCATGTTTGTGGTCTCTCCCAGTTTTAAACTACTCTACGACAAAAAAATATGTGTGAGGCCCCGGCATAAGAGCTACCTTCTCAATGCACGGTAATTCATCACTGTCCCTGGAGGTAAGCCAAATCACAGTTGCATGCCCCCTCATCGAGCACACATGAAATGGCCACTTTGGCTAAGATGGTCTGCAGGTACTTGAAAGTGAGATGCGAATTAAAAGCTGCCCTTTTAAGCCTGAGGGCAAACAGGCTTTTCAAGCAATAGCTGGCAGCGGTGGGATTTGAACCCACGCCTCCGAAGAGACTGGAGCCTTAATCCAGCGCCTTAGACCGCTCGGCCACGCTACCACAGATTTGACACCTCGGCCGGCCCTTTCTCCCCGCTGCCATCGCTCAGATGGCTTTACAGTCACAAGTCGGCGCGGACGAGATACACCAGCTGGCAAGTAATTCTATATTATTTTGGTGCTCGGTACACAGTTTTGATGTAACGCCGCATGAAAGACGCATTTACAAAAAGCAGAAAGAGCGTGTCTACTGCACTTTGAGCAACAGCAGGCGAGCATACTGACAACCGGCCATTAGACTGTTTATGCCAGGAACACGTTCCATCTGTAACAGAGCCGCTCGTTAACAAACACGTGAGAGTGTATACTGGGCTGCATTGTTTTCTGTTTAGAGAGAGGAATCCTGTTGTACCGACCTTAAGATAACGCAACAAAGCTGCTCTTGAAATTGTATGTCCGCAAATCAAACACCTAAAGCAACCGTAGTCGGCAGGGTTTGAACCTGCGCGGGGAGACCCCAATGGATTTCAAGTACATCGCCTTAACCACACGGCTACGATTACAATAGATTACAGGTCCTCTGGGCTTAGCGCGTGTGGCAAGATGGGGCGAGCCGGCAGCGTAACAGGCGATGTAATGGGCCGTCAAATAACGGACAGGCAGGATATCAACAAAAACAGCAAACAGTCCCCTGCCATGACCCGGAATCGCTGCGGCCACCAAAAAGAGTCATAACCATAATATGATCAAGGCAAGCCAACAGCCCTCTGGCGAAGTTGTGAGAGCAGGACTTCCCGACTACATCTACAGGGAGGGAAGCCTTTTGCTCAGCTGTCAAGGAATTTCTGGTGCGTGTGCTGAAGCAACGCACAATCAATAAAAAGGGCGATGCCAGAACAGCTCACAAAGTAAAGGTTAGGTACAGGTGGGCACCCATCGCCCGAACAGGGACTTGAACCCTGGACCCTCAGATTAAAAGTCTGATGCTCTACCGACTGAGCTATCCGGGCTCGTGAGGGCATGCCCCAAGTTTTCGGTGTAGACGCTCAAGGCGGGGGTGTCCTGCAGGTGCGGTTCTGTTGGTCGTTTCCGCCATTGTGTTTTACACTAGGCCCCGACGATGCATCTCAGACTTACAGGGTTCTGTCAGCTTTGGGTTCTGTGCACCTTTCTGAAGTAGGGTTGTTCAGTCTTACATCTGGAGGCGATGCCACCTGTAGATTGCAGTTCATCAAGTACATCTGAACCGGGTAATGGGATTCTGGGAGTTGGCAGGTAAGTGAAACTCAGACGTGTTTGAAAACTACCCTGACAGCTTATCTTTGGTATTTTTCTGCTCTTGCATGCCTTATAGGTTCCTTCAAAGCAAACATTTGTAAAATCACAGAAATTGTTGTATGCTCACATTGGTTTACATTAAACATGTATAGTATAGATATAGACTGTGGTTCACAAATCTGATCTTGTGTGGTGTGCTATCATCGTCACAGCACACCACACGTTATAGGTGCAAAACTATTAAATCTATTAAGATACACCAGCTGGCAAGTAATTCTATATTATTTTGGTGCTCGGTACACAGTTTTGATGTAACGCCGCATGAAAGACGCATTAACAAAAAGCAGAAAGAGCGTGTCTACTGCACTTTGAGCAACAGCAGGCGAGCATACTGACAACCGGCCATTAGGCTGTTTATGCCAGGAACACGTTCCATCTGTAACAGAGCCGCTCGTTAACAAACACGTGAGAGTGTATACTGGGCTGCATTGTTTTTTCTTTCTAGAGAGGAATCCTGTTGTACCGACCTTAAGATAACGCAACAAAGCTGCTCGTGAAATTGTATGTCCGCAAAGCAAACACCTAAAGCAACCGTAGTCGGCAGGGTTTGAACCTGCGCGGGGAGACCCCAATGGATTTCAAGTCCATCGCCTTAACCACTCGGCCACGACTACAATAGATTACAGGTCCTCTGGGCTTATCGCGTGTGGCAAGGTGGGGCGAGCCGGCAGCGTAACAGGCGATGTAATGGGGCGTCAAATAACGGACAGGCAGGATATCAACAAAAACAGCAAACAGTCCCCTGCCATGACCCGGAATCGCTGCGGCCACCAAAAAGAGTCATAACCATAATATAATCAAGGCAAGCCAACAGCCCTCTGGCGAAGTTGTGAGAGCAGGACTTTCCCGACTACATCTACAGGGAGGGAAGCCTTTTGCTCAGCTGTCAAGGAATTTCTGGTGCGTGTGCTGAAGCAACGCTCGATCAATACAAAGGGCGATGCCAGAACAGCTCACAAAGTAAAGGTGAGGTACAGGTGGGCACCCATCGCCCGAACAGGGACTTGAACCCTGGACCCTCAGATTAAAAGTCTGATGCTCTACCGACTGAGCTATCCGGGCTCTTGAGGGCATGCCCCAAGTTTTCGGTGTAGACGCTCAAGGCGGGGGTGTCCTACAGGTGCGGTTCTGTTGGCCGTTTCCGCCATTGTGTTTTACACTAGGCCCCGACGATGCTTCTCAGACTTACAGGGTTCTGTCAGCTTAGGGTTCTGTGTACCTTTCTGAAGCAGGGTTGTTCAGTCTTACATCTGGAGGCGATGCCACCTGTAGATTGCAGTTCATCAAGTCCACCTGAACCGGGTAATGGAATTCTGGGAGTTAAGGCAGACAGTAAAAAAAAATCAGTGTGGGGGGACTGATCATTGGTGGAGAGATTCACCAACAATGGCCTTACCAAACCCATATACTGCCATCTCAAATTTGACCCCAGCTTACCAATGGTTCACATGCATTGATTTGGTCAACGCTTTTTTCTGTATACCAATCTCAGAAGAATATAAATCGTGCCTGACAACGTGATGGCATTTTGTCACACCCAAAGCCACATAATGTGAAGGACATGCTTTCCTTTCTGGGATTGACAGGTTTCAGCAGAAACTATATCCCTATGTATGTAGCGGTCACCAAGCCATTACGTGACATGGTCAAGGAACAAGGCATGAGAAATGTGCAGGCAAAGTTAACATGGACCCCTGAAGCAGAAACCGCGTTCACTAAATTGAAAGGGGAGCTGTCACATGCAGCATATCTGCATAGCCCTGATTACAGCAAGGCATTTTTCTGGACGTTTCTGAAACAGGGAATAGCGCACATGGAGTACTTTTCCAGAAGCAGTCTATTGCTAGACGTGTGCTCATGTACGTCAGTGTCCTAATTGACACCATTGAACAACGCCAGCCGGCTTGTGCCAGGTTCACTGCAGGATTGGCAAAGATCATTGAAAAGACATCTCACATTGTGATGGGTCATCAGTTAACGGTCCTGACCACGCACTCTGTCATGTCGTTTGTCAACTCTGAATCTAAATTTACGTTTTCACCGTTGAGGCAGAGAAAACTGTCCAAATATCTAACGGCGCCAAACATAACATATAAACACGACGGCATTAACATGGCAGATTTGTTCCACAAGGGGAACCACATAACTGTGCACCAATCACTGACCTGGCATCTCGTGTTCGCCAGGACTTAACTGCAACCCCTATCCCTGAAGCCTCGGACGTGATTACACTTTTCACGGACGGGTGCTGTTTCAGAGCTCATGACGGCTCTTTAGTCTCGGCTTACTCTGTTGTGCAGCAAACAGACTTAGGTTACACTACTAGGGAAGCAGAAAAAATAGAAGGCAAACAGTCAGCACAGAGAGCAGAACTAATTGCGGTCACACAAGCACTAAAACTTGCAGGCTCTGGTAAAGTCAACATTTACAGTGACTCAGCTTATGTCGTGGGTGCTGTCCATGTCGAACTCGCAGTGTGGCAAAGGAGTGGGTTCGTCACTACGTCTGGTAGGCCTATAGCACATGACGCAGAAGCACGTGCACTGTTGGACGAATTGAAAATTCCAGCAGCTGTTGCTGTCATAAAATGTCAGGGCCACTGTAAAACAGATGAGGCTGCTGACTTGGCTGCCAAAACAGCTGCAGGCTATCAGGTGACCATGATGGTACAGACTGACTGTTCATATGTGAAATTGTTATCATCTTTCAGCAGAGAAACACTTGTGGCTGAACATGGCAAATGCACACCAGAAGAACTGTCGACGTGGACAGAGTATGGGGCCCTGTGTGCACCAGATGGTCTGTGGCAGGCCCCAGATGGCAGACCAGCATTGCCCATGAGCCTGTCACGCTCTATCATAATCCAAGCACACACTATGTCGAACGTGAGTTCGAAACAGATGATGAAAACATTGCAATATTGGTGGCATCCCTTTTTGACGGCTATGGTGTCTAACTTTGTACTTTCATGCGACATTTGTCAAAAACATAACGTCAAACCAACCTTAAAACAGTTAAAGGGCACATTTTTGCCATTGCGAGGCCCAGGAGAGGAAATCGTGATTGACTTTACAGACATGGTAGAGAGGGTGCATCCGTTCAGATAACGGATCGCATTTCAAAAATGAGCATTTATACATCGTAGAGAAATCTTTGGGTCTAACGCATGCGTTTGGGGCCGTCTATCATCCTGAATCGCAAGGTAAGGTCGAACGGATGAACCTAACGCTGAAACTTAAATTGGCTAAAATCTGTGCACAGACCAAATTATCATGGCTATCAGCTCTTTCGTTGGCTCTAATGTCTGTACGTTCCTCTGTTAACAGAATCACTGGCTTTACACCTTTTGAATTGCTTACAGGTAGATCTTTTCCAGGACCGTCGACGCCGCTGAAGCCGGACACCTGTGTACCACTTTCACATTGTGTATATTTTGATAAACTGACTGCTATGGTTCAACATTTCTCTCAGCAGACTCCCTCTGACATTGCTGAAGAACCTGTCGAGCCCCGTTCACAGTGGGTTCGTCTGAAGAAGTTTCGAAGGAAGTGGAATGAGCCACGCGGGACGGAGCCTCTGAAAGTGACGGCAAGGACGTCACATTGTGTCCGCCTATCTGGCAAGGGCGACACCTGGTATCACTTGTCTTCTTGTGTTAACTGTGATCCACCAAACAGGTCACTGTCAGAGACTGCTGTGGACCTGAGGGCTCAGGTCCAAAAGAGGGAGGGTATCTCTGGAGCAGCAGAAAGTGGGACACAAGCATCAACAACAGGGGCATTAAAACTCTAATCTAGTGCAAAAAAGGCTGTGGTTTGGACAATTTAGATTTTCAAAAAGTCAAGAGTATATTGAGACAGGTGTTCACATGAGTACATATAGTGATAACTATATACTCATTATAATCAAGGGTTATCAACATTTTCATATTATTTTTTATCGTAATCTCTATATCTTAATTTTCTTTCTAATTCTTTCTAATCAATATATATTGTTGTGATTGTGATTTTTCATATTTTAATATTCACATTTTCCATATTTTTCATATTTTCTATTTTTCATATTTTAATATTCACCGTTTTTTAAATTTTTCATATTCAGTTTTTTCCATATTTTTCATATTTTTATGTTGCTATTGTGATTTTTATATTGTCATATTAATTAACGTATAACCATTTGTTCCTTACAATTAGGTACATTTTGTGTGATTTTAACCATATATTTTTCCTTAATCCCATATTCCCATTAAGTATACTGTGTGTTTAACCATTTAAATTTTCAAGAGTGTGTTTATTGTTCCTTTAAAGTCCAAGAGAGGGTAACGAGACGAAGCTGTGGGAAAACTGTCAACTGTTGGGGATCTTATTAATAATCTCAGGAGTTGTAGTAGGAATAATTTTTAGCCTAACTGAGGGTCAGGAAAGCAACAACACTATATCGAAACCGAGACACAAAAGAGCCATAGCCGATACGAGGTTACCATGTGAACAACTCGTAATTAACTATGTTTGGGGTAAGACCACATCATTTACTTTCGACCTATGCGCTGTCATTAATTGCGGGGGGAAAAAATTGCTCATGGAGGGGGTACGAGGTATATGTATGTATGGACGGGAATATGGACAGTGTTTGTAAGGCGTACCAGTCTAGGCAAACCTTTAGGGGTGAATGGTGTCCGTCATGGAATTAGGTAATAGCATATACCGGTGGTTGGACCCCGAAAGAACCCAGCCTTTGGACCCGTACCTCGGCAAAATTTGATTTTAAAATGCAAAGAGATTACAGTACAAGCCAAAATCCACTCACCCTTTCAATATCCACCAGAACGGGATCAGCCAATTATACAGGGGAGTTTTTCCTTATAATGGGGGTGCACATGCAAGGAACAGATAGAAAAGCAGTAATAAAATTTGTTGTGGACAGTTCACCTGAGGAGGAAAGAAATGGGACAGTAGCTGAGAACAAAAGAATGGGGTAGTAGAAATAGATTACACCATGTTAAAACCAGGGCCCGGTTTTTCAAAAGTAATCCACTAGGATTTTGGATTACGGATTGGATCAAATCTTGAAAATGTGTTTTTCAAAAGAAAAAACGGATCACATAATCGGATTAGATCACGTAATCCAATCTTGGTTTTGATCCGGATCAAACCTTTAGTTTGGGTTTTTCTGAACTTTTTTGTAGGATTTGGATCACTTTGATCCAAAATATCTGGATTAAACTGATCCCATCAGAAGGGTGGATTCGGTGTGGATTTCATGCCCAAAATGTAATGAAAACTTAAAAAATGTATCAACTAATACTATATTTGGATCATGCAGTATCTTACAAGATATCCTATTAAGTCATAAGGTTTTAATTGTATTTGTTCATCCGTCAGGCTACAGTAATTAAACGTATTCAGCCTTTCAGTATAGGCCTAAAGCAAAGTAGAAAGAGTTTGGCCTCATAAAATAATTATCCAAACCAAAAACAATACATTTTATTCTGTCACTAATTGATATATATATATTCATCACAATCGAAAATATTTTTGTTTTTAGAATATTTATTAGTGATGCATGCAAGGATTACAGAATAACCAAAAAAATGCAAAGAATGGCAATCACTGATTTTTGAAATCCAATACAAAACCAAATCAGAAATAGTGTCTAACTATTGTGTCCCTTGTTGCGCGTCCTGTTTGCTCGTTCTGGCAGAGAAACAACTGACTCTGACCAAACTGCAGCAAACCAAGGCCAGACTTGAGATACGCCTCCTAAAGGCTACTCACAGACAAGCTGGTCTCTCCACATCAGATGAGGAAGTCTGAAATTATTGTGGAGTATTTGACATTAAGTCTTTTTTTAATTCAATATATCTATACTTTATGCTTGTTATCCTGTTTGAGCACTGGTTATCCAGATTTGGTGATCCTGAAAAGTTCCTATCCGGATCAGATTGATCCAATTCGATGTTGCTTTAAAAAACTGGTTCCAAAAGTAAGATGGATTACGTGATCACGGATCGCAAAAAAAGGATTACTAAATCCGGATCAATTTTATCCGGATTAAACCTTTTGAAAAACCGGGCCCAGAAGATATGATAGAAAGTGCCACAGGATATGGGGAAAATAATTTGTGGCTGGAATGGATAATTACCACAGCCAGAGAACAGAGCTTATTGATCAATAACAGAGTCATTTCAGGAGTTTGATTGGCGGGTGTACGCTGGCGCGACTCGCTGCCGCTGCTCTCCGATTGTGTGTTTAATTTTGGGCTTTTTAACTTCAGTTTTTATTGAATTATTATTTTTTAACTGTTTATTGCCCTGTTGATAAACTGTCATCGATTACTGCGTTCATACCAGCTACATCTGGCTCCTTTTGACCAAAATGTGGCTCAGCAAGTGGGCGATACTCATGTGGATGGCTGCGCTACTCCTCACAAGTTCCTCGTCGGCTATGTTTCAATACTCGACTGCTGAGCTTCTCAAACTCTGCTTCAATCCGACTGCCTCAGCAGTTTTAAAATCGACGCTGCACCCTGGCCCGGAAAACGCTCACTTACCTCGTCGGAGATATCTTCATCGTGGGTCTCGACGGAGTTTCAACATTGATGCTTTCACCTCAATCAACTCCTTCTGGTCTTCATCTCGCCGTCAATCGAGATCATCCAGCAGGAAGGTGGACCAGAGTGTGCTAACCAGTCTACCCAGGTCTGCTAATGCTAGCTCTGTTTCCCACAAGAACAACTTTAACGATCTCCACTTTGGTTTATACAACATCCGATCCCTTTCGGGCAAAGGACCTTTTCTCCAGGATTTCATTAATGACCGCAAATATGACTTCTTTACTCTGACAGAGACTTGGCAGCAACCACATGACTTTTCCTAGTTGAACGAAGCAACTCCCCCCGGGTTTGTTTACAGTTGTAAACCCCGCGTTACAGGTCGCGTTGGAAAGTCTCGGATGTCTCTATGCCACTCTATCAGTCATTTGAGTCTCTTGTCATTAAACTAAATGGTCCATCCCCTATTATTGTAGCCACCGTGTATCGTCCAGCTAAACCAAATTCAGAATTCATTAATGAATTTTTAGCTTTTCTTACATTTATATCACCTCTTTCCCCTAATATCATTCTCCTCGGTGATTTTAACATCCATATTGATAATGACAATAACTACCTCACAAAAGACTTTAAATCATGCCTTGATAGTTTTGAATTGCAGCAGTTTATACATTTTCCTACCCATTCAAAGGGCCATATCTTGGATCTACTTTGCTGCTTTGGTGTCACTCCTTTTAATTGTACTGCTTATGACTTTCCCATTTCTGATCATAAACTTATTTCATTTAATGCTAAGGTGACACTGTTCAAAACGAAACTGTTACGTCAAATCTCTTTCCGTAACATCAAGTCCATTGACCCAGCAGCTTTAAATTCTGGTATTGCCAATCTTCCTAATATCAACTTCACATCCTCCCCTGATGAACTGCTCAGTCACTATGATTGTGGCCTACACCATCTCGTCGATACCCTGGCCCCAATAAAAACACGGTTTGTTTCCTTTTCCCAATCTGCACCCTGGTTTACTTCTGAACATCGCCAACTGAAAGCTAGAGGTCGCCAA
Organism: Barbatula barbatula; assembly: GCF_947034865.1. Lineage (NCBI taxonomy): Eukaryota > Metazoa > Chordata > Actinopteri > Cypriniformes > Nemacheilidae > Barbatula > Barbatula barbatula. Next base: position 17,951,623 of record NC_136768.1, read on the forward strand.
CTGGAACGCCTCTATAGAAAAACTGGTTTGCACATCCACAAACAAATGTTTTATACCCATTTACTTTCTTATAAAGATTCTCTTTCCACTGCAAAGTCTAACTACTATACAGATTTAATCAGTTCAGGCTCTGGTAACTCTCAAGCACTTTTTTCACTGGTGCATAAAACACTTCGTCCACCTGTTTCTCTACCACCTCATTTTTACTCCACTGACTCCTGTAATTCCATAATGCCATTTTTTACTACTAAAATTTATCATATACATCAACAGGTATCCCCTCAGATCGCAACCCTCAAACCATCCTCGGATGTTCAAACATCTTCTTGTCATCTTTTATCTGCTTTCACTCTCCCCTCTGCTGCTGAAATAACAAATTTTGTTCGCAAATCTAAATCATCAACTTGCCAACTTGATCCTCTCCCGACTACATTGGTTAAAACGTGCATTCACTCCCTGACCCCTCTTATAACTGCAATTATCCATTCCTCGCTTATCACTGGTATTGTTCCGTCTCCCCTCAAAACAGCTGCAATAACCCCCATTCTCAAGAAACCTGGAGCTGACCCCAGCAACTTTAACAATTTCCGTCCAATTTCCAACCTCCCCTTCCTTTCTAAAATTCTTGAAAAAACAGTTGCCTCTCAGATTCATGACCATCTCACTCAAAATAGTCTATATGAACAGTTCCAATCTGGTTTCCGTCCCCTCCATAGCACCGAAACAGCTCTTCTTAAAATCACCAATGACCTCCTCACGGCTCCGGATTCTGGATTACTGACAATCATCATCCTTCTGGACCTGAGTGCGGCTTTTGACACCATTTCCCACACCAACCTTTATCGACCGATTAGCTTCCCTTGGATTATCTGATACGCCCCTGCACTTGTTTAAATCATATCTCTCTGGCCGTACTCAGTTTGTACAACTTAAAACTTTCAGATCCCACTCTGCCCCCCTTTCCTCTGGTATTCCCCAAGGCTCTGTCCTTGGACCCCTTTTGTTCATTATCTACCTTCTCCCTCTTAACCAAAGATAACCAATCTTTCACGGGCAGGTCCATTTACACCAAAGAAAGCAAATTATACTTGCTATGATATTAAACGTCAATCACCAACCAGCAACCTGGGGGAGATAAACAAGGAGTGGTGTGATCAGATAATAGTAGATAATGGGACTAAAATAGGTACGTGGGCTAGGGCAGGTTTGTATTATTATTGTGGAGATTAAAGATTGTTTACTAGGATACCTGAGCAGGCAAAGGGAGTGTGTGCTTTGGTAAGACTGGGAGCCCCAATAACCCTGATAGGAGACAGAGCAGTCAGAACGGAAACCGTGAATTCAGCAACATTGACTAGAAGACGTAGGAGACACATCATTAAACAGAGAGCAATAGGTTCAAGTGTAGATTTATCATTAAATAGTCCTACGTATATCGATGCTATAGGAATTCCCAGAGGTGTACCGGATGAATATAAACTAGCAAACCAAGTGGCAGCAGGTTTTGAGAATATACCGATAATAGCTGCTCTTTTTCCAGCCACCCCAAACAAGAATGTAGATAGGATTAATTATGTACATTATAATGTGATGAGATTAGCAAATATGACAAGGGATGCCGTAGATGGTTTAGCGGAGCAGCTAGCACCAACTTCACTGATGGCTATACAGAACCGTATGGCTCTAGACATGTTATTGGCAGAAAAGGGAGGAGTATGTGTTATGTTTGGTGATCTTTGTTGTACTTACATTCCTAATAATACTGCCCCAGATGGATCAGTGACTAGGGCATTGGAAGAATTTAGAACTTTGTCTATCGAAATGAAGGAACATTCAGGAGTAAATAATCCTATTGGAGATTGGCTAGACAAGGCACTAGGCAAATGGAAATCAGTAATAATTTCAATTGTGGTATCAATAGCTGTATTTGTAGGTATTTTGGTCTCATGTGGATGCTGTTGTATTCCCTGTATCAGATCACTATGTAACCGATTGATAGTAGTGGCAATAGAACAGAAAGACCTAACCCCTCCCAAATATACCATGCCTCTATTGTCTGGCGACCACTTCCTAGATGAGGATGATTGTGTCCAAGAGAGGGACTGAAGGATTTTTATTGTGATTTTTATTGTGGTTTAAACGTGCCTTTACATTTAATATGCTTTATGATTTCATTATTGATTACTAACTGTGCATAATATGTTGAAAATATAACCAGTGTAACCAAGAGTTAGGGGGATGATTTTGAGTGTATTTTCCACAGGAAACGGAATGTGTGGGTGTAAAAATTAGATTACACACGGAGCCCCATGGAATGTGGTGGATTGTGTAGTGTTTCTATATAATGTGTTGCAGATGGTCCGAGAGCAAAACAGTGTGACCTGGTTGGCTGAGACAGAACAAATGAGAGGAAGCGGATTGGACGAGTCCCAGGCTTCTACGGCGTCTTGAAATATTATAAAAGCTGTGAAACAGTTTTTTTGTGTGTCTGTCCTTTGTAAGACGTCGGTTCTTTGTGTAAGACTTTGCATCTGAGGACCCACCCAGCTGTTGTATTTTGAATCTTCTGATCAATAAATTTCAACATTTTCTTAACTGGCCTCTCTCCAATTTTGAACACGCCGAACATTGAAGAAATGTTCATCAGCTTAAAGTAAGTGTTGAATCAGAAAAAAATGTTAGAGACAAAACAATGTTAAGTGACCCCAAGAGGATCGGCCTGGTGGAACACTTTAGGAACAAAGCCACCTAAAGGAGGTTGGAAAGCTTTTCCGGGCCAAGATCTCAGTATAAACGGTAAGTTATTTTTTATAAATATTAACCAGCGAACACATTATGTAATTGCTTTTTTGTAGTTGTAATTTAATATTGGTGACGTAGTAATAAAGTACCATAGAGAAGTCAAAATAAATCCAGGCTGAATCGAAATAAGCCTACGTTACATTAGAAGCGTGTCCTACTCTGTTTCAGTCTCCAGTCAGGACTGGTCGTTTTTACCGAAGTTGTTCTGACAGGAAATTTTGTTTTACTATACAAACTAACTATGAAAACATATCACAGTGAAGTCTATGACGATGTTTTGTCAGCTTTATTGTTTGCTTTTATATTAGTTTTAAAGTAATAAACAATTCTGGTATAGGGTTTAGCAGGAAAATTATCATGGCAACTTTTTTCCAGTAATATGATAAGTTCAACAACCTTATCACTAAATAACTTTTTTGTTACAGTTTTTTACAATTGCTTACACACTAAAATTTAACTTTTCCCACAATTCGCAAAACCGTAAACTCAAGGAGCAAAACACAAGGCTAGATTTGCACAACTGTAAGCACATTGTCAGCTTCACACTATTTGCAAAACATTACACACAGTGATTTGCAAAACACTAAACACACTTGTATACATCAGACACAGACGTATATCATGATGTCACTTCCTTGCAATTCCAAAGCACTGACTGTCAAATGAGCACTGCGATGAGCCAATCTTTTAAACACAGCCATCAGGTGCACAAACACATGATTGCTAAATTGTAGACACACCAATCAGGTTTAAGCACTATAAAAAATGCAGCAGGTAGGTTCACATGCCTTCAAACAAAATGGAAGGAGTCAGAAGAAGAGTGAGGGTGAGAGGAGGAGTACACAGAGGAGGAGGACACAGAGGAGGAGGAGAACACAAAGGAGGAGGAGAACACAGAGGAGGACGAGGAGGAGGAGGACACAGAGGAGGAGGAGGAGGAGGAGAACACAGAGGAGGAGGAGGAGGACACAGAGGAGGAGGTAGAGGTAGAGGCAGAGGAGTAGAAGGAGGCAGAGGAAGAGGTAGAGGAAGACCTGAAGCAGGAGGAGAACATGCACAAAGAAGAAGAGGAACAAACTTATCAAATGACATTCGTGCAACACTAGTGGACCATGTTGTGAACCACGGATTGACGCTGAGGGAGGCTGGACTGAGAGTTCAGCCAAATCTTAGCAGATATACAGTGGCATCTGTCATAAGGACTTTTCGACAGGAAAACAGGGAAAAGAAGATCTGTCTACAGTTATTATTGTATGCTCCATATTAGCACTTGTGATACCCCTTCCTGTGATATTGTACAGTAAGTTACATGTATTATTCTCTACATAGGACTGAGGGACGGGAACGACAAGGAGGAAGAGGGCCCATATTCACGCAAGAACAAGAGAGAGAGATAATAAACATGGTTTTGGCCAATAATGCTATCAGGCTCAGAGAACTACAAGCAAACATTATCGGTGACCATGCCATTTTCCATAATGTCCATCAGGTCTCTCTGTCAACACTGGCACACATCCTGAAAATACATCACGTTCAAATGAAACAACTTTATCGAGTGCCTTTTGAGCGGAATTCAGAGAGGGTCAAACGGCTGCGGCATGAATATGTGGAGGTTTGTATTGTTCACTTTAGCACTGTGATATTGCATACTCCACACATTACTTTTGTACATTGACTGTAATATACTAGACCTATCCTGAACCGCACAATGTTGTCTTTCACTGTATTTCAGAGAGTTTTGAAGATGGTTGCTGAGTAAATCCTCCATGAATTCATATATATTGATGAGGCAGGGTTCAACCTCACAAAAGTTATCTGGCCAGATCCAGCTAGGCGAAGAGATAATGTATAGTATGTTTACTGTAGTATTTTCTGTACAATATTGTCAATTTGTTGGAAATAAATGATATTTTCCTCAGTCTGTAGAATTGGTCTTGTATAGTCTTTGGTGAATTATTGTATAGTTGCACTTTTGTGTACTTCATTTACAGTACTCTAATCGCTGAGAATTACAGTTTTTTACAATTGCTTACACACTAAAATTTAACTTTTCCCACAATTCGCAAAACCGTAAACTCAAGGAGCAAAACACAAGGCTAGATTTGCACAACTGTAAGCACATTGTCAGCTTCACACTATTTGCAAAACATTACACACAGTGATTTGCAAAACACTAAACACACTTGTATACATCAGACACAGACGTATATCATGATGTCACTTCCTTGCAATTCCAAAGTACTGACTGTCAAATGAGCACTGCGATGAGCCAATCTTTTAAACACAGCCATCAGGTGCACAAACACATGATTGCTAAATTGTAGACACACCAATCAGGTTTAAGCACTATAATAAATGCAGCAGGTAGGTTCACATGCCTTCAAACAAAATGGAAGGAGTCAGAAGAAGAGTGAGGGTGAGAGGAGGAGTACACAGAGGAGGAGGACACAGAGGAGGAGGAGAACACAGAGGAGGAGGAGAACACAGAGGAGGACACAGAGGAGGAGGAGGAGGAGGACACAGAGGAGGAGGAGGAGGAGGAGGAGGAGAACACAGAGGAGGAGGAGGAGGACACAGAGGAGGAGGTAGAGGTAGAGGCAGAGGAGTAGAAGGAGGCAGAGGAAGAGGTAGAGGAAGACCTGAAGCAGGAGGAGAACATGCACAAAGAAGAAGAGGAACAAACTTATCAAATGACATTCGTGCAACACTAGTGGACCATGTTGTGAACCACGGATTGACACTGAGGGAGGCTGGACTGAGAGTTCAGCCAAATCTTAGCAGATATACAGTGGCATCTGTCATAAGGACTTTTCGACAGGAAAACAGGGAAAAGAAGATCTGTCTACAGTTATTATTGTATGCTCCATATTAGCACTTGTGATACCCCTTCCTGTGATATTGTACAGTAAGTTACATGTATTATTCTCTACATAGGACTGAGGGACGGGAACGACAAGGAGGAAGAGGGCCCATATTCACGCAAGAACAAGAGAGAGAGATAATAAACATGGTTTTGGCCAATAATGCTATCAGGCTCAGAGAACTACAAGCAAACATTATCGGTGACCATGCCATTTTCCATAATGTCCATCAGGTCTCTCTGTCAACACTGGCACACATCCTGAAAATACATCACGTTCAAATGAAACAACTTTATCGAGTGCCTTTTGAGCGGAATTCAGAGAGGGTCAAACGGCTGCGGCATGAATATGTGGAGGTTTGTATTGTTCACTTTAGCACTGTGTTATTGCATACTCCACACATTAATATACTGTAATATACTAGACCTATCCTGAACCGCACAATGTTGTCTTTCACTGTATTTCAGAGAGTTTTGAAGATGGTTGCTGAGTAAATCCTCCATGAATTCATATATATTGATGAGGCAGGGTTCAACCTCACAAAAGCAAGAAGGAGAGGCAGAAATATCATCGGCCACAGGGCTATAATCAATGTCCCAGGGCAACGTGGGGGTAACATCATCCTTTGCGCTGCCATTTCACAGCATGGGGTCCTCCACCGCCATGCTAGAATGGGCCCTTACAACACACCTCACATTCTCACATTTTTAGACCGATTGCACCACATCGTCACAGCAGGTAATGAAATGCACCAGATACAATACACTGTCATCTGGGACAATGTGTCATTCCACCGCGCTGCTTTGATCCACGACTGGTTTCAACACCATCCACAGTTGACAGTACTATACCTTCCACCATACTCTCCGTTTCTAAACCCTATCGAAGAGTTTTTCTCTGCATGGCGGTGGAAGGTTTACGATCTTCAGCCCCAGGCTCAGGTTCCCCTCATTCAGGCCATGGAGGACGCATGTGACCGACTCGACGCCGCAGCTGTGCAAGGATGGATTCGACATTCAAGACGGTTCTTCCCGCGTTGTCTTGCTTATGAGGATATTGCTTGTGATGTTGATGAAATTATCTGGCCAGATCCAGCTAGGCGAAGAGATAATGTATAGTATGTTTACTGTAGTATTTTCTGTACAATATTGTCAATTTGTTGGAAATAAATGATATTTTCCTCAGTCTGTAGAATTGGTCTTGTGTAGTCTTTGGTGAATTATTGTATAGTTGCACTTTTGTGTACTTCATTTACAGTACTCTAATCGCTGAGAATTAAACTTGCTACAAGTGTTTTAGGTTAGCAACAGTAGTGTGCAAATGGTTCAAAAAGATTACAGTCATATGAAATGTGTGTGTTTCGTATGGTAACAAAATATTGTTTTTAAAAAGTTGTGGATAGTTTTGAAAAATGCGTTCCATTTTGCAAATGATCTGAAGTGTTGTGCTACTTTGGTGAAGTGTTGTATTAATTGTGTGTAGTGTTTTGACAAGCCGGGCCCTGTTTTCAAAATTGTGCTTAAGCAATCGTAAAAAACTGTAATAATAGCATAATTATTTACTGTAATTATTTTGTCAACTACAAAATGGATTTATTATGCTACAATAAAATGGCTATAATGTATATTTATAAAGTTCAACATAAACACGTATTACCCACGATTATGTGCAGACATTTTAATGAATTAGGTGTCAATCACTTCTTTATACAGAAGACCTTGGGAAAATAAGAAAGGCAGAACGTCAGTGGATAGAGACACACAAAAGGTGGACTGTATCAAAACCAGAGGTATGTTACACTATCATATGGCAGCCCCCTAAAATAATGAAAATCGAATATTAATTCCCCTTAAATAGGTATTCTCCCATTTTTTGTCTCTTTAAATATCTTTGTTTTTCTCCTTTTTTTCCTCAATTGTTCTGCATTTTCAAAATGCTTTCTGATTTGTCAGTCTACATTTGAGGATGATGGTTCCTCAGATGATAAGGGTAAAAGTCCTCAAAACCAGGAGTTTGAGGTATGCTCTTACACCCGTGTTTGTATACATATTTTTTGTATACATACTTATTACTTATTACACAGCGCTGGAATACTTGATGGGTTGTTGCGACAAAGGTCTACATCAAAAATTAGCTAATAAAATATTTCAAATAATTTTTACATGTTCAATAATTTATCAGGTAAGAAATGTAATAAGTGGGATAATGTACAAGCAGCCAATTGTGTTGTGTCTCTCAGGATAAACATATTAGACGGGAACAGAGTAAACTGTAAACTCTTTATTAGCCTGTGCCGTCACGTAACCAGCACGCTAGTACAACATATCAGAACCCACATGCCAGTCCCGGAAACCGGAAGGCCTTTTCTCTTAAAGGGCAAGGCACCTTTTAATCTATCATACGGTAACATGTCTACATCCTTTCCCCTTAGTTAAGTTCTCCCTTAATTATATAAAACATGAATGGCCCAATAAACAATGCTGAGTTTGTAAACAAGCAACAACATGACTGCATAGATTTCAATTGCAAATAATGAGTGAGCAATGTCAAAATGTGCCAACTAAGCATGCGGTCACAACATTAGGCATAACAACAAAGAACATAACACTGTTGTATACAGAAAACACAATGCACCACTTTAAACAGGTATTCCTCGATATACGAGTCTCCAAGAATCTCTGTATCGGAAAGTTATTTTCCGTATTTTGGATTGGGTTTGCATATACGACCTGAGCGTGTTATGTAAGGTACATTACTGATTTTGGCAGGAGACTGTTGGGGGTGCTTTGGCAAATCAGTAAGTGTGAGCTGTGATTGGGTAGGGTGTGGTTGTGTCGTGTGTGGTGTATGGTCGGAGAAGTCTTTTGTAGGTGCATTATTGTTCTGAGAGTCAATGTCCTCAGAGGTGTGCTGTGATGGAGGGAGCTCTGCAACGGGAAGAATATGGCGTCGATTTCTCCTATATGTTCTCCCTTCGCACTGGACATTGTAAGAACGGGGCTTCTTGTTCACCTCTTTTACTATGCCAAGCCGGGCGTAGCCTTTGGGAGTCTGCATTCTGACAACTTGTCCCGTCTGCAGTGGCTGCAACGGGTTACTTGAAGAATCGTAATATCGCTTTTGGGCATTTCTTTTGATGAAAAGACGTGCAGAGACTTGCTGGGCTTGTTTGGGGGCTGGCTCCAGCAATTTGGAGTTGATAGGAATAGCCGATCGTGTCTGACGTGACATTAGGCGTTCTGCAGGAGATCCCAATGTTGGGTCTCGAGGGATGTTTCTGAGGTTAAGAAGGTTGAGAAATACATCTGTTCCATCTCTGTGTGATTTCTCCATTAGCTCTTTGGCACTACGGACCGCTCGTTCCGCCAGACCATTTGACTGCGCGTATTCAGGACTGCTAGTGACATGGGTGAAGTCCCACTGTTCGACAAAGTCTTTGAAACGTTGGCTTGTGTACTGTCTAGCATTGTCTGAAATGAGCGTGTGAGGCGTGCCATGTACAGAGAAATGTCTTTTCAACTTCTTAATCACAGCATTGGACGTGATGTCACGCAGTTGGTCGATTTCGTACCATCCAGAGTATGAGTCCACAAGTACCTGGTAGTGTTGACCATGCCATTCAAACATGTCCGTTGCCACTGTGGACCAAGGCAGATCTGGAATAGGGTACAGTTTCAGTGGTTCTTTTTGCTGGTGAGGCCTTGTGCTGTTGCAAACTGAGCATGAAAGAACTTCTTCTGTGATGTCGGCTGTCATTGATGGCCAGAAGATGATGCCTCTAGCTCTGTGTTTGGTGGCTTCCAGACCAGGGTGGCCTCTGTGGACTACACGAATGTATTCCTTCTGCAAAGAGCGAGGGATGACCGTTTTGTGGCCTTTCATTACGATTCCTTTTTCCAAAGTCAACTCCTCTCTGTAGGGAAAGAATGGACGCACGGCAGGCGAAACACTTTGTTCTCTGGCCGGCCATCCACCTTGAATTGCATTACAGAGAGTCTTTAGTACCTCATCTTCTGATGTGTGTTTTCGGAGTTCCTCCAGACGAGCAGTAGAGATGTAACTAACAGTCATGACTTCAAATGAGTCATTGTCCCTGTCAGGAGAAGTTTCTTTGTCAGGGGCTCGAGATAAGGTATCTGCCAGATACATGTGTTTGCCCTTCTTATACACCAAAGTGATGTCGTAGCGTTGTAACTGTAGCAACATCCTTTGCAAACGTGCAGGGGCTGTATGAATGGGTTTTTTCATAATGGTTACCAGGGGCTGATGGTCGGTTTCGATGATTGTTGGTTTCCCGTACACATAGTCTTTGAACTTGTTGCAGGCGAACACAACGGCCAGCAGCTCCTTTTCTATCTGCGCGTACCGCGTCTCAGTGTCAGTGAGTGTACGAGATGAGTACGCAACTGGTTTGCAATCTTGCATACATGCAGCACCGAGTCCATAGCACGAGGCGTCGCAGGTCAAGGTGACTGGCATCTTAACATCATAGTATGCCAAGACAGGTGGGGTGGATAGGCATGACTTGAGGATGTCGAATGCATGTTGGTGCTGCTGATCCCAGAACCATGCTGTTTCTCTGTGCGTCAGCATTCTGAGGGGTGTGGCAATGTCACTCAGATTCGGGATAAACTTCCCCAGATAATTCGTCATTCCCAGAAAACGCTGGAGTTCAGGGACGTCCTTAGGAGCTGGCATTGCTGAGATCGCTTTTGTTTTAGCAGGATCTGCTTTAAGGCCGTCGCTTGTAAAGATGTGCCCTACATAATTGACCTGATTCAGACGAAACTTGCATTTTGCAGGGTTCAATTTGAGTTTGATCTCCCGTACTCTGTTCAGTACCCTTTTCAGGTTTGCGTCGTGTTCAGCAGCATTCCGACCTCCTATGATGATATCATCGACGATTACTGCGCAGGGGTATCCTGAAAACAACTGCTCCATGGAGCGCTGGAATACTTCACTCGCAGAGTTTATGCCAAAGGGCATGCGAAGAAACCTGTATCGCCCAAATGGTGTGCCAAAAGTGGTCATCATAGAGGATTTATGGTCAAGACGTATCTGCCAGAAAGAATGTGAGTGGAAGTATGTGAGTGGAAGTTCTCCAAGCTCATTTAAGAACAAGTCTTTGTATTCAGCGAGGATCTCTTCATTGCTGCTCTCCATGTTGACAAGGTGTACATGTGGGCTAACTGTGACAATTCCCATGTCTAAACAGGCACGAAATCCTAACAGCGGTTGGACATCTTGATTCACCAGGAAAAATTTAAGTGAGTAAGTTTGTCCATTTAGACTACACGTAAGTATTACCAATCCTGCAGTTTCGATTTTGCTTCCACCATAAGCTACAAGATTAGGTGTCCGCGGTGGTCTGGCTGGTCGCTCATCACTGAAAATGCCTCGGAATATATTTATTGGCATCACATTACATTTCGCCCCGGTGTCGACTTTCACTTCAACTGGAACTGCGTTTATGTGTAGGGTGACGAAACCTTCCTCCAGCCCAGCCTCTTGAGTGTTAACGATATTGACAGACTTGTCGAATTCGATACCGTCGACGTAGAAAGTATCGTCCTGGCTGGAGGGTTCATCCACATCAATTTCGTGAATTGACTTCCTATGATTGTATTTCTTTTGATTAAATCGACTACGTGCTTTGCAACATTTACTGAAATGATTCATTTTCTTACAGTTATGACACTGTTGTCCGAAAGCTGGACATTTCTCCTTCATTGCCGGATGATTATTACCACAGTTTCTGCAGTTGGTTATGGTTTGAACATCGCATTGCTCTTTTTGAGGGTTTTGCCCTATGTATTGGCGCCTCCATCTGGAAACTGGTTGTATTGCGTCTACATTGGTACTTTCTGTGGTGTGGCCAACGTTTTGTTGCTCTCCTCCGTCATTTCGTGTATACGACAGATTGATATAGCTTTAGCAAGGGTCAGGTCGCTATCTCTTAGCAGTGATTTCCTTAAGCTTTCGTTGTTAATACCACATACTATTCTGTCACAGATCAGCTCATCTGTTAACTCTCCAAAACAACAGCTTTTAGCTTTAATCCTGAGATCACTGATAAATGATTCAATACTCTCACCTTGTTTTTGGTTTCTTGAGTGGAACTTATGTCTTTCCAGTGTTTTATTTTGTTGAGGGTTGCATATCTCACGAAACTTCCGTTTCAGGCACTCGGGATCTTCTCGGGATTCCGCAGGGGACAAGATATGTCCGTTCTCACCAGGTTCACGCACCTCTGCTGCATAGACAAACGAGCGCTCCCGCTCTATGGCTTCTGGTCCTGCGAGATTGAGGAGTATATACGCCATCGTTTTGGCGGGTTTGTCAAAGTGCGCTGCGCCGATGAAAATATCATAATCCTGCTCGAAAATTCGCCAATTATCTGCAATATTTCCGTCAAAGTTTAGCGGATCCGGTCTTCGAAAACAATCGGCCATTTTAGCAGCTTCCCGGGTGTGTAACCGTTACCTCGACGAGCAGTCTTGTTTAATGTCCGTGTAAATAGTCCGTTAAGGCGCGAAGTCCATCTTCTGACACCATGTTGTGTCTCTCAGGATAAACATATTAGACGGGAACAGAGTAAACTGTAAACTCTTTATTAGCCTGTGCCGTCACGTAACCAGCACGCTAGTACAACATATCAGAACCCACATGCCAGTCCCGGAAACCGGAAGGCCTTTTCTCTTAAAGGGCAAGGCACCTTTTAATCTATCATACGGTAACATGTCTACAAATTGTTATCACGAAATCAGCTCTTTCAGCATGATTCCCTTTGAGCGCAACTCTGCACGACACAAAGACCTACGTTACGAGTATGTGCAAGTAAGTATACATCCATGTTCACAGTACAGTTAGTGAACATACTGTGTTGCTCAGTGGCCTACATTATGTCATGATTCCGCTATCATGTCATGTTTATTCTTGGTCTTGCAGCGGAGTCATGGCATAGCCTTAGGTTTTGTGTGAGAAAGCCATGTGCTTTCTCGTGTCTCGTCAGTGTTTCCCGTCTTTTGTCTCGTTAGCCTTCCCATTAGTGTTTCATTACCTTCACCTGCCCCTTAGTAATTATCCTGTGTTTGTTCCCCTATTTAATGCCCTCTTGTCTATTGTCTTGTGCTCGTTCGTTGTACTTGTATGCCGTTCTTGTTACCGTGTACCTGAAAACCTGAAAGCTATAGTATAGCAGCGTAACAGGCGATGTAATGGGGCGTCAAATACGGACAGGCAGGACATCAACAAAAACAGCGAACAGTCCCCTGTCATCACCCGGAATCGCTGCGGCCACCAAAAAGAGTCATAACCATAATATGATCAAGGCAAGCCAACAGCCCTCTGGCGAAGTTGTGAGAGCAGGACTTCCCGACTACATCTACAGGGAGGGAAGCCTTTTGCTCAGCTGTCAAGGAATTTCTGGAGCGTGTGCTGAAGCAACGCACGATCAATACAAAGGGCGATGCCAGAACAGCTCACAAAGTAAAGGTGAGGTACAGGTGGGCACCCATCGCCCGAACAGGGACTTAAACCCTGGACCCTCAGATTAAAAGTCTGATGCTCTACCGACTGAGCTATCCGGGCTCGTGAGGGCATGCCCCAAGTTTTCGGTGTAGACGCTCAAGGCGGGGGTGTCCTGCAGTTGCGGTTCTGTTGGTCGTTTCCGCCATTGTGTTTTACACTAGGCCCCGACGATGCTTCTCAGACTTACAGGGTTCTGTCAGCTTTGGGTTCTGTGCACCTTTCTGAAGTAGGGTTGTTCAGTCTTACATCTGGAGGCGATGCCACCTGTAGATTGCAGTTCATCAAGTACACCTGAACCGGGTAATGGGATTCTGGGAGTTGGCAGGTAAGTGAAACTCAGACGTGTTTTAAAACTACCCTGACAGCTTATCTTTGGTATTTTTCTGCTCTTGCATGCCTTATAGGTTCCTTCAAAGCAAACATTTGTAAAATCACAGAAATTGTTGTATGCTCACATTGGTTTACATTAAACATGTACAGTATATATATAGACTGTGGTTCACAAATCTGATCTTGTGTAGTGTGCTATCATCGTCACAGCACACCACACGTTATAGGTGCAAAACTATTAAATCCAGGATTTTTTGTGCTCATGTTTGTGGTCTCTCCCAGTTTTAAACTACTCTACGACAAAAAAAAAATGTGTGAGGCCCCGGCATAAGAGCTACCTTCTCAATGCACGGTAATTCATCACTGTCCCTGGAGGTAAGCCAAATCACAGTTGCACCCTCATCGAGCACACATGAAATGGCCACTTTGGCTCAGATGGTCTGCAGATACTTGAAAGTGAGATTCGAATTAAAAGCTATCCTTTTAAGCCTGAGGGCAAACAGGCTTTTCAAGCAATAGCTGGCAGCGGTGGGATTTGAACCCACGCCTCAGAAGAGACCGGAGCCTTAATCCAAACGCATTTACAAAAAGCAGAAAGCGTGTCTACTGTTCTTTTTTGAGCAACAGCAGGCGAGCATACTGACAACCGGCCATTAGGCTGTTTATGCCAGGAACACGTTCCATCTGTAACAGAGCCGCTCGTTAACAAACACGTGAGAGTGTATACTGGGCTGCATTGTTTTCTCTTTCGAGAGAGGAATCCTGTTGTACCGACCTTAAGATAACGCAACAAAGCTGCTCGTGAAATTGTATGTCCGCAAAACAAACACCTAAAGCAACCGTAGTCGGCAGGGTTTGAACCTGCGCGGGGAGACCCCAATAGATTTCAAGTCCATCACCTTAACCACTCGGCCACGACTACAATAGATTACAGGTCCTCTGGGCTAAGCGCGTGTGGCAAGGTGGGGCGAGCCGGCAGCGTAACAGGCGATGTAATGGGCCGTCAAATAACGGACAGGCAGGACATCAACAAAAACAGCAAACAGACTCCTGCCATGACCCGGAATCGCTGCTGCCACCAAAAAGAGTCATAACCATAATGTGAGAGCAGGACTTCCCGACTACATCTACAGGGAGGTAAGCCTTTTGCTCAGCTGTCAAGGAATTTCTGGTGCGTTTGCTGAAGCAACGCACGATCAATAAAAAGGGCGATGCCAGAACAGCTCACAAAGTAAAGGTTAGGTACAGGTGGGCACCCATCGCCCGAAAAGGGACTTGAACCCTGGACCCTCAGAAAAAGTCTGATGCTCTACCGACTGAGCTATCCGGGCTCGTGAGGGCATGCCCCAAGTTTTCGTTGTAGACGCTCAAGGCGGGGGTGTCCTGCAGGTGCGGTTCTGTTAGTTGTTTCCGCCATTGTGTTTTACACTAGGCCCCGACGATGCTTCTCAGACTTACAGGGTTCTGTCAGCTTTGGGTTCTGTGCACCTTTCTGAAGTAGGGTTGTTCAGTCTTACATCTGGAGGCGATGCCACCTGTAGATTGCAGTTCATCAAGTACACCTGAACCGGGTAATGGGATTCTGGGAGTTGGCAGGTAAGTGAAACTCAGACGTGTTTTAAAACTACCCTGACAGCTTATCTTTGGTATTTTTCTGCTCTTGCATGCCTTATAGGTTCCTTCAAAGCAAACATTTGTAAAATCACAGAAATTGTTGTATGCTCACATTGGTTTACATTAAACATGTACAGTATATATATAGACTGTGGTTCACTAATCTGATCTTGTGTGGTGTGCTATCATCGTCACAGCACACCATACGTTATAGGTGCAAAACTATTAAATCCAGGATTTTTTGTGCTCATGTTTGTGGTCTCTCCCAGTGTTAAACTACTCTACAATTTAAAAAAAAATTGGTGAGGCCCCCGGCATAAGAGCTACCTTCTCAATGCACGGTAATTCATCACTGTCCCTGGAGGTAAGCCAAATCACATTTGCATGCCCCCTCATCGAGCACACATGAAATGGCCACTTTGGCTCAGATGGTCTGCAGGTACTTGAAAGTGAGATGCGAATTAAAAGCTGCCCTTTTAAGCCTGAGGGCAAACAGGCTTTTCAAGCAATAGCTGGCAGCGTTGGGATTTGATCCCACGCCTCCGAAGAGACTGGAGCCTTAATCCAGCGCCTTAGACCGCACGGCCACTGTACCACAGAGTTGACACCTTGGCCGGCCCTTTCTCACCGCTGCCATCGCTCAGATGGCTTTACAGTCACAAGTCGGCGCGGACGAGATACACCAGCTGGCAAGTAATTCTATATTCTTTTGGTGCTCAGTACACAGTTTTGAAGTAACACCGCATGAAAGACGCATTTACAAAAAGCAGAAAGAGCGTGTCTACTGTTCTTTTTTGAGCAACAGCAGGCGAGCATACTGACAACCGGCCATTAGGCTGTTTATGCCAGGAACACGTTCCATCTGTAACAGAGCCGCTCGTTAACAAACACGTGAGAGTGTATACTGGGCTGCATTGTTTTCTCTTTCGAGAGAGGAATCCTGTTGTACCGACCTTAAGATATCGCAACAAAGCTGCTCGTGAAATTGTATGTCCGCAAAGCAAACACCTAAAGCAACCGTAGTCGGCAGGGTTTGAACCTGCGCGGGGAGACCCCAATGGATTTCAAGTCCATCGCCTTAACCACTCGGCAGGACATCAACAAAAACAGCAAACAGTCCCCTGCCATGACCCGGAATCGCTGCGGCCACCAAAAAGAGTCATAACCATAATATGATCAAGGCAAGCCAACAGCCCTCTGGAGAAGTTGTGAGAGCAGGACTTCCCGACTACATCTACAGGGAGGGAAGCCTTTTGCTCAGCTGTCAAGGAATTTCTGGTGCGTGTGCTGAAGCAACGCACGATCAATACAAAGGGCGATGCCAGAACAGCTCACAAAGTAAAGGTTAGGTACAGGTGGGCACCCATCGCCCGAACAGGGACTTAAACCCTGGACCCTCAGATTAAAAGTCTGATGCTCTACCGACTGAGCTATCCGGGCTCGTGAGGGCACGCCCCAAGTTTTCGGTGTAGACGCTCAAGGCGGGGGTGTCCTGCAGGTGCGGTTCTGTTGGTCGTTTCCGCCATTTTGTTTTACACTAGGCCCCGACGATGCTTCTCAGACTTACAGGGTTCTGTCAGCTTTGGGTTCTGTGCACCTTTCTGAAGTAGGGTTGTTCAGTCTTACATCTGGAGGCGATGCCACCTGTAGATTGCAGTTCATCAAATACACCTGAACCGGGTAATGGGATTCTGGGAGTTGGCAGGTAAGTGAAACTCAGACGTGTTTTAAAACTACCCTGACAGCTTATCTTTGGTATTTTTCTGCTCTTGCATGCCTTATAGGTTCCTTCAAAGCAAATATTTGTAAAATCACAGAAATTGTTGTATGCTCACATTGGTTTACATTAAACATGTACAGTATATATATAGACTGTGGTTCACAAATCTGATCTTGTGTGGTGTGCTATCATCGTCACAGCACACCACACGTTATAGGTGCAAAACTATTAAATCCAGGATTTTTTGTGCTCATGTTTGTGGTCTCTCCCAGTTTTAAACTACTCTACGACAAAAAAAAAATGTGTGAGGCCCCGGCATAAGAGCTACCTTCTCAATGCACGGTAATTCATCACTGTCCCTGGAGGTAAGCCAAATCACAGTTGCACCCTCATCGAGCACACATGAAATGGCCACTTTGGCTCAGATGGTCTGCAGATACTTGAAAGTGAGATTCGAATTAAAAGCTATCCTTTTAAGCCTGAGGGCAAACAGGCTTTTCAAGCAATAGCTGGCAGCGGTGGGATTTGAACCCACGCCTCAGAAGAGACCGGAGCCTTAATCCAAACGCATTTACAAAAAGCAGAAAGCGTGTCTACTGTTCTTTTTTGAGCAACAGCAGGCGAGCATACTGACAACCGGCCATTAGGCTGTTTATGCCAGGAACACGTTCCATCTGTAACAGAGCCGCTCGTTAACAAACACGTGAGAGTGTATACTGGGCTGCATTGTTTTTTCTTTCTAGAGAGGAATCCTGTTGTACCGACCTTAAGATAACGCAACAAAGCTGCTCGTGAAATTGTATGTCCGCAAAGCAAACACCTAAAGCAACCGTAGTCGGCAGGGTTTGAACCTGCACGGGGAGACCCCAATGGATTTCAAGTCCATCGCCTTAACCACTCGGCCACGACTACAATAGATTACAGGTCCTCTGGGCTTAGCGCGTGTGGCAAGGTGGGGCGAGCCGGCAGCGTAACAGGCGATGTAATGGGGCGTCAAATACGGACAGGGAGGACATCAACAAAAACAGCAAACAGTCCCCTGCCATGACCCGGAATTGCTGCGGCCACCAAAAAGAGTCATAACCATAATATGATCAAGTCAAGCCAACAGCCCTCTGGCAAAGTTGTGAGAGCAGGACTTCCCGACTACATCTACAGGGAGGAAAGCCTTTTGCTCAGCTGTCAAGGAATTTCTGGTGCGTGTGCTGAAGCAACGCACGATCAATACAAAGGGCGATGCCAGAAAAGCTCACAAAGTAAAGGTTAGGTACAGGTGGGCACCCATCGCCCGAACAGGGACTTAAACCCTGGACCCTCAGATTAAAAGTCTGATGCTCTACCGACTGAGCTATCCGGGCTCGTGAGGGCATGCCCCAAGTTTTCGGTGTAGACGCTCAAGGCGGGGGTGTCCTGCAGGTGCGGTTCTGTTGGTCGTTTCCGCCATTGTGTTTTACACTAGGCCCCGACGATGCTTCTCAGACTCACAGGGTTCTGTCAGTTTAGGGTTCTGTGCACCTTTCTGAAGCAGGGTTGTTCAGTCTTACATCTGGAGGCGATGCCACCTGTAGATTGCAGTTCATCAAGTACACCTGAACCGGGTAATGGGATTCTGGGAGTTGGCAGGTAAGTGAAACTCAGACGTGTTTTAAAACTACCCTGACAGCTTATCTTTGGTATTTTTCTGCTCTTGCATGCCTTATAGGTTCCTTCAAAGCAAACATTTGTAAAATCACAGAAATTGTTGTATGCTCACATTGGTTTACATTAAACATGTACAGTATATATATAGACTGTGGTTCACAAATCTGATCTTGTGTGGTGTGCTATCATCGTCACAGCACACCACACATTATAGGTGCAAAACTATTAAATCCAGGATTTTTTGTGCTCATGTTTGTGGTCTCTCCCAGTTTTAAACTACTCTACGACAAAAAAAAAATGTGTGAGGCCCCGGCATAAGAGCTACCTTCTCAATGCACGGTAATTCATCACTGTCCCTGGAGGTAAGCCAAATCACAGTTGCATGCCCCTTCATCGAGCACACATGAAATGGCCACTTTGGCTCAGATGGTCTGCAGATACTTGAAAGTGAGATGCGAATTAAAAGCTATCCTTTTAAGCCTGAGGGCAAACAGGCTTTTCAAGCAATAGCTGGCAGCGGTGGGATTTGAACCCACGCCTCAGAAGAGACCGGAGCCTTAATCCAAACGCATTTACAAAAAGCAAAAAGAGCGTGTCTACTGTTCTTTTTTGAGCAACAGCAGGCGAGCATACTGACAACCGGCCATTAGGCTGTTTATGCCAGGAACACGTTCCATCTGTAACAGAGCCGCTCGTTAACAAACACGTGAGAGTGTATACTGGGCTGCTTTGTTTTCTCTTTCGAGAGAGGAATCCTGTTGTACCGACCTTAAGATAACGCAACAAAGCTGCTCGTGAAATTGTATGTCCGCAAAGCAAACACCTAAAGCAACCGTGGTCGGCAGGGTTTGAACCTGCACGGGGAGACCCCAATGGATTTCAAGTCCATCGCCTTAACCACTCGGCCACGACTACAATAGATTACAGGTCCTCTGGGCTTAGCACGTGTGGCAAGGTGGGGCGAGCCGGCAGCGTAACAGGCGATGTAATGGGGCGTCAAATACGGACAGGGAGGACATCAACAAAAACAGCAAACAGTCCCCTGCCATGACCCGGAATTGCTGCGGCCACCAAAAAGAGTCATAACCATAATATGAACAAAGGCAAGCCAACAGCCCTCTGGCGAAGTTGTGAGAGCAGGACTTCCCGACTACATCTACAGGGAGGGAAGCCTTTTGCTCAGCTGTCAAGGAATTTCTGGTGCGTGTGCTGAAGCAACGCACGATCAATACAAAGGGCGATGCCAGAACAGCTCACAAAGTAAAGGTTAGGTACAGGTGGGCACCCATCGCCCGAACAGGGACTTAAGCCCTGGACCCTCAGATTAAAAGTCTGATGCTCTACCGACTGAGCTATCCGGGCTCGTGAGGGCATGCCCCAAGTTTTCGGTGTAGACGCTCAAGGCGGGGGTGTCCTGAAGGTGCGGTTCTTTTGGTCGTTTCCGCCATTGTGTTTTACACTAGGCCCCGACGATGCTTCTCAGACTTACAGGATTCTGTCAGCTTTGGGTTCTGTGCACCTTTCTGAAGTAGGGTTGTTCAGTCTTACATCTGGAGGCGATGCCACCTGTAGATTGCAGTTCATCAAGTACACCTGAACCGGGTAATGGGATTCTGGGAGTTGGCAGGTAAGTGAAACTCAGACGTGTTTTAAAACTACCCTGACAGCTTATATTTGGTATTTTTCTGCTCTTGCATGCCTTATAGGTTCCTTCAAAGCAAATATTTGTAAAATCACAGAAATTGTTGTATGCTCACATTGGTTTACATTAAACATGTACAGTATATATATAGACTGTGGTTCACAAATCTGATCTTGTGTGGTGTGCTATCATCGTCACAGCACACCACACGTTATAGGTGCAAAACTATTAAATCCAGGATTTTTTGTGCTCATGTTTGTGGTCTCTCCCAGTTTTAAACTACTCTACGACAAAAAAAAATGTGTGAGGCCCCGGCATAAGAGCTACCTTCTCAATGCACGGTAATTCATCACTGTCCCTGGAGGTAAGCCAAATCACAGTTGCACCCTCATCGAGCACACATGAAATGGCCACTTTGGCTCAGATGGTCTGCAGGTACTTGAAAGTGAGATGCGAATTAAAAGCTATCCTTTTAAGCCTGAGGGCAAACAGGCTTTTCAAGCAATAGCTGGGAGCGCTGGGATTTGAACCCACGCCTCCGAAGAGACTGGAGCCTTAATCCAGCGCCTTAGACCGCTCGGCCACGCTACCACAGATTTGACACCTCGGCCGGCCCTTTCTCGCCGCTGCCATCGCTCAGATGGCTTTACAGTCACAAGTCGGCGCGGACGAGATACACCAGCTGGCAAGTAATTCTATATTATTTTGGTGCTCTGTACACAGTTTTGATGTAACGCCGCATGAAAGACGCATTTACAAAAAGCAGAAAGAGCGTGTCTACTGCACTTTGAGCAACAGCAGGCGAGCATACTGACAACCGGCCATTAGGCTGTTTATGCCAGGAACACGTTCCATCTGTAACAGAGCCGCTCGTTAACAAACACGTGAGAGTGTATACTGGGCTGCATTGTTTTCTGTTTCGAGAGAGGAATCCTGTTGTACCGACCTTAAGATAACGCAACAAAGCTGCTCGTGAAATTGTATGTCCGCAAAGCAAACACCTAAAGCAACCGTAGTCGGCAGGGTTTGAACCTGCGCGGGGAGACCCCAATGGATTTCAAGTCCATCGCCTTAAACACTCAGCCACGATTACAATAGATTACAGGTCCTCTGGGCTTAGCGCGTGTGGCAAGGTGGGGCGAGCCGGCAGCGTAACAGGCGATGTAATGGGGCGTCAAATACGGACAGGCAGGACATCAACAAAAACAGCCAACAGTCCCCTGTCATCACCCGGAATCGCTGCGGCCACCAAAAAGAGTCATAACCATAATATCATCAAGGCAAGCCAACAGCCCTCTGGCGAAGTTGTGAGAGCAGGACTTCCCGACTACATCTACAGGGAGGAAAGCCTTTTGCTCAGCTGTCAAGGAATTTCTGGTGCGTGTGCTGAAGCAACGCACGATCAATACAAAGGGCGATGCCAGAACAGCTCACAAAGTAAAGGTGAGGTACAGGTGGGCACCCATCGCCCGAACAGGGACTTGAACCCTGGACCCTCAGATTAAAAGTCTGATGCTCTACCGACTGAGCTATCCGGGCTCGTGAGGGCATGCCCCAAGTTATCGGTGTAGACGCTCAAGGCGGGGGTGTCCTGCAGTTGGGTTCTGTGCACCTTTCTGAAGTAGGGTTGTTCAGTCTTACATCTGGAGGCGATGCCACCTGTAGATTGCAGTTCATCAAGTACACCTGAACCCATCGCCCGAAAAGGGACTTGAACCCTGGACCCTCAGATTAAAAGTCTGACGCTCAAGGCGGGGGTGTCCTGCAGGTGCGGTTCTGTTAGTTGTTTCGGCCATTGTGTTTTACACTAGGCCCCGATGATGCTTCTCAGACTTACAGGGTTCTGTCAGCTTTGGGTTCTGTGCACCTTTCTGAAGTAGGGTTGTTCAGTCTTACATCTGGAGGCGATGCCACCTGTAGATTGCAGTTCATCAAGTACACCTGAACCGGGTAATGGGATTCTGGGAGTTGGCAGGTAAGTGAAACTCAGACGTGTTTTAAAACTACCCTGACAGCTTATCTTTGGTATTTTTCTGCTCTTGCATGCCTTATAGGTTCCTTCAAAGCAAACATTTGTAAAATCACAGAAATTGTTGTATGCTCACATTGGTTTACATTAAACATGTACAGTATATATATAGACTGTGGTTCACTAATCTGATCTTGTGTGGTGTGCTATCATCGTCACAGCACACCACACGTTATAGGTGCAAAACTATTAAATCCAGGATTTTTTGTGCTCATGTTTGTGGTCTCTCCCAGTGTTAAACTACTCTACAATTTAAAAAAAAATTGGTGAGGCCCCCGGCATAAGAGCCGTCCCTGGAGGTAAGCCAAATCACATTTGCATGTCCCCTCATCGAGCACACATGAAATGGCCACTTTGGCTCAGATGGTCTGCAGGTACTTGAAAGTGAGATGCGAATTAAAAGCTGCTCTTTTAAGCCTGAGGGCAAACAGGCTTTTCAAGCAATAGCTGGCAGCGGTGGGATTTGAACCCACGCCTCCGAAGAGACTGGAGCCTTAATCCAGCGCCTTAGACCGCTCGGCCACGCTACCACAGATTTGACACCTCGGCCGGCCCTTTCTCACCGCTGCCATCGCTCAGATGGCTTTACAGTCACAAGTCGGCGCGGACGAGATACACCAGCTGGCAAGTAATTCTATATTCTTTTGGTGCTCAGTACACAGTTTTGAAGTAACACCGCATGAAAGACGCATTTACAAAAAGCAGAAAGAGCGTGTCTACTGTTCTTTTTTGAGCAACAGCAGGCGAGCATACTGACAACCGGCCATTAGGCTGTTTATGCCAGGAACACGTTCCATCTGTAACAGAGCCGCTCGTTAACAAACACGTGAGAGTGTATACTGGGCTGCATTGTTTTCTCTTTCGAGAGAGGAATCCTGTTGTACCGACCTTAAGATAACGCAACAAAGCTGCTCGTGAAATTGTATGTCCGCAAAGCAAACACCTAAAGAAACCGTAGTCGGCAGGGTTTGAACCTGCGCGGGGAGACCCCAATGGATTTCAAGTCCATCTCCTTAACCACTCGGCAGGACATCAACAAAAACAGCAAACAGTCCCCTACCATGACCCAGAATCGCTGCGGCCACCAAAAAGAGTCATAACCATAATATGATCAAGGCAAGCCAACAGCCATCTGGCGAAGTTGTGAGAGCAGGACTTCCCGACTATATCTACAGGGAGGGAAGCCTTTTGCTCAGCTGTCAAGGAATTTCTGGTGCGTGTGCTGAAGCAACGCATGATCAATAAAAAGGGCGATGCCAGAACAGCTCACAAAGTAAAGGTAAGGTACAGGTGGGTACCCATCGCCCGAACAGGGACTTGAACCCTGGACCCTCAGATTAAAAGTCTGATGCTCTACCGACTGAGCTATCCGGGCTCGTGAGGGCATGCCCCAAGTTTTCGGTGTAGACCAGAGGTGCCCAACCTTTTTTGATCCAAGATCTACTTTTCAAGTAGCCAACCTCCCGAGATCTACCAGTCCAGTGTCAACATCGCAAACCCACACACATCATTTCCAGCCTGCAGTAACTAACCTCACAACACTTTTTCTTGTTGTCACACAACTACTAGACATCACAATACAAGCCCTCCCTCTCTCAAACACACACAGACAAATTCCTCTCACACAGTTGCCAGTTTGCATAGTGCGCTGTAGCACAAACCCGCTCTCTATGCTCCTCTCTCTCTGTCACACTCACTCACTCTCTCACACACACACACACACACACACACACACACCAATCTGCGTGATGAGCAATAGTCATAACTGACCTTAATATGAACCAAACAGAAGCATAAACCAGATAGATCTCTAAGTTTGAAAAAAGGAAATCACTTTCTACCTTAGTGGGAGACCTGGCACTGGGAGGAGGAGGCTAGCTTCTCGTAGTTAGGAGTGTAGGAGCTGGTTGCAAGGCGTAGGCAGGCTGCAAGGTGGTCATCAGTCATTGTTGATCTGTACTTGGACTTGATGATTTTCATGTGTGAGAAAGCAGACTCGCACAAATAAGTTGATCCAAAAAGAGCTGTCAAGTTCAAGGCACATCTTCTGAGATTGGGATATTTCTCCTCCACCAGTAGTTTCCAGAACACTACATGCTCTCCAGGTTGAGCAGATGTTGATCTGGCTTTGATCTCAATGTCATTTTGCAATGTCAGAATCTCATCCTCAAGAGCGGAGCTTTCCAAGTCGAAAAGTGATTTGACTTTGGCTGCAATGTCACCAACATCAATACTTGCAGCAAATGGATAACACATATAGCTGGCTACAGGCTCGATGGATGCAAAGTCAGTAAAATGCCTCACAAACTCTGACGAGATGCTCTGAACATGCTCCTCATAACGTGCACTGTCAAGCTGTGTCACACCTTTACCTTGACGTTGTAGTTCTGCCTGCATGTGAGGGAAGTTGCGCAGGTTACCACGCTGCAGCCTGCTTGACATCAGCTGTAGCTTGCTTTTAAATGTGTTCACTGAACTCATCATGTTGACTACATCTTTACCCTTACCCTGCAGCTCTAAATTCAATTCATTGAGCTCGGCAGTGAGATCAGTGAGGAAAGATACATCTAACAGCCACTGGTGGTCCTCTAGCTTTGTATGGTAATCCACATGTTTTGAAAGCTTCAGGAAGTCCTTGATTTCAGGTAATAACTCCGTGAATCTGGACAAAAATTTACCACTGCTTAACCACCTAACATCCGTGTGAAGCAGCAGGTCTGTGTGCTCAGCCTCATTCTCCTCCAAGTGAGCACGGAAAAGCCTTCTCTGCAGACTCCTGAACCGAACTGAACACACAATCTTCATCGCAATATCCATCACTTCTTTCATATTTAAAATCTTTCCACACAACGCTTGCTGGTGAATTATACAATGATAATTCAGGATATCTGGGAAGGATTCACTTTCTTTGCACAGTGTAATGAACCCACTGGTGCGGCCCATCATTGCAGGCGCCCCATCAGTTGTGATGGAGATCAGCTTGAAGAGCAGCAGTGTTGTCTCGCTAACAAATCCCATGAAAGCATTAAAAATATCCTCACCTCTGGTGTGTCCTTTTAATGGCAAAAGTGTGAGCAGCTCTTCCTTGGCGCTCATGTCTTCAAAAACCATTTGTACACACAATTGTACTACATCCACCGTATCAGTCGACTCATCAAATTGGAGGGAAAAGCACTCACACGCATCAATATCCTTCCTCAGTTGCTCCTCCACATCCACAGCCATTCTCTCACATCGCCTTGTAGTAGTATTGCGGGAGAGTTGCACTTCTTTAATGGCCTTCACGATCTCTGTTTTATTTTTAAAGTCGTCA
>NC_136768.1:18019604-18039604 GCF_947034865.1 Barbatula barbatula
CAAGCAATAAGTATGACGTGTTAAAGGATTTTCAGGAGGATGATCTAAAATGATGAGTTTTATTAATATCTTTATATGCCACATGCTTTTAAGATTTGTTACCTTTAACGCTAGAGGACTGTTAGACATAAGGAAATTTGAGAAAGTGAAAGAAATGTGTAAAGGTGAGGATGTGATTTTACTACAAGAAACTAACTGGAGGGAAGGCTTTATGACTGAAATAACGGAAAGGTGGAATGGAGCTGGAATGGAGGAATGGAAAGGTGGAATGGAGCCTGCTAGCCCTGGCTAGCAGGCCTAGTGCTGGGGCCTTCTTGGGACGAGTAAAACTTCTGACGGGGGTTCTCTGAAAACAAGCGCGGCGGTGCTACGTGTTTGCTCGTAGTTTTGCCATGCTTTGGCACTTTAATTCCGATACAAACGGAGCGACGTGTCCGAGGAAAGTACTGCGTCGTTTTCTGTCGCTATCCCCGACTGTATACACACATCTGTCTCTGTGGCGCAATCGGTTAGCGCGTTCGGCTGTTAACTGAAAGGTTGGTGGTTCAAGCCCACCTAGGGACGAGAGAAGCTTTTCCTTGCTATGTTGAACACAGCTGCAGCAGTTGTGTTCTGCAGCACCCCATCATGCGGTGGCCTGACAGCGAAGCTGGCTCAACAGAGCCTTACTCTATAACAATAAGGTATTTCTAGCCGAAACGCCAGCAAGGAAAAGAAGCCTCTGAGCTTCCCAAATTGAGAGCTAAACCTGGTCCGCTTACGTGAAAGCAGGGGTCCTGAGTGACGGACACTTCAGAAAGGGCAACACCGTATTGCCCTTGTTCAGGTGTCAGTCATGGTCCCACTGTTTCCCAGAGCTAAAGAAACCGAATTGCGACCCCCAAATTTTGTACTAAACGTGTACTATCAGTAAACAACAGAAAGAAGGACTTGGGGTTGAGGAAAAGACCCCCCTGACGACAGTTTGCTGAAGCAAGTGAACACACTGCCCGACTCTAACAGCATCTGTTCTTTAACACGCTTATGCAGCCCTGCCCTTAGCAAAGCCCCAAAAATAACACAAACTCACAGTGGTTCCCCTCCACGGAAACCTTTAGTAAAAGACGAAAGATTTATGCGTAGATGAAGAGAATCTCGAGCTTTGCCAATCTGTCCACGAACCAGCGTGCACACTATGTCACGCCACAATGTTCACAGAGGGTCATTTCTCCTGCAGGCTCCTCTCAGACCACTTTAATTGAGAGGAGGAAAATAAGTAAAAATCAATTCCATCCCCAAATAACTCCAATCGCCTCTGACGAGGTGCCGACGACGCTGATTGCACGCTGACCACAGGTTATCAGATTTAAATCTGCCTTATTAACAGATTTGTCCAACTCTGACAAATGCCAGACGAGGACCTCAGACATTAGTGTAAGGCTTGGACTTTTGGAGCAAGCATACTGCTGTCCGTAATGTGGAAATCTGCTATGGACACCCGAAAAAAGTAAGTCACATTGCAAAAGGTTTGCCCGAGATGAAGTGTGGGTTTTTCTCCTCTAGAGAGACAAATCAACAGCTGAGTTCAATGAACCGCACACAAAGTCGGCAGGATTGGAACTTGCGCGGGGAGACCCCGATGGATTTCTAGCCCGACAACAGCACGTCACGACTTTGCCGGAAATTATGTTTTTTTATTTTTTGGGCAGAAGCAACTCCAGACAGATTGGATGCCCTGTTTAAGAGAATGCTGCGCTTAGAGGTCCGCACACAAAGTCGGCAGGATTGGAACTTGCGCGGGGAGACCCCGATGGATTTCTAGCCCGACAACAGCACGTCACGACTTTGCCGGAAATTATGTTTTTTTATTTTTTGGGCAGAAGCAACTCCAGACAGATTGGATGCCCTGTTTAAGAGAATGCTGCGCTTAGAGGTCCCACCGAGATTTGAACTGGGATCGCTGGATTCAGAGTGCAGTGCTAAACATAAGTTGAAAGGCTAAAACCGTTGGGCAGAAGCAATTCCAGACATGGGCCCCTCGGAAGGGGTTCTGATTGGAAGCCCCAGAAAGGAGAATGCTGTGCTGAGAGGTCACACCGAGATTTGAACTCGTATCACTTGATTCAGAGTCCAGAGTGCTAATCATTACACCATGGAACCCTGTGTCGAGTGGTTTTAGGCCCGCTAGGTGCACAAGAAAAGGCCACCCGGTCCAGGGTGCACAAATATCTCTGCGGTAAAGCAATGCACAGGCAAAGACTTGCCGAAACTAAACCAGGGACCTTTAGATCTTCAGTCTAACGCTCTCCCAACTGAGCTACTTCGGCCACATCATCTGTCTTGTGCAAGCGTTTTGGCGAACGACCCCAGCATCATTTTACCAATGAGAGATGGACGGCATGCCAGGGAAAAGTCAGTGGCCAGTACGGGGATCGAACCCGCGACCTTGGCGTTATTAGCACCACGCTCTAACCAACTGAGCTAACCGGCCTATGGGCTCCTGTAATCACATTTCGCGTCGCTGATTTTACTCCTTTGAGTGTCGTACTGTTACGTGGCAACAGTTCCGGTTAGTTCGTTCAAATGGAAGAGCGCTTGTTTTGCATGGGAGAGGTAGCGCCATCGACGTCCGCATTATTCGAGGCTTTATTCTCTCACCGCTTTATATAGGCTCACCGCTAAGAAAAATTTTCTTCCCACAAGCTTTCTTGCAGTGTTGAGGTTAACTTAACCCCGGTTTAAAACCTGCCGATGTCTTAGTTTATCATCAGAAAAACCTTCCGTCTTCTATGCGTTTCATCGTTCCACAAGTACAGCGCTACAACCCCTCGGAAGGGGTTCTGATTGGACGCCCTGTAAAAGAGAATATTCCGCTGAGAGGTCCCACCGAGACTTGAATTCGGACCGCTGGATTCAGAGTCCAAATGATATAAAAGGATTTAAAATGCTACTTATCTCTCGCCTGCAAGTGTTTGTGCAAGCCTTTTGGCGAACGACCCCAGCATCATTTTACCAATGAGAGATTTATTTGCATTTTCATTTAGACAGTGTGAACGTTTGCTGTGGTGCGTTTCCTTGCGCTTTCACCGTAGTTTCATGTAAAGCGTTATCCCCTTATTGTTGGGCGATTGTCAAAATAAGTCCTTTGCCCTGGGATTGAAAAATCTCCCTGCCCAAATGTGCTTTACTTATCATTTCTGTGTGTGTGAAATCACATTAACTTTTCAGACATGGGCAATTTGTTGTGCTTTATATTTCGCTTGGGTGTATTGCCCTTTGGCTCATTTCGTACCATTGGCAGTTGTCAGTATGAAAAGCAGCGTGTGCTACTGATACTTTACGTTAACTGAACCCTGGTTGAAAACCTGCCGATGTCTTAGTTTATCATCAGAAAAACCTTCCGTCTTCTATGTGTTTCATCGTTCCACAAGTACAGCGCTACAACCCCTCGGAAGGGGTTCTGATTGGATGCCCTGTAAAAGACAATAGACCATTCAGTCTGACCAGGGTTCGAATTTTATGTCCCGAAACCTCTCTAAGGTCATGCGACAACTTGAAGTTAAACATAACATATCAAGTGCTTATCACCCTCAAAGTCAAGGAGGTCTTGAAAGATTCCATCAGACCCTAAAGTCACTTTTGAGGTCTTATTGTGTCGAGCTTGACTGTGAATGGGAGGAAGGACTTCCTTGGATGTTGTTGGCTATTCGTGAGGTTGTACAAGAGAGCATAGGTTTTAGCCCTAATGAGTTAGTGTTTGGACACACTGTTAGAGGCCCTATTGCTGTCTTGGCAGATGAGTGGACTAATTCTGACCCTCCTGAGAATGCTTTAGACTATGTAAGTAGTTTCCGTTATCGCCTCTATGAAACTAGAGCAATCGCTTTACGAAAGTTAGCTAAGTCTCAAGGGAAGATGCAGAAATTGTTTGATCGCAAAGTTAAGTCCAGACATTTTCAAGCAGGTGACCAAGTACTTGCGTTGTTACCTGTTTTGACTAGTCCTTTCCAGGCTCGGTTTGCTGGACCGTATACGATTGCAAAGAGTCTTCCGAATAACAACTATTTGTTAAATACACCCGATCGGCGAAAGAAAATCCAGGTTTGTCATATTAACTTACTGAAATTATATGTTACTCCTGTACCTTCTTTGTCTATTGATGTTGTAAAAACTGCTGAAACTATAGATTTAAGTGTTTCAGAAGCATCTGTAGAGGTGGATGATCATCTAGAGGAAATAAAAGGTCCTTCTCGAGGAGAAGTGGAAGGGCGACTAAATAACTCTGAAATGCTTGTCAATTTGGCTCACCATTTGTCACACCTGTGCGAGTCAGAGAAGACAGACATAATTGAGTTGGTAAGCTCGTTTCCCTCTCTCTTTTCTGATGTTCCTACCCGAACTTCTGTCATTGAGCATGACATCGATGTTGGTACAGCTCAGCCAGTGAAACAACATGCTTACCGTGTCAATCCTATAAAAAGGAAGTTACTTCAGAAAGAGGTGGATTATTTACTTGATCATAAGTTAGGGGAACCCAGTTTTAGTTCTTGGAGTTCTCCATGTATTTTAGTGAGTAAACCTGATCGTTCGTATCGGTTTTGCACTGACTACAGGAAGCTTAACTCACTGACAAAACCTGATTGTTACCCTCTACCAAGAATAGATGACTGTGTTGACCGGGTAGGCTCTGCAAAATTTGTTAGCAAATTTGACCTCCTGAAAGGTTATTGGCAAGTGCCGTTGACATCCCGTGCTAAAGAATTATCTGCTTTCGTGACACCTGACAGGTTTCTGCAGTACACTGTTATGCCTTTTGGGGTCCGAAATGCTCCTGCTACATTTCAGCGGTTGGTAAATCATGTGTTGTCTGGGATGAGCGGTTGTGAGGCTTACTTGGACGATGTTGTTCTGTATAGTTCGTCTTGGTCTGAACATCTCAATCAAATCAATGAACTTTTTGTGCGTTTAGCAAAAGCCAACTTGACTATAAACCTTGCTAAGTGCGAATTTGGAAAGGCTACGGTGACATATTTGGGAAAGGTTGTTGGCCGGGGTTGTGTGAAACCGATTCACGCTAAAGTAAATGTGATCTGTAGTTTTCCCAAGCCAGCTACCCGTCGTGAGTTACGACGATTTCTCGGGATGGTGGGTTACTACAGGTGATTTTGTCATAATTTCGCAAATGTAGTGGCCCCTCTGACCGATCTGTTAAGTCCAAAGAGACCCTTTCAATGGTCTGAAAAATGTCAGTGTTCCTTTGAGAATGCAAAATCTTTATTAGCAAATGCTCTTGTGTTGGTTACCCCTAATTTTGAGAAGCGATTTCAACTTGCAGTGGATGCTAGTGCCTATGGGGCTGGCGCTGTTCTTTTACAAGAAGATTGTAATGGAATCGAACATCCAGTCAGTTATTTCTCAAAGAAATTCAATCGTCACCAGCAAGTGTATTCTACGGTGGAAAAAGAGGCATTAGCCCTTATTCTAGCCGTTCAGCATTTTGAGGTCTATTTGAGCGCGGTCTGTGGTCCTATTACTGTATACACTGACCATAATCCATTGACGTTCTTAGATCGAATGCGCGGCAAGAATCAAAGAATTATGAGATGGAGCCTTATTTTACAACCTTTCCACTTACAGATTAAACATATACGTGGCAAGGATAACATAATTGCGGATGCTCTCTCACGGATGTAAGATGTACCAGAGAGTCCGGCATTGTTTTTTTTCTCTTTCCCTTTCACCTTCTCTTTTTTTACATTCTCCTTTTTTTTCTCTCTGATGTCCTAGGGCCCAGGATTCCGGGAGTGAAATGGCGTTGGATTTATGGAGATCAGTACTAAAGTTATTGTACATTCACATTTAAAAGGTTGTTTTGCCTTTGTATTTTTTTTCTTTCGGTTCTTTAGGAGAACCTCCCTCTGGAGTGGGAGGTGTGACGACCCAGAGTCTCCTCTTCCTGATTCAATTGGTGCTGATTGTGGGAGTCCCTGATTGGTTTCCTTATGCTAATTCACAAATTGGTTAGAGTATATGAGAGTGTGGTGCGTTATTGAAAGGAGGCACTCTCTGGAGAAGTACTCTTCTGGGGCCTCATGTACAAAGACTTGCGTTGAATTCATACTATAACATTGCGTACGGACAAAGCTGTAAATGTGCGTACGCACAAAAAAAAACAGATGTATGAATCTCTGCGTACGAAGGATCCCACGCATATTCTCTTTGTACATCCCAATTAACGTAGAATTGAGCGCACATGCATGAGCACAACTCCCCACCCAGTCTCCTCCCCTAATTAAATCAATTTAAATATGGTAATGAGTTCACTTTGGCAAACGATAGCAGTAAGAAAATGGCTCAAGCAAGCGGCAAGAAACGAAACTTTACGGAAAGTGAACTGGAGGTGCTACTATCGGAGGTAGAAACCAGAAAACATATTTTATTTGGCACTTTGTCCTCCGGAATTAACAACAAAAGGAAAAAATATGAGTGGGAGAGTTTGGCTGGAGCCGTCAATGCGGTGGGATCTGAAAGTCGCACTGTAAATGACCTTAAAAAGAAATGGTCTGATATTAAGGTGGACGTAAAACGGAGAACTGCTGCGCACCGACAAAGTGTGGGCAGAACAGGCAGTGGTAAAGGGGTCGATGAACTAACACCCTTTGAGCAGAGAGTTGCCTCAATTATAGGTGACACTTTACTCTCTGGAGTGGTATCTGCTGCTGTGGGAGACTCAGATTCACTACAGGACTGCCACGAAGGTAACAATTTTTCATTTGTTTTTACTTTGGTATATATAGCCTTTTTCATTATCAAATGCATGCAATGTAGTTGACCAAAACTACACCAGAGATTTTACATATCCATTGCATTTATGGCAAATGCGTGTGCCCCTTAAAAATGGAACGGACTCAAATCAAAGTTAACATGTGCCTGTGTTTATTTAGACTCATATGGTGCAATAGCCGGAACATCCACTGGCACGCACTCGGAATCCTCCCCTCCTGAGCAGCCAGCGCCCACTGTGCCCAGTGTTTCCAGTGCTCCCACCAGTGCTGACGCCCGTCCGTCTGGCCGCGTCTTGACGCATGCTGTTTTGGAGTCACAACAGCAGATCGTCATGGCCATCGGAGAAATCAACAGTCACCTTAAAAATATCACTGACGCACTCACAGACATAAGCCACTCATTAAAGGAATTGGTCAAAAAATGAACTTTGTCTCCGATTACCATTTATATTGTTGCAATCACATGTAGACGGGCCTGAATAGCTTGTTGGTTGGGCTGCACATACATTGGTCCTGGGTCAGGGTCATCTGGCGGTGCTGCCACCTCACCAAGTGGTATGCCATGCCTGTGCGCGACATTGTGCAGCACACCACAGGCCAGCACAATGCGGCACACCTTGTCAGGGCGGTATAACAGCATCCCCCCACTCCTGTCAAGGCAGCGCCACCGACATTTCAGCTGCCCAATCGCCCGCTCTACAACTGACCGAGTGCGAGAATGGGCGTTATTGTATCTGCGCTCTTGGTCAGTTTGTGGGTTGGTGAGGGGGGTTAAAAGCCACGTCTTTAGTGGATAACCGCGGTCTCCTGAAAGGTTATTCAATAATTAAATGCAAAAAAAATATATAATATACAATAAGATAAAGCATAACTTTAAATGCATCACTTACCAAGAATCCACCCATCACGCAACCTGCCAGTTTGGAGCCTCATCCCAACCATGCTGTTTGTAAGGATGTATGAATCATGGGTTGACCCAGGCCACCTTGCCACAATATTTGTTAGGCGCATTTGTGCATCACATATTATCTGCACATTTATTGAATGGAAATGTTTCCGATTCACATATGCAAATTCTTCTTCAGATGGCGCCTTTACAGCAATGTGTGTGCAGTCGATCGCTCCGATTACATTAGGGAAACCGGCTATCGCTGCAAATTGCGTTTTAATGTTTGGCTGGTCAACTGCATCATATGGGAACCTTATATACCTGGTAGACATGCGGATGATCCCGTCCCATACCGCTGGCATTGCGCGGCTCAAAGACGACTGGCTTATTCCTGAGTGGTCTGCCAGTTCCCTTTGGAAAGAACCAGTTGCCAGAAAACCAAGTGTTGTCAGCACCTGCAAGGGAACGGGTATTGCGTGGCTCCTTGCTGTCTCTCTCTCTATATTCGGACCCAACTCAGCACAGAGCTCCAAGAGGATAGCCCTTGGAAATCTGAAATGGCTTATAAGCCAGTCATCATCCTGAGCAAGAAAATCATTGTGGTCCCTAAAAACTCGTTCTCTTCGGATTCTGCCATTAGCAATGTCCTCTAATAAAGCCAAAGCTGCCATTGCCATAGACTAAGGGTTGTGTCAATTTGCATACCGGTATGCTTTTATATGTTCTTATTTAATTGCATAATTGATATAATTAATATAATCCCATAAGGCTTGTGTGACAATACAATGCCACAACCACTCTGTGTTCCACGCTTTCATCCTGCTTGGACAACCTATGCCCTCTTGCATCTGGACCAGCCCGTCCATCCCCGTCGGCTCCCTGGTTATCGGATGTACTGCGTGAGCATCGCGCCACCCTCCGGTCAGCTGAGAGAAAATGGCGCAAGTCAAAAGACCCTGCAGACCTCTCTCTCTACCAATCTCTTCTCTCTTCTTTCTCTGTAGATGTCACCTCTGCAAAAACAGATTACTACCACTCTAGGATCTGCAACTCTCCGGACTCTCGAACGCTCTTCAAAACCTTCTCTGCTCTCCTCTGTCCGCCTGCTCCCGTACCTTCATCGGAGTTAACAGCTGCTGATTTTGCATCGTTCTTCGTAAAGAAAACTACTGCCATCAGCAGCCAGTTCTCTACGCCACCATCTGTCGAACCCGCCCACATCCCTGACACGTGTGTGCTCCCTGCCTTTTCTCCTCTGTCTGAAGCTGATGTCTCAAAGATCATTGGCTCCAACCACCCTACCACCTGCCCACTGGATCCCATCCCTACCCATCTCCTCCAGGCCATCTCTCCAACGGTTGTGCCTGCTCTGACCCACATCATCAACTCTTCGCTCACCACTGGGACATTTCCCACAGCTTTCAAAGAGGCCCGCATCACACCGCTTCTAAAGAAACCCACCCTGGACCCTACACTGCTAGAAAACTACAGGCCTGTCTCCCTTCTTCCCTTCATCGCCAAAGCCCTGGAGCGAGTTGTGTTCAATCAGCTCTCCTCCTTTCTCATGCAAAACAACCTCCTGGACAGCAATCAGTCTGGGTTCAAGACCGGTCATTCCACAGAGACTGCACTGCTCTCAGTCATCGAAGCCCTGAGACTGGCAAAAGCATCATCCATGTCTTCTGTGCTCATCCTACTGGATCTGTCTGCTGCCTTTGACACTGTCAATCATCACATCCTCCTGGCTTCTCTCAGTGCTATGGGTGTCTCTGGAATGGCGTTGCAATGGCTTGAGTCCTACCTCTCGGGTAGGTCATTCAGAGTATCCTGGAGAGATGAGGTCTCCGTGTCCCAACAGCTCAACACGGGGGTGCCACAGGGCTCAGTGCTTGGACCGCTACTCTTCTCCATTTACATGACATCCCTCGGCTCGGTCATTCAGAAGCATGGCTTCTCCTATCACTGCTATGCGGACGACACACAACTCTACTTGTCATTTCAACCGGACGATCCGACGGTCGCTGCTCGCATCGCGGCATGCCTTAGTGACATCTCGCTTTGGATGAAGGATCATCACCTGCAGCTAAACCTTGCAAAAACGGAACTGCTTGTGATCCCGGGCAACCCAAAGATTAACCACAACCTTGCCATTCAACTAGGCTCATCAACGATTACACCGTCCAGCACAGCCAGAAACCTGGGAGTGGTAATCGATGATCGGCTTAACCTCACAAGTCATGTTGCCAGCACCACCCGGTCCTGTAGATTCATCCTCTACAACATTAGGAAAATTAGACCATTCCTATCGGAGCACTCTACGCAAGTCCTAGTCCAGGCTCTTGTCCTGTCCAAACTGGATTATTGCAATGCGCTTCTGGCTGGACTTCCTGCTTGCACAATCAAACCTCTCCAGATGATCCAGAATGCGGCGGCAAGAGTGGTCTTCAATGAACCGAAGAGAGCGCATGTAACTCCGCTCTTCATCAGGTTACACTGGCTCCCTGTTGCCGCCCGCATAAAGTTCAAGGCTTTGCTCCTGGCCTACAAGACCAACACCGGATCTGCACCATCGTATCTCCACTCGCTAATGCAGATCTATGTTCCTGCCAGATCACTGCGGTCTGCAAAGGAACAACGACTAGTGGTACCATCCCAAAAAGGAAAAAAGTCACTCTCCCGTACCTTCACTGGATCTGTTCCACATTGGTGGAATGATCTACCAGCTGCTACAAGATCAGCAGACTCAGTTGCCATCTTTAAAAAACACCTAAAAACGCATCTCTTCCGTCAACACGTTGCTGATTGATTTTTCCTAATTCTCTTCCCTTTCCTTCTTTAAAAAAAAAAAAAAAAAAAAAAAAAAAAAAAAAAAAAAAAAAATGATTACTAACCTCGCTATTCTTAGCTTTTATACTGTGCTAGGCTTTAATGGACTAGTTTGATGCACTTATGTATTTTTCGTTGCCTATGTTGTTATAATTGCTTCCAATGTTTCCTCATCTGTAAGTCGCTTTGGATAAAAGCGTCTGCTAAATGACTAAATGTAAATGTAAATGTCAATTATTTATAAATTGCTAATTAATAGCAATGCTTCCCACAGGTGGTGGTGCGATAGACTTGTAGAACAAATTATTGTGTAATGTTTACAACTTCACTTCATTGCCTGTAAGAGTCGCCAACGGACAAAAACAATGAGAAATGTACGTACGCCAGACATGAAGTTGGCTTGGAGGAACGCACATTCTCGCGTTAATTTCACCGTTAGTACCTCCGACCGTGAGCGTGAAAGCTGACGTACGCAAAGTTTTTGTGCGAACGCAAGGTTGATACATGAGGCCCCTGGTGTGTCTCTTACCTATGTTTTTCTTACACATGTAGCAACAATTTTGTTATAGTTGCTTGTTGTGTTTCTTTGTTTTCCCATGTCCCTAGACTTCTGTTTGTTACGATTTTTTTGTTGTTGCTATTATTATTATTATTTGTGGCAAATGTTAAATCAATAAATTATATTGATTGAACACTCTGGTTGATCTCTCTTTCATGTTACGATTTGAAATGAGCTGGTCGTAACACTAAACATAAGTTGAAAGGCTAAAACCGTTGGGCAGAAGCAATTCCAGACATGGGCCCCTCGGAAGGGGTTCTGATTGGAAGCCCCATAAAGGAGAACGCTGTGCTGAGAGGTCACACCGAGATTTGAACTCGTATAGCTTGATTCAGAGTCCAGAGTGCTAATCATTACACCATGGAACCCTGTGTCGAGTGGTTTTAGGCCCGCTAGGCGCACAAGAAAAGGCCACCCGGTCCAGGGTGCACAAATATCTCTGCGGTAAAGCAATGCACAGGCAAAGACTTGCCAAAACTAAACCAGGGACCTTTAGATCTTCAGTCTAACGCTCTCCCAACTGAGCTATTTCGGCCACATCATCTGTCTTGTGCAAGCCTTTTGGCGAACGACCCCAGCATCATTTTACCAATGAGAGATGGACGGCATGCCAGGGAAAAGTCAGTGGCCAGTACGGGGATCGAAGCCGTGACCTTGGCGTTATTAGCACCACGCTCTAACCAACTGAGCTAACCGGCCTATGGGCTCCTGCAATCATATTTCGCGTCGCTGATTTTACTCCTTTGAGTGTCGTACTGTTACGTGGCAACAGTTCCGGTTAGTTCGTTCAAATGGAAGAGCGCTTGTTTTGCATGCGAGAGGTAGCACCATCGACGTCCGCATTATTCGAGGCTTTATTCTCTCACCGCTTTATATAGGCTCACCGCTAAGAAAAATTGTCTTCCCACAAGCTTTCTTGCAGTGTTGACGTTAACTTAACCCCGGTTGAAAACCTGCCGATGTCTTAGTTTATCATCAGAAAAACCTTCCGTCTTCTATGTGTTTCATCGTTCCACAAGTACAGCGCTACAGACCCTCGGAAGGGGTTCTGATTGGACGCCCTGTAAAAGAGAATATTCCGCTGAGAGGTCCCACCGAGACTTGAATTCGGACCGCTGGATTCAGAGTCCAAATGCTATAAAAGGATTAAAAATGCTACTTATCTCTCGCCTGCAAGTGTTTGTGCAAGCCTTTTGGCGAACGACCCCAGCATCATTTTACCAATGAGAGATTTATTTTCATTTTCATTTAGACAGTGTGAACGTTTGCTGTGGTGCATTTCCTTGCGCTTTCACCGTAGTTTCATGAAAAGCGTTATCCCCTTATTGTTGGGCGATTGTCAAAATAAGTCCTTTGCCCTGGGATTGAAAAATCTCCCTGCCCAAATGTGCTTTACTTATCATTTCTGTGTGTGTGTGTGTGAAATCACATTAACGTTTCAGACATGGGCAATTTGTTGTGCTTTATATTTCGCTTGGGTGTATTGCCCTTTGGCTCATTTCGTACCATTGTCAGTTGTCAGTATGAAAAGCAGCGTGTGCTACTGATACTTGACGTTAACTGGACCCTGGTTGAAAACCTGCCGATGTCTTAGTTTATCATCAGAAAAACCTTCCGTCTTCTATGTGTTTCATCGTTCCACAAGTACAGCGCTACAACCCCTCGGAAGGGGTTCTGATTGGACGCCCTGTAAAAGAGAATGCTCCGCTGAAAGGGTCCCACCGAGACTTGAATTCGGACCGCTGGATTCAGAGTCCAGAGTGCTAAACATTACACCATGGAACACTGTGTCGAGTGGTTGACGGCCCGCTAGGCGCAGGAGAAAAGCCACCCTGATCGGGTTGCACAAATTAGCTCTGCGGTAAAGTAATGAACAGACGAAGCCTTGCCGAAACCCGGGATCGAACCAGGGACCTTTAGATCTTCAGTCTAACGCTCTGCCAACTGAGCTATTTCGGCCACATAATACGTCTTGTGCAAAGGTTCATACCGTTGGGCAGAAGCAATTACAGACGTGGGCCTCAAAAGGGGTTCTGATTGGAAGACCCAAAAAAGAGAATGCTGTGCTGGGAGGTCCCACCGAGATTTGAACTCAGATCGCTGGATTCAGAGTCCAGAGTGCTAACCATTACACCATGGAACCCTGTTTCGAGTGGTTTTAGGCCCGCTAAGCTCACAAGAAAAGGCCAACCGGTCCAGGGTGCAAAAATATCTCTGCGGTAAAGCAATGCCTGGGCTTGAAAAATCTCTCTGCCCAAATGTGCTTTACTGCGGGTGTTTGTGTATAGAGGCGTCTAGTACGCGAAAAAACGTAGAAGAATTTCAATCGTGCGCCAACAAGCTAGTAGAAAGGCTCAAACCGTTGGGCAGAAGCAACTCCAGCAGACAGATTGGATGCCCTGTTTAAGAGAATGCTGCGCTTAGAGGTCCCACCGAGATTTGAACTGGGATCGCTGGATTCAGAGTGCAGAGTGCTAAACATAAGTTGGAAGGCTAAAACCGTTGGGCAGAAGCAATTCCAGACATGGGCCCCTCGGAAGGGGTTCTGATTGGAAGCCCCATAAAGGAGAATGCTGTGCTGAGAGGTCACACCGAGATTTGAACTCGTATCGTTTGATTCAGAGTCCAGAGTGCTAATCATTACACCATGGAACCCTGTGTCGAGTGGTTTTAGGCCCGCTAGGCGCACAAGAAAAGGCCACCCGGTCCAGGGTGCACAAATATCTCTGCGGTAAAGCAATGCACAGGCAAAGACTTGCCGAAACTAAACCAGGGACCTTTAGATCTTCAGTCTAACGCTCTCCCAACTGAGCTATTTCGGCCACATCATCTGTCTTGTGCAAGCCTTTTGACGAACGACCCCAGCATCATTTTACCAATGAGAGATGGACGGCCAGGGAAAAGTCAGTGGCCAGTACGGGGATCGAACCCGCGACCTTGGCGTTATTAGCACCACGCTCTAACCAACTGAGCTAACCGGCCTATGGGCTCCTGCAATCACATTTCGCGTCGCTGATTTTACTCCTTTGAGTGTCGTACTGTTAAGTGGCAACAGTTCCGGTTAGTTCGTTCAAATGGAAGAGCGCTTGTTTTGCATGCGAGAGGTACCGCCATCGACGTCCGCATTATTCGAGGCTTTATTCTCTCACCGCTTTATATAGGCTCACCGCTAAGAAAAATTGTCTTCCCACAAGCTTTCTTGCAGTGTTGACGTTAACTTAACCCCGGTTGAAAACCTGCCGATGTCTTAGTTTATCATCAGAAAAACCTTCCGTCTTCTATGTGTTTCATCGTTCCACAAGTACAGGGCTACAACCCCTCGGAAGGGGTTCTGATTGGACGCCCTGTAAAAGAGAATGCTCCACTGAGAGGTCCCACCGAGACTTGAATTCGGACCGCTGGATTCAGAGTCCAGAGTGCTAAACATTACACCATGGAACACTGTGTCGAGTGGTTGACGGCCCGCTAGGCGCAGGAGAAAAGCCACCCTGATCGGGGTGCACAAATTAGCTCTGCCGTAAAGTAATGAACAGACGAAGCCTTGCCGAAACCCGGCAAGTGTATTGCCCTAAGGCTCATTTCGTACCATTGGCATTTTTCAGTATGAAAAGCAGCGTGTGCTACTGATACTTGACGTTAACTTAACCCCGGTTGAAAACCTGCCGATGTCTTAGTTTATCATCAGAAAAACCTTCCGTCTTCTATGTGTTTCATCGTTCCACAAGTACAGCGCTACAACCCCTGGGAAGGGGTTCTGATTGGACGCCCTGTAAAAGAGAATGCTCCGCTGAGAGGTCCCACCGAGACTTGAATTCGGACCGCTGGATTCAAAGTCCAGAGTGCTAACCATTACACCATGGAACCCTGTTTCGAGTGGTTTTGGGCCCGCTAAGCTCACAAGAAAAGGCCAACCGGTCCAGGGTGCAAAAATATCTCTGCGGTAAAGCAATGCCTGGGCTTGAAAAATCTCTCTGCCCAAATGTGCTTTACTGCGGGTGTTTGTGTATAGAGGCGTCTAGAACGCCAAAAAACGTAGAAGAATTTCAATCGTGCGCCAACAAGCTAGTTGAAAGGCTCAAACCGTTGGGCAGAAGCAACTCCAGACAGATTGGATGCCCTGTTTAAGAGAATGCTGCGCTTAGAGGTCCCACCGAGATTTGAACTGGGATCGCTGGATTCAGAGTGCTAAACATAAATCTAAAGTCAAAATAAGTCCTTTGCCCTGGGCTTGAAAAATCTCTCTGCCCAAATGTGCTTTATTTATCATTTCTGTGTGTGTGTGTGTGCGTAAAATCACATTAACGTTTCAGACATGGGCAATTTGTTGTGCTTTATATTTCGCTTGGGTGTATTGCCCTTTGGCTCATTTCGTACCATTGGCAGTTGTCAGTATGAAAAGCAGCGTGTGCTACTGATACTTGACGTTAACTTAACCCCGGTTGAAAACCTGCCGATGTCTTAGTTTATCATCAGAAAAACCTTCCGTCTTCTATGTGTTTCATCGTTCCACAAGTACAGCGCTACAACCCCTCGGAAGGGGTTCTGATTGGACGCCCTGTAAAAGAGAATGCTCCGCTGAGAGGTCCCACCGAGACTTGAATTCGGACCGCTGGATTCAGAGTCCAGAGTGCTAACCATTACACCATGGAACCCTGTTTCGAGTGGTTTTAGGCCCGCTAAGCTCACAAGGAAAGGCCAACCGGTCCAGGGTGCAAAAATATCTCTGCGGTAAAGCAATGCCTGGGCTTGAAAAATCTCTCTGCCCAAATGTGCTTTCGTTCAAATGGAAGAGCGCTTGTTTTGCATGCGAGAGGTAGTGCCATCGACGTCCGCATTATTCTAGGCTTTATTCTCTCACCGCTTTATATAGGCTCACCGCTAAGAAAAAATGTCCTCCCACAAGCTTTCTTGCAGTGTTATTTGCATTTTCATTTAGACAGTGTGAACGTGTGCTGTGGTGCGTTTCCTTGCGCTTTCACCGTACTTTCATGAAGAGCGTTATACAAAAGAGCCATAGCCGATACGAGGTTACCGTGTGAACAACTCGTAATTAACTATGTTTGGGGTAAGACCACATCATTTACTTTCGACCTATGCGCTGTCATAAATTGTGGGGGAAAAAATAGCTCATAGAGGGGGTACGAGGTAAATGTATGTATGGACGGGAATATGGACAGTGTTTGTAAGGCGTACCAGTCTAGGCAAACCCATAGGGGAGAATGGTGTCCGTCATGGAATAAGGTAATAGCATATACCGGTGGTTGGACCCCGGAAAGAACCTAGCCTTTGGACCCGTACCTCGGCAAAATTTGATTTCAAAATGCAAAGAGATTACAGAGCAAGTCAAAATCCACTCACCCTTTCAATATCCACCAGAACGGGATCAGCCAATTATACAGGGGAGTTTTTCCTTATAATGGGGGTGCACATGCAAGGAACAGATAGAAAAGCAGTGGACAGTTCACCTGAGGAGGAAAGAAATGAGACAATAGCTGAGCCATTATCGGTAGGACAAAAGAATGGAGTGGTAGAAATAGATTACACCATGTTAAAACCGGAAGATTTGATAGAAAGAGCAACAGGATATGGGGAAAATAATTTGTGGCTGGAATGGATAATTACCACAGCCAGAGAACAGAGGTTAGATGATTGTGTAGGATGTGCTAATGCAAGACCCCATTTATATATTGAACCAGCCCCGTTGTACCAAAACGATACGTGGGGTTATGAGTGTATGCTGACACGGATGGCCAGTCCAAAAAATTGTACCACATTGGCAACAATATTCCCACCAATAACCTACCTTTCACGGGCAGGTCCATTTACACCAAAGAAAGCAAATTATACCTGTTATGATATTAAACGTCAATCACCAACCAGCAACCTGGGGGAGATAAATAAGGAGTGGTGTGATCAGATCATAGTAGATAATGGGACTAGAATAGGTACGTGGGCTAGGGCAGGTTTGTATTATTAGTGTGGAGATCGAAGATTGTTTACTAGGATACCTGAGAAGGCAAAGGGAGTGTGTGCTTTGGTAAGACTGGGAGCTCCAATAACCCTGATAGGTGACAGAGCAGTCAGAACGGAATCCGTGA
Source organism: Barbatula barbatula (assembly GCF_947034865.1). Taxonomy (NCBI): domain Eukaryota; kingdom Metazoa; phylum Chordata; class Actinopteri; order Cypriniformes; family Nemacheilidae; genus Barbatula; species Barbatula barbatula. Next base: position 18,036,741 of record NC_136768.1, read on the forward strand.
ATTCAGCAACATTGACTAGAAGACGTAGGAGACACATCATTACAAAGAGAGCAATAGGTTCAAGTGTAGATTTATCATTAAATAGTCCTACGTGTATCGATGCTATAGGGATTCCCAGAGGTGTACCAGATGAATATAAGCTAGCGAACCAAGTGGCAGCAGGTTTTGAGAATACACCATTAATAGCTGCTCTTTTTTCAGTCACCCCAAACAAGAATGTAGATAGGATTAATTATGTGCATTATAATGTCATGAGATTAGCAAATATGACAAGGGATGCAGTAGATGGTTTAGCGGAGCAACTAGCACCAACTTCACTGATGGCTATCCAGAACCGTATGGCTCTGGACATGCTGTTGGCAGAGAAGGGAGGAGTATGTGTAATGTTTGGTGATCTTTGTTGTACGAACATTCCCAATAATACTGCCCCTGATGGATCAGTGACGAGGGCATGGAAGGATTGAAAACTTTGTCTATCGAAATGAAGGAACATTCAGGAGTAAATAATCCTATTGGAGATTGGCTAGACAAAACATTGGGAAGATGGAAAGCAATAGTAATGTCCATTCCTTGCCTTAGATCACTGTGTAATCGCTTAATAATTTCAGCTATTGAGAGACCGGAAAGCCCCAAACCATTTAATATGCCATTGTTATCTAGCTATAATAACGACACGGAGGACCAAGAATTTTGACCTCTTTCGAGGTCAAGAGAGGGATTATTGGGGTTACGATGTTCTATGTATTATAAATTTATGTTTACTGTTGTTTTACTGTCAAATATAATGATATGAGTATGTCCATGCTGTGCTGGGTTTTTGTCTTGAAAACTAGTTGGCAGGAGTGTGAAACGAGAGCTTTGAGGAATGCGGAAGCTGAGTTTCAAATAACGTGTGTGTGTGTGCGTAAATCGCATTTTTCGGCAGGACGGCTATTTTCAAAATGTTTCGCAGGGAACCAACGGTTGGGGGGAATGGAGTCAGATTAACATGCCCCGAGGTGATTGGTTCCAGAGGATTGAACGCCCGCCCAAGGAAGGGGAAGAGCCTGAAGAGAGAATCGACGTCACATATATTATAAATATCTGTAACCCGGAAGTGTGTTTTTCAGTTGTTCGCTCATATATATGTTGAGAGGCAACCCCAGCTGGAAAGAAGCTTTTACATCTGACAATAAATTCTACTTATTGGGAAAAACTGTCTCTTTGACTTTTCTTCAAATTTTTGAACATGCAGGACTGAAGCGAAAAAGTCCGTCAGGGTCTAATAGATGTAGCACAAAGGAAAAAATAGTCTAAGGGTTAAAATTGTCAAAAAGTATCTGGATAAAGAGAATATAACAACATGGAAGAAAACGATGCAATATTTTTTAAACAAATGCGGTAATTTTCTTTTGGGAGAAGGCATTTTATGGATGAGAACTAAAGCTTGGATGACAGAAAAGATGCCAGATTTTTACAAGGAAATGATGAGTGCATGGGGGAATTTTTAACCTGTTTACAACACATGCTGAGTGGTAGAGAGGATATTTTAAATCAACCATTGTTCTTAAACAAGAACATTTTAAACCAAGGGAAAGAGGTGTTTTTTAAGAAGTGGTGGGAGGTGGGAATTACAAAAGTGAGAGATGTTTTATATGAGTTTAAGGAGGGATTTTTACCTGTGCAGTACATTGTGGACACTATGGAGGAAGCAAAAGAAGAATATAGTAGACAAGAAATTGAGAATAAGTTTAAGATAATAAAAAGTGCAATACCAGAGGATTGGATAAGAAACATTAATGACATGAAACAGGGGAAACAAGAGGAAGAATTGTATGTCAGGTTGGGAGGAAAATTAAGAGTGTTTAAAGAATGTACTGTTTAAATGTACGGTTTTTTTAGAGATTGTGTTTTTAAGAAACCTGTTGTGAATAAATACTGGTTGCAGAAATACAAAGATTTGGAAGAAGACCACATATGGACCAATATGAAGGGAAAGATAATAGAGACAAAACTGGGGACTTTAGAATACTTAATCAGGCACAAGGCGGTTTTTACTGATGTTTTATTGACCAAAATCATATTTACATTTTACATTTACATTTATTCATTTGGCAGACGCTTTTATCCAAAGCGACTTACAAGTAGTTTTTTTTTCACAGTGACACATTACTGCAGAGCAATCAGGGGTAAGGTCTCTTGCTCAAGAGCACTTCAGTCATGACCTGCTGGCACTGAGATTAGAACTGGCAACATTCTGATCACAAGCCCAACTCTAAAAGGAAAGTTGAGAAGTACCTGAAGTACTTACACTTTTATTTTAAGGAACAAAACAGGTTGGAAGAGTTTTCTTATGTTTTTACTAATGATGTGTGCAAAATATTTGAGGATGTTTAATGTAGAGAGAAATCCAGGCAGTTTTTTTGACATTTTACATTTTGATTAAGACTGTATATATTTAAAATGTAACTCAAATATTGCTTGAATGTGTAAAGATCAAAAGTGTTACTGTATAACTTTTTGTTAATGTGTTTTAAATAAAAAAATAAATAAAAATAAATAAAAAAAAGCACGTCCGCTCTCGTCTGATCTCGGAAGCCAAGCAGGGTCGGGACTGGTTAGTACTTGGATGGGAGACCGCCTGGGTACCAGGTGCTGTAAGCTTTAACCGAAAGTGGCCTTATGGCTGCTTTCTTTATGCGTAGAGATTGGTGGCACAGCTTTTGCTAACGGCCACACCACCCTGAGCATGCCCGCTCTCGTCAGATCTCGGAAGCCAATCAGGATTCGGCCTGGTCAGTACTTGGATGGGAGCCCACCTGGGAATACCAGGTGCTGTAAGCTTTAACCCAAAGTGGCCTTATGGCTGCTTTCTTTATGTGTCG
>NC_136768.1:18042104-18327104 GCF_947034865.1 Barbatula barbatula
ATGGGAGACAGCCTGGGAATACCAGGTGCTGTAAGCTTAAACCCAAAGCGGCCTCATGGCTGTTTTCTTCATGCATCGAGATTGTACGCACAGTTTTCGCTTACATCCACACCACCCTAAGCACGCCTGCTCTAGTCTGATCTCGGAAGCCAAGCAGGGTTGGGAATTGTCAGTACTTGGATGGGAGACCGCCTGGGAATACCAGGTGCTGTAAACTTTAACCCAAAGTGGCCTTATGGCTGCTTTCTTTATGTGTCGAGCTTGGACGTACTGATTTTGCTTACGGCCACACCAACCTCAACACTCCCGCTCTCGTCAGATCTCGGAAGCCAAGCAGGGTCGGGCCTGGTCAGTACTTGGATGGGAGAAAGCCTGGGAATACCAGGTTCTGTAAGCTTTAACCCAAAGTGGACTTATGGCTGATTTCTTTATGCGTCGATCTCTGTAGCACATCTTTTGCTTACGGCCACACCAACCTGAGCATGCCCGCTCTCGTCTGATCTCGGAAGCCAAGCAGGGTCGGTCCTGGTCAGTACTTGGGTGGTAGACCACCTGGGAATACCAGGTGCTGTAAGCTTTAATCCAAAGTGGTTTTATGGCTGCTTTCTTTATGCGTCGAACTTGGTAGCACATCTTTTGCTTACGGCCACACCACCCTGAGCATGCCAGATCTCGGAAGCCAAGCAGGGTCTGGCCTGGTCAGTACTTGGATGGGAGACCGCCTGGGAATACCAGGTGCTGTAAGCTTTAACCCAAAGTGGCCTTATGTCTGCTTTCTTTTTGAGTAGAGATTGCTAGCACAGCTTTCGCTTACGGCCACACCACCCTGAGCACGCCCGCTAGTTGGTACGGTCCAGGAAGTGACGTTGCAGTAGTTGGGAGAGGAATGCTCTCCTCCATTTTGTTTTTTCAATCTTTGTTTGTTTGTTTTTTTGTTATTTTTGTTTTGAGTTTTTGACTTTTTATATATTTTTTAAACCACCTAACAGCAGCATACCGCTGTCTGGAGGGTGGTTGATCTTTTTTCCCCCCAATGGACGGATTACCTGGTCTCGACTCGGAACTGGCTGGAGAGACACGAATGGCTAATGACACTGGACTGGATGGAGGAACACGCACGGTTAATGACACTGGACTGGCTCGAGAAACATGCACGGCTAACGACACTGGACTGGCTAGAGGAAAACGTATGGCTAACGACACTGGACTGGGTAAACGACAACGAGATGGCAGTGGAATCGAGCAAGATGTAAGGAATGACGGTGGAAAGAGAGAGTACCTAAAAGAAGCAACTGTAACGGTGGATGTAGGACAGGTGAAAGACGCAAGGGCAGTGGACATCATCAAAGCATTGATGGAACAGATTGGAGAAGGAAGAATTTTAGCAGTCAGACCTAAAAGAGTGAAGGAATATGAGGTAACGCTGTAACACGAGGAGGACATAGAGCCTTTAATGGATGGAGTGAAAATAAATGGCATAGACTGCGCAGTTAAAAGGCTCCAAAATAGGGAGTACGTTGTCTCCTTCATGCATTTGCCCGCTTACACTGCTGATGTGGATGTTCTTAACAAACTGGAGGGATGGGGAGTAACCCCCATCTCTAAAATTAAACGAAGAGTGTATCCGGGCACCATTATTGAGGATGGGACAAGGTTTGTAAAAACACGATTCCCGAAAGAAGTTGCCTCCCTCCCGTACAGCACAAAAATAGAGACGGCAGAGGGACCACAGTATTTCCGGGTGATGCACAGCCACCAGGTGAAGACCTGTCGGCTGTGCATGAGCCCGGATCATGTGGTGAAGGATTGTCCGGACTTTAAGTGCTTTAAGTGCGAAGAGAGGGGGCACTTCGCGAGGGACTGCAATGCAGTAAGGTGCCCAGATTGCAAATTGGCTTTAAACAACTGTGTGTGTGGGATGAGTATTGTGGAGGAGGAGAAGCAGGTAGACGGGCAGATGCATGAACAAGACAATGAAGAGCCAGAGGAGGGATTAAGAGGATTACAAAATGACGAATCAACAGGGAATAAAAATACTGAGGACCAAGAGGAAGAGTGTAATGGACATGAGACGCAAGCACAACAAGAGGAGGATACACGGACACAGATGGACCTGACTGAAAGTTCGCAAAGAAGGATGGACACTGTGGAACCAAATGGTCAAAGTGAAGAGGAAAAAGAAGAGGAGCAATTGAAGCCTAGTAAAAGAAGAAGATCAATCAAGGTATCGCCCAATTTAGAGACTGCTAGGAAAAAAATGCTTAAAGAGGACTCAATTGAGACAAGCAATAAGTATGACGTGTTAAAGGATTTTCAGGAGGATGATCTAAAATGATGCGTTTTATTAATATCTTTATATGCGTCATGCTTTTAAGATTTGTTACCTTTAACGCTAGAGGACTGTTAGACATAAGGAAATTTGAGAAAGTGAAAGAAATGTGTAAAGGTGAGGACGTGTTTTTACTACAAGAAACTAACTGGAGGGAAGGCTTTATGACTGAAATAACGGAAAGGTGGAATGGAGAAATAATATATAACAATGGTGATGGTAGAATGGGCAGAGGAGTAGCGTTTTTAATACAAGATTAAAGCTGCAAGCAGCATTTAGCGGGTTCGAGGACTTTTAAGGCATCTAAAGCATCTTTGCCTTCATCAAGTAGGCCGAGGACTCTCATAGTAAAACACCCAAGTGGACGATACTCCCAACGCCTGAAAAATTATAGATACGGTCAGCAACGGTGCATAGACACTACGCATGATTACACACATATGCACATATAGTACACTTGAGGGGAATCATCTTTTCAGGTTCATTTGGTCACATCCATTTAAGAAATGATCTTGCATTGAGATAAATGCATTGAGTTGCTGCCATGTGACTGCTGAGTAGATATTTGGGTTTACATGCAATTAAACTGGTGTACATAATAAAGGTGTGTGTTATGTTAAGCAAAACAGCATCTTACAACCAGCCAGACATGTTCTATATTTATAGACGTGTGAATATGGAGCAACGTTTAATGTGTAGTGCTTTATATGTCTAACACCTTGTTAGACAGGAAACGTATCTCTTGTCCGATCACCATCATATTTTGCACGCGTGTTTAGTGTAATAAGATGTATGATTGTACTTAATGGCAAGTCAATTGGATTATTTGTTAAGGAGTAGCAAGCTTTCAGGTACACTGTTCACTTGAAAATAATAAAGGACCCTGTAGTGGTCATGCAAATGAAAAAGTTGAAGATGTTTTTGATAGTTATTGATCTAGAGAGTCCAGAGAATTGTACTGTGGTGGACATTTTGAAATCGCTTGAAAAATCTAGGACAAGTTCGCAAAAGCAGCTTCTTAACATCATCACAGATAACTCACAAACTGTTTGATCGACATCAATGGTTCAAGAGCCAAATTTGTTTGGAATTATGAGAGCTTTCATAAGACATCGATAGTTTGTGTAAATGTCAAATGTCACGTGATACACAATTGTTAAGGCAACCAAAGATGTGTCAATTTTGCCATTTTTACTGTTATAGCGCCACCTAGTGTCCAAACGCTGCGGTATTTTGTAAGTCATCTCGGAGTGATGGTCTACACGTATGTTCCAAGCCCCATGATGATATCTCTAATAGTGCTCGAGTTATGGGCATTTTAATGTAATAGGCTCCGCCTATTTAAAATGTTTACGCCCCTAAGCAACCGTGAAAGAAAATTTCTACTTTTTTTTGATAATTATTTACATTCACACTCCAAAGATGTTATCTGCATTGGTTTGGATCCGATCGGTCGAAAAACCTAGGACTAGTTCGCGAAAGTAGGTTTTTGACATCGTCAGCGATAACTCGCGAACCGTTCAATCGACAGAAGCGTGTCCAGAGGCAAAGTTGTTCAGAATGAGAAGAGCTATCATATGATGTAAATAGTTCGAGTATATGTCAAATGTCACGTGATACACAATTGTTTATGCACTCCAAAAACGTTACTTCGCCCCCCGGTGGCCGAATGAGTTCATATTTCTTACAGACCTTCTGGACCATGAGTCGAACAAGCCCAGCGAGTGTCGTTTCGATCGGCCTCCGTTAACCCGGTCTAATGAGTGCTCAAACTTCATTGGCCGATGGCGGCCATGTTTTTTGAGAAACGTCAAAGTCCTTTTATACAGTCACGGAGCATGACACAAAGACACATCATACCAAATAATAAGTCGATCGGGCAAACGGTTGCATAGTTATAGCCCTTTTCGAGTTCTTTGCTATTATAGCGCCACCTAGTGGCCAAACACCGAGTCTTTTTTATTGTGACCCCGGGCTAAGGGTCTACATATACGGTCTAAGCCCCGTGAAGATAGCTCAAACGGTTCACGAGTTAGGGTCATTTGAGTGAAATAGGCTACTTCCGGTTCAGACGTTTTGATGCCCCCTAGCGACCCTGAATCGAAATTTCAACTTCCTTTTATGATTATTCATATTCACACTCCACAGAATTCATCAGCGTTGGTTTGGTTCCGATCGGGCAAAAATCCAGGGACTAGTTCATTTTTTTTTTTTTTCATAAAATGCAAATTAGCGGAAAAATTTGCATACCGGAAATGAAATCGGAGATAGCCATTTTTTAAGTTTGGAGCCAAGGATTCCAATGACACCAAACACTTTGTTGTGCGACATCCGGTTTACGAGTATTGAGCCCAAACGCATTGGCCATCGCTATAGCGCCACCTATGGGGCGATTTGGCTGGTTCACTGTATCTGAGTAACCTGCACAGATACAACCAATTGACAAAGTGTCGAGTTTCTACGACTTACGGTTTGGGCTGGGCGACGCGTTTTATGGCGGAATAATAATAATAAGAAGAAGAAGAAATATAGCTGCAAGCAGCAATTATCGGGTTTCGAGAAGTTTAGATAAGTAAACGTCGACCAGTCTCAGGGATGGCAAACTAACATGTCCACAATCGACAATACAATCCCACACCCAGAAAAATGAGTCAAAGGGTCAGCATTGGCTCATACAGACCCAGGCATGCTCACACACACATGCACATATAGGACATAGATTACATTTTCTCATATCAAGTCATTCGAACAATTCAGTAGCGAGACTCACGTTATCAGGATAAATTAGTCAAATCCATTTCAGAAATGGCCCTAACACACATCCTCAATGAATGATAGGCCTTTAGACCCAGAATTTTGACTTAGGTGATCAGTAACGGTCTATGCAGACTACGCATGCTTACAAAGACATGTATGAAAAGCCCATTTGAATGAATATTTCACCTTTTGGACTTTTATGAAGGCATGCCTCTTCTGATGAGCATGCTTGTTTTGAGTCATAATATGTATAATACTACTTAATTGCAAGTCAGTTGGATTATTTATTAAGGAGTAGCAACCTTTAACGTACATTATTCACGTTAATATAAAAAAGGACCCTGTAATGGTCCCACAACAAAAAAAACTCAACATGTTTTTAATCATTGTTGACCTAGAGAGTCCAGAGAATTGTACTATGGTGGAAATTTTGAAATTGCTTGAAAATCAAAGAACTAGTTTGCAAAAGTACGATTTTAAGATCATCAGCAATAACTCCTGAACCGTTTGATTGACATCAATAGATCAAGAGGCAAATTTGTTCAGAATGAGAAGAGCTATCATATGATATCAATAGTTTGTGTGTATGTCAAATGTCACGTGATACACAATTGTTTAAGTAATGAAATACGCGTCAATTTTGCCATTTTTACTGTTTTAGCGCCACCTAGTGTCCAAACGGCACCTTCTTTTGTAGGTGACCTCAGAGTGATGGTCTACACATATGTTCCAAGCCCCATGATGATGTGTTAATCCGTTCTGGATTTATGGCCATTTTAATGTGATAGGCTCCGCCCAGTTGAATTTTTGGCCCCCCCTACCGTGTATGAATACAAATTTCAATTTTTTTTCAATGATTATTTACATTCACACTCCACAAAAGTCATCTGCATTGGTTTGGTTCCGATCGGTTGAAAAACCAGGGACTAGTTCGCGAAAGTAGATTTTTGACATCATCAGCGATACCTCATGAACCATTTGATCGACAGAAGCATTTCAAGAGGCAAAGTTGTTCAGAATGAGAAGAGCTATCATATGATGTAAATAGTTTGAGTATATGTCAAATGTCACGTGATACACAATTGTTTATGCACTGCAAAAACGTTTTTTCGCCCCCCGGTGGCCGAATGAGTTCATATTTCTTACAGACCTTCACGACCACGAGTCGAACAACCCCAGCGAGTGTCGTTTTGATCGGCCTCCGTTAACCCTGTCTAATGAGTGCTCAAAATTCATTGGCCGATGGCGGCCATGTTTTTTGAGAAACGCCAAAGTCCTTTTATACAGTCACGGTGCATGACACAAAGACACACCATACCAAATAATAAGTCGATCGGGCAAACGGTTGCATAGTTATAGCCCTTTTCGAGTTCTTTGCTATTATAGCGCCACCTAGTGGCCAAACACCGAGTCTTTTTTATTGTGACCCCGGACTAAGGGTCTACACATAGGGTCTAAGCCCCGTGAAGATAGCTCAAACGGTTCACGAGTTATGGTCATTTGAGTGAAATAGGCTACTTCCGGTTCAGACGTTTTGATGCCCCCTAGCGACCCTGAATCGAAATTTCAACTTCTTTTTATGATTATTCATATTCACACTCCACAGAATTCATCAGCGTTGGTTTGGTTCCCATCGGGCAAAAATCCAGGGACTAGTTCATTTTTTTTTTTTTTCGTAAAATGCAAATTAGCGGAAAAATTTGCATACCGGAAATGAAATCGGAGATAGCCATTTTTTAAGTTTGGAGCCAAGGATTCCAATGACACCAAAAACTTTGTTGTGCGACATCCGGTTTACGAGCAATGAGCTCAAACGCATTGGCCATCGCTATAGCGCCCCCTATGGGCCGATTTGGCTGGGTCACTGTATCTGAGTAACCTGCACAGATACAACCAATTGACAAAGTCTCGAGTTTCTATGACTTACGGTTTGGGCTGGGCGATGCGTTTTAGCGCGGAAAAATAATAATAAGAAGAAGAACGAGAGGTTTAGGTTAGTAAATGTCGACGGGCTTCAGGGATGGCAAACTAACATGTCCACAATCGACAATACAACCCCACTACCAGAAAAATGAGTCAGATGGTCAGCATTGGCTCATACAGACCGAGGCATGAGCACACACACATGCACATATAGGACATACATTACATTTTCTTATATCAAGTCATTCAGATAATTCAGTAGCGAGACTCACGTTATCAGGATAAATTAGTCAAATCCATTTCAGAAATGGCCCTAACACACATCCTCAATGAATGATAAGCCTTTAGACCCAGAATTTTGACTTAGGTGATCAGTAACGGTCTATGCAGACTACTCATGCTTACAAAGACATGTATGAAAAGCCCATTAGAATGAAAATTTCACCTTTTGGACTTTTATGAAGGCATGCCTCTTCCGATGAGCATCAGATGTTGCATGCTTGTTTTGAGTCATAATATTGTGCATGACACAAAGACACACCATACCAAATAATAAGTCGATCGGGCAAACGGTGGCGTAGTTATAGCCCTTTTCGAGATATTTGCTATTATAGCGCCACCTAGTGGCCAAACACCGAGTCTTTTTTACTGTGACCCCGGACTGAGGGTCTACACATACGGTCTAAGCCCCGTGAAGATAGCTCAAACGGTTCACGAGTTATGGTCATTTTAGTGAAACAGGCTACTTCCGGTTCGGACGTTTTGATGCCCCCTAGCGGCCCTGAATCGAAATTTCAACTTCTTTTTATGATTATTCATATTCACACTCCACAGAATTCATCAGCGTTGGTTTGGTTCCGATCGGGCAAAAATCCAGGGACTAGTTCATTTTTTTTTTTTTATAAAATGCAAATTAGCGGAAAAATTTGCATACCGGAAATGAAATCGGAGATAGCCATTTTTTAAGTTTGGAGCCAAGGATTCCAATGACACCAAAAACTTTGTTGTGCGACATCCGGTTTACGAGCATTGAGCCCAAACGCATTGGCCATCGCTATAGCGCCCCCTATGGGCCGATTTGGCTGGGTCACTGTATCTGAGTAACCTGCACAGATACAACCAATTGACAAAGTCTCGAGTTTCTACGACTTACGGTTTGGGCTGGCCAACGCGTTTTATCGTGGAAAAATAATAAGAAGAAGAAGAACGAGAAGTTTAGATAAGTAAACGTCGACCAGTCTCAGGGATGGCAAACTAACATGTCCACAATCGACAATACAATCCCACACCCAGAAAAATGAGTCAAAGGGTCAGCATTGGCTCATACAGACCCAGGCATGCTCACACACACATGCACATATAGGACATAGATTACATTTTCTCATATCAAGTCATTCGAACAATTCAGTAGCGAGACTCACGTTATCAGGATAAATTAGTCAAATCCATTTCAGAAATTGCCCTAACACACATCCTCAATGAATGATAGGCCTTTAGACCCAGAATGTTGACTTAGGTGATCAGTAACGGTCTATGCAGACTACGCATGCTTACAAAGACATGTATGAAAAGTCCATTTGAATGAATATTTCACGTTTTGGACTTTTATGAAGGCATGCCTCTTCTGATGAGCATGCTTGTTTTGAGTCATAATATGTATAATACTACTTAATTGCAAGTCAGTTGGATTATTTATTAAGGAGTAGCAACCTTTAACGTACATTATTCACGTTAATATAAAAAAGGACCCTGTAATGGTCACACAACAAAAAAAACTCAACATGTTTTTGATAATTATTGACCTAAAGAGTCCAGAGAATTGTACTATGGTGGAAATTTTTAAATTGCTTGAAAATCAAACAACTAGTTTGCAAAAGTACGATTTTAAGATCATCAGCAATAACTCCTGAACCGTTTGATTGACATCAATAGATCAAGAGGCAAATTTGTTCAGAATGAGAAGAGCTATGATATGATATCAATAGTTTGTGTGTATGTCAAATGTCACGTGATACACAATTGTTTAACTGATGAAATACACGTCAATTTAGCCATTTCTACTGGTCTAGCGCCACCTAGTGTCCAAACGCCACCTTCTTTTGTAGGTGACCTCGGAGTGATGGTCTACACATATGTACCAAGCCCCATGATGATGTGTTAATCCGTTCTGGATTTATGGCCATTTTAATGTGATAGGCTCCGCCCAGTTCAGTTTTTGGCATTTCCTACCGTGTATGAAAACAAAGTTCAACTTTTTTTCAATGATTATTTACATTCACACTCCACAGAAGTCATCTGCATTGGTTTGGTTCCGATCGGTTGAAAAACCAGGGACTAGTTCGCGAAAGTAGGTTTTTGACATCATCAGCGATAACTCATGAACCGTTTGATCGACAGAAGCATTTCAATAGGCAAAGTTGTTCAGAATGAGAAGAGCTATCATATGATGTAAATAGTTTGAGTATATGTCAAATGTCACGTGATACACAATTGTTTATGCACTGCAAAAACGTTTTTTCGCCCCCCGGTGGCCGAATGAGTTCATATTTCTTACAGACCTTCAGGACCACGAGTCGAACAAGCCCAGCGAGTGTCGTTTTGATCGGCCTCCGTTAACCCTGTCTAATGAGTGCTCAAAATTCATTGGCCGATGGCGGCCATGTTTTTTGAGAAACGCCAATGTCCTTTTATACAGTCACGGTGCATGACACAAAGACACGCCATACCAAATAATAAGTCGATCGGGCAAACGGTTGCGTAGTTATAGCCTTTTTCGAGTTCTTTGCTATTATAGCGCCACCTAGTGGCCAAACACCGAGTCTTTTTTATTATGACCCCGGACTAAGGGTCTACACATAGGGTCTAAGCCCCGTGAAGATAGCTCAAACGGTTCACGAGTTATGGTCATTTGAGTAAAATAGGCTACTTCCGGTTCAGACGTTTTGATGCCCCCTAGCGACCCTGAATCGAAATTTCAACTTCCTTTTATGATTATTCATATTCACACTCCACAGAATTCATCAGCGTTGGTTTGGTTCCGATCGGGCAAATATCCAGGGACTAGTTCTTTTTTTTTTTTTTTCATAAAATGCAAATTAGCGGAAAAATTTGCATACCGGAAATGAAATCGGAGATAGCCATTTTTTAAGTTTGGAGCCAAGGATTCCAATGACACCAAACACTTTGTAGTGCGACATCCGGTTTACGAGCATTGAGCCCAAACGCATTGGCCATCGCTATAGCGCCACCTATGGGCCGATTTGGCTGGGTCACTGTATCTGAGTAACCTGCACAGATACAACCAATTGACAAAGTGTCGAGTTTCTACGACTTACGGTTTGGGCTGGGCGATGCGTTTTAGCGCGGAAAAATAATAATAAGAAGAAGAAGAAGAAGAATAAAAATCCTTACAAATACAATAGGTTTTCAGCCCTTCGGGCTCGAAACCCTAATTAAAGCTGCAAGCAGCATTTAGCGGGTTCGAGCACTTTTAAGGCATCTAAAGCATCTTTGCCTTCATCAAGTAGGCCGAGGACTCTCATACTAAAACACCCAAGTGGACGATACTCCCAACGCCTGAAAAATCATAGATACGGTCAGCAACGGTGCATAGACACTACGCATGATTACACACATATGCACATATAGTACACTTGAGGGGAATCATCTTTTCAGGTTCATTTGGTCACATCCATTTAAGAAATGATCTTGCATTGAGATAAATGCATTGAGTTGCTGCAATGTGACTGGCTGAGTAACAATTTGGGTTTACATGCAATTAAACTGGTGTACATAATAAAGGTGTGTGTTAAGTTTACCAAAACAGCATCTTACAAGCAGCCAGACATGTTCTATATTTATAGATGTTTGAATATGGAGCAACGTTTAATGTGTAGTGCTTTATATGTCTAACACCTTGTTCCTGTGAGACAGGAAACGTATCTCTTGTCCGATCACCATCATATTTTGCACGCGTGTTTAGTGTAATAAGATGTATGATTGTACTTAATGGCAAGTCAATTGGATTATTTGTTAAGGAGTAGCGAGCTTTCAGGTATACCGTTCACTTGAAAATAATAAAGGACCCTGTAAGGGTCACAGAAATGAAAAAGTTAAACATGTTTTTGATAGTTATTGATCTAGAGAGTCCAGAGAATTGTACTGTGGTGGAAATTTTGAAATCGCTTGAAAAACCAAGGACAAGTTCGCAAAAGCAGCTTCTTGACATCATCACAGATAACTCACAAACTGTTTGATCAACATCAATGGTTCAAGAGCCAAATTTGTTTGGAATTATGAGAGCTTTCATAAGACATCGATAGTTTGTGTAAATGTCAAATGTCACATGTTACACAATTGTTAAGGCAACCAAAGATGTGTCAATTTTGCCATTTTTACTGTTATAGCGCCACCTAGTGTCCAAACGCAGCGGTATTTTGTAAGTCATCGCGGAGTGATGGTCTACACATATGTTCCAAGCCCCATGATGATATCTCTAATAGTGCTCGAGTTATAGGCATTTTAATGTAATTGGCTCCGCCTATTTAAAATGTTTACGCCCCTAAGCAACTGTGAAAGAAAATTTAAACTTTTTTTTGATAATTATTTACATTCACACTCCAGAGATTTTATCTGCATTGGTTTGGATCCGATCGGTCGAAAAACCTCGGACTAGTTCGCGAAAGTAGGTTTTTGACATCGTCAAAGATAACTCACGAACCGTTTGTTTGACAGAAGCGGTTCCAGAGGCAAAGTTGTTCAGAATGAGAAGAGCTATCATATGATAACAATAGTTTGAGTATAAGTCAAATGTCACGTGATATACAATTGTTTATGCACTCCAAAAGCGTTATTTCGCCCCCCGGTGGCCGAATGAGTTCATATTTCTTACAGACCTTCTGGACCATGAGTCGAACAAGCCCAGCGAGTGTCGTTTCGATCGGCCTCCGTTAACCCGGTCTAATGAGTGCTCAAACTTCATTGGCCGATTACCGCCATGTTTCTTTAGATACACCACTGTCCTTTTAGACAATCATCGTGCATGACACAAAGACACACCATACCAAATAATAAGTCGATCGGGCAAACGGTTGGGTAGTTATAGCCCTTTTCGAGTTCATGTAAATTATAGCGCCACCTAGTGGCCAAGCGCCAACTCCTTTTTACTCTGACCCCGGACTGAGAGTCTACACATAGGGTACAAGCCCCATGAAGATTGCTCAAACGGTTCACAAGTTATGGCCATTTTAGTCAACCATGGCACTTCCGGTTCAGGCGTTTTGGCGCCCCCTAGCAATGGTGAATCGAAATTTCAACTTTTTTTTGATAATTATTCACATTCACTCTCCACAGAATTCATCAGCGTTGGTTTGGTTCCGATCGGGCAAAAATCCAGGGACTAGTTCATTTTATTTTTTTTGCATAAAATGCAAATTAGCGGAAAAATTTGCATACCGGAAATGAAATCGGAGATATACGTTTTTTAAGTTTTGAGCCAATGATTACAATGATATAAAACACTTGGGTGTGCGACAAACGGTTTAGGAGTAAAGAGTGCAAACGCGCTTTTCATCGCTGTAGCGCCACCTATGGGCCGATTTGGCTGGGTCCATGTATCTGAGTAGCGACAAGGACTACTACCATCTGACCAAGTTTCAGCTCTGTCGGCCTTACGGTTTAGGCTGCCCAATTAGTTTTAGGGAAGAATAATAACAAAGAAGAAGAATAAGAAGAAGAATAAAACCCACAAATACAATAGGTTTCTAGCCCTACGGGCTCGAACCCTAAATATAGCTGCAAGCAGCAATTATCGGGTTTCGAGAGGTTTAGGTTAGTAAATGTCGACGGGCTTCAGGGATGGCAAACTAACATGTCCACAATCGACAATACAACCCCACACCCAGAAAAATGAGTCAGATGGTCAGCATTGGCTCATACAGACCGAGGCATGAGCACACACACATGCACATATAGGACATACATTACATTTTCTTATATCAAGTGATTCAGATAATTCAGTAGCGAGACTCACGTTATCAGGATAAATTAGTCAAATCCATTTCAGAAATGGCCCTAACACACATCCTCAATGAATGATAGGCCTTTAGACCCAGAATGTTGACTTAGGTGATCAGTAACGGTCTAAGCAGACTACTCATGCTTACAAAGACATGTATGAAAAGCCCATTAGAATGAATATTTCACGTTTTGGACTTTTATGAAGGCATGCCTCTTCCGATGAGCATCAGATGTTGCATGCTTGTTTTGAGTCATAATATGTATAATACTACTTAATTGCAAGTCAGTTGGATTATTTATTAAGGAGTAGCGACCTTTAACGTACATTTTCAGGTTAATATAATAAAGGACCCTGTAATGGTCACACAACAAAAAAACTCAACATGTTTTTGATAATTATTGACCTAAAGAGTCCAGAGAATTGTACTATGGTGGAAATGTTTAAATTGCTTGAAAATCAAACAACTAGTTTGCAAAAGTAAGTTTTTAACATCATCAGCAATAACTCCTGAACCGTTTGATTGACATCAATGGATCAAGAGGCAAATTTGTTCAGAATGAGAAGAGCTATCATATGATATCAATAGTTTGTGTGTATGTCAAATTTCACGTGATACACAATTGTTTATGCACTCTAAAAACGTTACTTCGCCCCCCGGTGGCCGAATGAGTTCATATTTCTTACAGACCTTCTGGACCACGAGTCGAATAAGCCCAGCGAGTGTCGTTTCGATAGGCCCCCGTTAACCCTGTCTAATGAGTGCTCAAAATTCATTGGCCGATGTCGGCCATGTTTTTTTAGAAACGCCAAAGTCCTTTTATACAGTCACGGTGCATGACACAAAGACACACCATACCAAATAATAAGTCGATCGGGCAAACGGTTGCGTAGTTATAGTTCTTTTCGAGTTCTTTGCTATTATAGCGCCACCTAGTGGCCAAACACCGAGTCTTTTTTATTGTGACCCCGGACCGAGGGTCTACATATACGGTCTAAGCCCCGTGAAGATAGCTTAAACGGTTTACGAGTTATGGTCATTTTAGTGAAACAGGCTACTTCCGGTTCGGACGTTTTGATGCCCCCTAGCGACCCTGAATCGAAATTTCAACTTCTTTTTATGATTTTTCATATTCACACTCCACGGAATTCATCAGCGTTGGTTTGGTTCCGATCGGGCAAAAATCCAGGGACTAGTTCTTTTTTTTTTTTTTTCATAAAATGCAAATTAGCGGAAAAATTTGCATACCGGAAATGAAATCGGAGATAGCCATTTTTTAAGTTTGGAGCCAAGGATTCCAATGACACCATAAACTTTGTTGTGCGACATCCGGTTTACGAGCATTGAGCCCAAACGCATTGGCCATCGCTATAGCGCCCCCTATGGGTCGATTTGGCTGGGTCACTGTATCTGAGTAACCTGCACAGATACAACCAATTGACAAAGTCTCGAGTTTCTACGACTTACGGTTTGGGCTGGGCGATGTGTTTTATGGCGGAAAAATAATAATAATTATCGGGTTTCGAGAAGTTTAGGTAAGTAAACGTCGACCAGTCTCAGGGATGGCAAACTAACATGTCCACAATCGACAATACAACCCCACACCCAGAAAAATGAGTCAAAGGGTCAGCATTGGCTCATACAGACCCAGGCATGCTCACACACACATGCACATATAGGACATACATTACATTTTCTCATATCAAGTCATTCGGACAATTCAGTAGCAAGACTCACGTTATCAGGATAAATAGGTCAAATCCATTTCAGAAATTGCCCTAACACACATCCTCAATGAATGATAGGCCTTTAGACCCAGAATTTTGACTTAGGTGATCAGTAACAGTCTATGCAGACTACGCATGCTTACAAAGACATGTATGAAAAGCCCATTTGAATGAATATTTCACCTTTTGGACTTTTATGAAGGCATGCCTCTTCTGATGAGCATGCTTGTTTTGAGTCATAATATGTATAATACTACTTAATTGCAAATCAGTTGGATTATTTATTAAGGAGTAGCAACCTTTAACGTACATTATTCACGTTAATATAAAAAAGGACCCTGTAATGGACACACAACAAAAAAAAACTCAACATGTTTTTAATCATTGTTGACCTATAGAGTCCAGAGAATTGTACTATGGTGGAAATTTTGAAATTGCTTGAAAATCAAAGAACTAGTTTGCAAAAGTACGATTTTAACATCATCAGCAATAACTCCTGAACCGTTTGATTGACATCAATAGATCAAGAGGCAAATTTGTTCAGAATGAGAAGAGCTATCATATGATATCAATAGTTTGTGTGTATGTCAAATGTCACGTGATACACAATTGTTTAAGTAATGAAATACGCGTCAATTTTGCCATTTCTACTGTTTTAGCGCCACCTAGTGTCCAAACGGCACCTTCTTTTGTAGGTGACCTCGGAGTGATGGTCTACACATATGTTTCAAGCCCCATGATGATGTGTTAATCCGTTCTGGATTTATGGCCATTTTAATGTGATAGGCTCCGCCCAGTTCAGTTTTTGCCCCCCCCCCACCGTGTATGAATGTAAATTTCAACTTTTTTTCAATGATTATTTACATTCACACTCCACAGAAGTCATCTGCATTGGTTTGGTTCCGATCGGTTGAAAAACCAAGGACTAGTTCGCGAAAGTAGATTTTTGACATCGTCAGCGATAACTCTCGATCCGTTTGATCGACAGAAGCGTGTCCAGAGGCAAAGTTGTTAAGAATGAGAAGAGCAAACATATGATGTAAATAGTTTGAGTATGTGTCAAATGTCACGTGATACAGAATTGTTTATGCACTCTAAAACCGTTACTTCGCCCCCTAGTGGCCGAATGAGTTCATATTTCTTACAGACCTTCAGGACCACGAGTCGAACATGCCCAGCGAGTGTCGTTTCGATCGGCCTCCGTTAACCCTGTGTAATGAGTGCTCAAAATTCATTGGCCGATGGCGGCCATGTTTTTTGAGAAACCCCAAAGTCCTTTTATACAGTCATGGTGCATGACACAAAGACACACCATACCAAATAATAAGTCGATCGGGCCAACGGTTGGGTAGTTATTGCCGTTTTCGAGATATTTGCTATTATAGCGCCACCTAGTGGCCAAACACCGAGTCTTTTTTATTATGACCCCGGACTGAGGGTCCTCACATATGGTCTAAGCCCCGTGAAGATAGCTCAAACCGTTCTCTAGGTATAGCCATTTTAGCGAAATAGGCAACTTTCGGTTCGGATGTTTTGATGCCCCCTAGCGACCCTGAATCGAATTTTCAACTTTCTTTTATGATTATTTATATTCACACTCCACAGAATTCATCAGCGTTGGTTTGGTTCCGATCGGGCAAAAATCCAGGGACTAGTTCTTTTTTTTTTTTTTTCATAAAATGCAAATTAGCGAAAAAATTTGCATACCGGAAATGAAATCGGAGATATACGTTTTTTAAGTTTGGAGCCAAGGATTCCAATGACACCAAACACTTTGTTGTGTGACATCCGGTTTACGAGCATTGAGCCCAAACGCATTGGCCATCGCTATAGCGCCACCTATGGACCGACATGGCTGGCTCCGAGTATCTGAGTAGCGTGCAAGACTACTACCATCTGACCAAGTCTCGAGTTTCTACGACTTACGGTTTGGGCTGGGCGACGCGTTTTATGGCGGAATAATAATAATAAGAAGAAGAAGAAGAAGAAGAAGAATAAAAATCCTTACAAAAACAATAGGTTTTCAGCACTTCGTGCTCGAAACCCTAATAAAAATCCTTACAAAAACAATAGGTTTTCAGCACTTCGTGCTCGAAACCCTAAATATAGCTGCAAGCAGCAATTATCGGGTTTCGAGAAGTTTACGTAAATAAACGTCGACCAGTCTCAGGGATGGCAAACTAACATGTCCACAATCGACAATACAACCCCACACCCAGAAAAATGAGTCAGACGGTCAGCATTGGCTCATACAGACCCAGGCATGCTCACACACACATGCACATATAGGACATAGATTACATTTTCTTATATCAAGTCATTCGGACAATTCAGTAGCGAGACTCACGTTATCAGGATAAATTAGTCAAATCCATTTCAGAAATTGCCCTAACACACATCCTCAATGAATGATAGGCCTTTAGACCCAGAATTTTGACTTAGGTGATCAGTAACGGTCTATGCAGACTACACATGCTTACAAAGACATGTATGAAAAGCCCATTTGAATGAATATTTCACCTTTTGGACTTTTATGAAGGCATGCCTCTTCTGATGAGCATGCTTGTTTTGAGTCATAATATGTATAATACTACTTAATTGCAAATCAGTTGGATTATTTTTTATGGAGTCGCAATCTTTAACGTACATTTTTCACGTTAATATAATAAAGGACCCTGTAATGGTCACACAACAAAAAAACTCAACATGTTTTTGATCATTATTGACCTAGAGAGTCCAGAGAATTGTACTATGGTGGAAATTTTGAAATTGCTTGGAAATCAAAGAACTAGTTTGCAAAAGTACGTTTTTAACATCATCAGCAATAATTCCTGAACCGTTTGATTGACATCAATGGATCAAGAGGCAAATTTGTTCAGAATGAGAAGAGCTATCATATGATATCAATAGTTTGTGTGTTTGTCAAATGTCACGTGATACACAATTGTTTAAGTAATGAAATACGCGTCAATTTAGCCATTTCTACTGGTCTAGCGCCACCTAGTGTCCAAACGCCACCTTCTTTTGTAGGTGACCTCGGATTGATGGTCTACACATATGTTCCAAGCCCCATGATGATGTGTTAATCCGTTCTGGATTTATGGCCATTTTAATGTGATAGGCTCCGCCCAGTTGAGTTTTTGGCCTTCCCTACCGTGTATGAAAACAAAGTTCAACTTTTTTTCAATGATTATTTACATTCACACTCCACAGAAATCATCTGCATTGGTTTGGTTCCGATCGGTTGAAAAACCAAGGACTAGTTCGCGAAAATAGGTTTTTAACATCATCAGCGATAACTCACGAACCGTTTGATCTACAGAAGCGTGTCCAGAGGAAAAGTTGTTCAGAATGAGAAGAGCTATCATATGATGTAAATAGTTTGAGTATACGTCAAATGTCACGTGATACAGAATTGTTTATGCACTCTAAAACCGTTACTTCGCCCCCCGGTGGCCGAATGAGATCATATTTCTTACAGACCTTCAGGACCACGAGTCGAACAAGCCCAGCGAGTGTCGTTTCGATCGGCCCCTGTTAACCCTGTGTAATGAGTGCTCAAAATTCATTGGCTGATAGGGGCCATGTTTTTTGAGAAACGTCAAAGTCCTTTTATACAGTCACGGTGCATGACACAAAGACACACCATACCAAATAATAAGTCAATCGGGCAAACGGTTGCGTAGTTAGAGCCTTTTTCGACTTCTTTGCTATTATAGCGCCACCTAGTGGCCAAACACCGAGTCTTTTTTATTGTTACCCCGGACTGAGGGTCGACATATACGGTCTAAGCCCCGTGAAGATAGCTCAAACGGTTCAAGAGTTATGGTCATTTTAGTGAAACAGGCTACTTCCGGTTCAGACGTTTTGATGCCCCCTAGCGACCCTGAATCGAAATTTCAACTTCCTTTTATGATTATTCATATTCACACTCCACAGAATTCATCAGCGTTGGTTTGGTTCCGATCGGGCAAAAATCCAGGGACTAGTTCATTTTTTTTTTTTTTCATAAAATGCAAATTAGCGGAAAAATTTGCATACCGGAAATGAAATCGGAGATAGCCATTTTTTAAGTTGTAAGCCAATTATTACAATGATATAAAACACTTGGGTGTGCGTCAAACATTTTAGGAGTTACGAATGCAAACGCGCTCAGCATCGCTGTAGCGCCCCCTATAGACCGACATGGCTGACTCCGAGTATCTGAGTAGCGTGCAAGACTACTACCATTCGACAAAGTCTCGAGTTTCTACGACTTACGGTTTGGGCTGGGCAACGCGTTTTATGGCGGAATAATAATAATAATAAAAATCTTTACAAAAACAATAGGTTTTCAGCACTTCGTGCTCGAAACCCTAATAAAAATCCTTACAAAAACAATAGGTTTTCAGCACTTCGTGCTCGAAACCCTAATAAAACCTACAAATACAATAGGTTTCTAGCCCTACGGGCTCGAACCCTAATAAAAATCCTTACAAATACAATAGGTTTTCAGCCCTTCGGGCTCGAAACCCTAATTAAAGCTGCAAGCAGCATTTATCGGGTTTCGAGTTTTAAGGCAGTCAAAAGCAGTCGTGCATTCATGAACAGTTTAGGGGGTCACACCACAACAAACGCATGAAGGTTCAAAGTCCAACACACACAGACACAGAAAAATGACAGGTATGAACTCATAGAAACTATGCATGCTTACAGAAACATGCAAATATACTACAATAATGTTATTTTCCTGACTGTCAAATCATTTGGACAATTCGTTAATGAGTATCCGATTTTCATTGTTGTTGGCTTTTAAATTGAAGCGATGGTGCTTTCAAACTCAAGAAGTCTGAAGTTCCTGGGCCGAGACGTTTATTTTCAAAGCGTATCAGAGCCTGTAGATGTATAACCGTTGCATATTTACAGTATTTAGTGCCATTGTTCATGTTATAGCGCCACCTAGTGTCCAATCACCGTGTTATTTTTACAGTGAGCTCAGAGCGATGGTCTACACATATGTGTAAAGCCCTGTGAAGCTATCTCAAACCCTTCTCTAACAACGTCCGTTTAAGTGTCTTAGGCTCCGCCCAGTTCAGTTTTGGCCCCCCTTACCGTGTATGAATAGAAATTTCTATTTTTTTTCAATGATTATTTACATTCAAACTCCACAGAAGTCATCTGCATTGGTTTGGTTCCAATCGGTTGAAAAACCAAGGACTAGTTTGCAAAAGTAGGTTTTTTACATTATCAGCGATAACTCACGAACCGTTTGATCGACAGAAGCGTGTCCAGAGACAAAGTTGTTCAGAATGAGAAGAGCTATCATATGATGTAAATAGTTTGGGTATATGTCAAATGTCACGTGATACACAATTGTTTTTAGAATTGAAATGCGTGTCAATTTTGCCATTTTTACTTGTTTAGCGCCACCTAGTGTCCAAACGCCACTTTCTTTTGTATGTGACCTCGGAGTGATGGTCTACACATTTGTTCCAAGCCCCATGATGATGTGTTAATCCGTTCTGGATTTATGGCCATTTTTATGTGATAGGCTCCGCCCAGTTCAGTTTTTAGCCCCCCCTACCGTGTATGAATACAAATTTCAACTTTTTTTCAATGATTATTTACATTCAAACTCCACAGAAGTCATCTGCATTGGTTTGGTTCCGATCGGTTGAAAAACCAGGGACTAGTTCGTGAAAGTAGGTTTTTAACATCATCAGCGATAACTCACGAACCGTTTCATCGACAGAAGCGTGTCCGGAGGCAAAGTTGTTCAGAATGAGGAGTGCTATCATATGATGTAAATAGTTTGAGTATATGTCAAATGTCACGTGATACACAATTGTTTAAGCACTGCAAAAACGTTTTTTCGCCCCCCGGTGGCCGAATAAGTTCATATTTCTTAGAGACCTTCAGGACCACGAGTCGAACAAGCCCTGCGAGTGTCGATTCGATCGGCCCCCGTTAACCCTGTCTATTGAGTGCTCAAAATTCATTGGCCGATGGCGGCCATGTTTTTTGAGAAACGCCAAAGTCCTTTTATACAGTCACGGTGCATGACACAAAGACACACCATACCAAATAATAAGTCGATCGGGCAAACGGTTGCGTAGTTATAGCCCTTTTCGAGTTCTTTGCTATTATAGCGCCACCTAGTGGCCAAACACCGAGTTTTTTTTATTGTGACCCCGGACTGAGGGTCTACACATACGGTCTAAGCCCCGTGAAGATAGCTCAAACGGTTCACGAGTTATGGTCATTTTAGTGAAATAGGCTACTTCCGGTTCAGACGTTTTGGCGCCCCCTAGCAACGGTGAATCGAAATTTCAACTTTTTTTCAATGAATATTTACATTCACACTCCACAGAATTCATCAGCGTTGGTTTGGTTCCGATCGGGCAAAAATCCAGGGACTAGTTCATTTTTTATTTTTTTCATAAAATGCAAATTAGCGGAAAAATTTTCATACCGGAAATGAAATCGGAGATAGCCATTTTTTAAGTTTGGAGCCAAGGATTCCATTGACACCAAACACTTTGTTGTGCGACATCCGGTTTACGAGCATTGAGCCCAAACGCATTGGCCATCGCTATAGCGCCACCTATGGACCGACATGGCTGGCTCCAAGTATCTGAGTAGCGAGCAAGACTACTACCATCCGACAAAGTCTCGAGTTTCTACGACTTACGGTTTGGGCTGGGCGACGCGTTTTATGGCGGAAGAATAATAATAAGAAGAATATTAAAGCTGCAAGCAGCATTTATCGGGTTTCGAGTTTTAAGGCAGTCAAAAGCAGTCGTGCATTCATGAACAGTTTAGGGGGTCACACCACAACAAACGCATGAAGGTTCAAAGTCCAACACACACAGACACAGAAAAATGACAGGTATGAACTCATAGAAACTATGCATGCTTACAGAAACATGCACATATACTACAATAATGTTATTTTCCTGACTGTCAAATCATTTGGACAATTCGTTAATGAGTATCCGATTTTCATTGTTGTTGGCATTTAAATTGAAGCGAAGGTGCTTTCAAACTCAAGAAGTCTGAAGTTCCTGGGCCGAGAGGTTTATTTTCAAAGCGTATCAGAACCTGTAGATGTATAACAGTTGCATAATTACAGTATTTATTGCCATTGTTCCCGTTAAAGCGCCACCTAGTGTCCAATCACCGTGTTATTTTTACCGTGAGCTCAGAGCGATGGTCTACACATATGTTTAAAGCCCCGTGAAGCTATCTCAAACCCTTCTCTAACAACGTTTGTTTAAGTGTTATAGGCTTCGCCCAGTTCAGTTTTTGGGCCCCCTTACCGTTTATGAATTTAAATTTCAACTTTTTTTCAAGTACTTTTGATGTTCACACGCCACAGAAGCACTCTGCGTTTGTTTGGTTCCAATAGGGCGTAAAACCGCGAAGTAGTTAGCAATAGTAGGTATTTAACGTTATCATCGATATCTAATGGACGGTTTTATTGACAGCAATGCTTCAAGAGGCAAAGTTGTTCAGAATGAAGAGAACTATGATTTGATGTAAATATTTTGGGTATAAGTCAAATGTAACGTGATACACAACTGTTTAAGAATTGAAATGCGTCTAAATTTTGCCATTTTAACTGGTTTAGCGCCACCTAGTGTCCAAACACCACTTTCTTTTGTAAGTGACGTTAGAGTGATGGTCTACACATATGTTCCAAGCCCCATGATGATGTGTTAATCCGTTCTATATTTATGGCCATTTTAATGTGATAGGCTCCGCCCAGTTCAGTTTTTGGCCCCCCCCTACCGTGTATGAATCGAAATTTCAACTTTTTTTCAATGAATATTTACATTCACACTCCACAGAAGTCATCTGCATTGGTTTGGTTCCTATCGGTTGAAAAACCAAGGACTAGTTCGCGAAAGTAGTTTTTTAACATCATCAGCGATAACTCATGATCCGTTTGATCGACAGAAGCGTGTCCAGAGGCAAAGTTGTTCAGAATGAGGAGAGCTATCATATGATGTAAATAGTTTGAGTATATGTCAAATGTCACGTGATACACAATTGTTTATGCAACCAAAAACGTTATTTCGCCCCCAGTGGCCGAATGAGTTCATATTTCTTACAGACCTTCAGGACCATGAGTCGAACAAGCCCAGCGAGTGTCGTTTCGATCGGCCTCTGTTAACCCTGTCTAATGAGTGCTCAAACTTCATTGGCCGATGGCGGCCATGTTTTTTGAGAAACCCCAAAGTCCTTTTATACAGTGATGGTGCATGATACAAAGACACACCATACCAAATAATAAGTCGATCGGGCAAACTGTTGGGTAGTTATAGCCCTTTTAGAGTTCATGTATATTATAGCGCCACCTAGTGGCCAAACGCCAACTCCTTCTTACTGTGACCCTGGACTGAGAGTCTACACATAGGGTCCAAGCCTCGTGAAGATAGCTCAAACATTTCACGAGTTATGGCCATTTTAGTTACATTTTCTACTTCCGGTTCGGACGTTTTGATGCCCCCTAGCGACCATGAATCGAAATTTCAACTTTTTTTCAATGAATATTTACATTCACACTCCACAGAATTCATCAGCGTTGGTTTGGTTCAGATCGGGCAAAAATCCAGGGACTAGTTCATTTTTTTTTTTTTTTATAAAATGCAAATTAGCGGAAAAATTTGCATACCGGAAATGAAATCGGAGATAGCCATTTTTTAAGTTTGGAGCCAAGGATTCCAATGACACCAAAAACTTTGTTGTGCGACATCCGGTTTACGAGCATTGAGCCCAAACGCATTGGCCATCGCTATAGCGCCACCTATGGACCGACATGGCTGGCTCCAAGTATCTGAGTAGCGAGCAAGACTACTACCATCCGACAAAGTCTCGAGTTTCTACGACTTACGGTTTGGGCTGGGCGACGCGTTTTATGGCGGAAGAATAATAATAAGAAGAATAAAAATCCTTACAAATACAATAGGTTTTCAGCCCTTCGGGCTCGAAACCCTAATAACTGCAAGCAGTAATAACGGGTTTCTCGTCATCTGAGCCATCCAAGCCACTGTGACATCATTGAACAGGCTCAGGGGGCATGCCCCAACACACCCAAAACAGATCAAAGTCCTAGACACACAGAAAACTACAGGATTAAGCAGCAATCCTCGGGTAGATGAGACGGGAATCACGCGAAGCTCATAAGTGTGCGGTCTCAAACATTCCTTCAGGGTTCTTCATATGTATTATACTACTTAATTGCAAGTCAGTTGGATTATTTATTAAGTAGTAGCGACCTTAACCGTACATTCTTCACGTTAATATAATAAAGGACCCTGTAATGGTCACACAACAAAAAAACTCAACATGTTTTTGATCATTATTGACCTAGAGAGTCCAGAGAATTGTACTGTGGTGGAAATTAAGAAATTGCTTGAAAATCTAAGAACTAGTTAGCAAAAGTAAGTTTTTAACATCGTCACCGATAACTCGTGAACCGTTTGATTGACATCAATGGATCAAGATGCAAAGTTGTTCAGAATGTAGAGGACTATCATATGATATCAATAGTTTGTTTGTATGTCAAATGTCACGTGATACACAATAGTTTAAGTAATGAAATACGCGTCAATTTTGCCATTTTTACTGTTTTAGCGCCACCTAGTGTCAAAACGGCACCTTCTTTTGTAGGTGACCTCGGAGTGATGGTCTACACATATGTTCCAAGCCCCATGATGATGTGTTAATCCGTTCTGGATTTATGGCCATTTTAATGTGATAGGCTCCGCCCAGTTCAGTTTTTGCCCCCCACTACCGTGTATGAATATAAATTTCAACATTTTTTTCAATGATTATTTACATTCACACTCCACAGAAGTCATCTGCATTGGTTTGGTTCCGATCGGTTGAAAAACCAAGGACTAGTTCGCGAAAGTAGATTTTTGACATCGTCAGCGATAACTCACGAACCGTTTGATCGACAGAGGCGCGTCCAGAGGCAAAGTTGTTCAGAATGAGAAGAGCTATCATATGATGTAAATAGTTTGAGTATGTGTCAAATGTCACGTGATACACAATTGTTTATGCACTCTAAAACCGTTACTTCGCCCCCCGGTGGCCGAATGAGTTCATATTTCTTACAGACCTTCAGGACCATGAGTCGAACAAGCCCAGCGAGTGTCGTTTCGATCGGCCTCTGTTAACCCTGTCTAATGAGGGCTCAAAATTCATTGGGCGATGGCGGCCATGTTTTTTTGAGAAACGTCAAAGTCCTTTTATACAGTCACGGTGCATGACACAAAGACACACCATACCAAATAATAAGTCGATCGGGCAAACGGTTGCGTAGTTATAGCCCTTTTCGAGTTCTTTGCTATTATAGCGCCACCTAGTGGCCAAACGCCAACTCCTTTTTACTGTGACCCTGGACTGAGAGTCTACACATAGGGTCCAAGGCCCGTGAAGATATCTCAAACGGTTCACGAGTTATGGCCATTTGAGTGAAACTGGCTACTTCCGGTTCGGACGTTTTGATGCCCCCTAGCGACCCTGAATCGAAATTTCAACTTCTTTTTATGATTATTCATATTCACACTCCACAGAATTCATCAGTCTTGGTTTGGTTCCGATCGGGCAAAAATCCAGGGACTAGTTCATTTTTTTTTTTTTTCATAAAATGCAAATTAGCGAAAAAATTTGCATACCGGAAATGAAATCGGAGATAGCCATTTTTTAAGTTTGGAGCCAAGGATTCCAATGACACCAAAAACTTTGTTGTGCGACATCCGGTTTACGAGCAATGAGCCCAAACGCATTGGCCATCGCTATAGCGCCCCCTATGGGCCGATTTGGCTGGGTCACTGTATCTGAGTAACCTGCACATATACAACCAATTGACAAAGTCTCGAGTTTTTACGACTTACGGTTTGGGCTGGGCGATGCGTTTTAGCGCGGAAAAATAATAATAAGAAGAAGAAATATAGCTGCAAGCAGCGATTCCCGGGTTCGAGCAGTCTAAAGCGTCAAGATTGTTCAGAACGAAGAGAACTAGCGGCCAAAAGGCGCTGCCTTTAGTAGGTGACCTCGGAGCTAGTTCTTGAGTTATGGCCATTTTAATGTAAAAGGCTCCGCATATTAAGAACTTTTGGCGTACGTCCCTTATCGACCTTGAAAGGAAATTTCAACTTTTTTTCGATAGTTATTGACATTCACACTCCACAGAAGTCGTCTGCATTGGTTTGGTTCCGATCGGTCAAAAAACCAAGGACTAGTTCGCGAAAGTAGGTTTTTGACATCATCTGCGATAACTCACAAACCGTTTGTTTGACAGAAGTGGTTCCAGAGGCAAAGTTGTTCAGAATGAGGAGAGCTATCATATGATGTAAATAGTTTGAGTATATGTCAAATGTCACGTGATACACAATTGTTTTTGCAACCAAAACTCGTAAATTTAGCCATTTTTACTGTTATAGCGCCACCTAGTGTCCAAACGCCGCGGCCTTAGGTTTGTGACGTCGGAGTTATGGTCTTCACATATGTTTCAAGCCCCATGATGAGATCTCATATAGTTATTGAGTTATGGCCATTTAAATGTAATAGGCCCCGCCCATTTTTTTATTTTGATGCCCCTAAGCAACCTTGAAAGGAAATTTCAACTTTCTTACGATAATTATTGACATTCACACTCCACAGAAGTCGTCTGCATTGGTTTGGTTCCGATCGGTCAAAAAACCTAGGACGAGTTCACGAAAGTAGGTTTTTGACATCATCGGCGATAACTCATGAACCGTTTGTTTGACAGAAGTGGTTCTAGAGGCAAAGTTGTTCAGAATGAGGAGAGCTATCATATGACGTAAATAGTTTGCGTATATGTCAAATTTCACGTGATACACAATTGTTTTTGAAACCAAAAACACGTCAATTTAGCCATTTTTACTGTTATAGCGCCACCTAGTGTCCAAACGCCGCGCCCTTACGTATGTGACCTCTGAGTGATGGTCTTCACATATTTTTCAAGCCCCATGATCATATCTCTAATAGTTATTGAGTTATGGCCATTTAAATGAAATAGGCCCCGCCCATTTTTTTATTTTGGTGCCCCTAAGCGACCTTGAAAGGAAATTTCAACTTTTTTTCGATAATTATTGATATTCACACTCCACAGAAGTCATCTGAATCGGTTTGGTTCCGATTAATCGAAAAACCTAGGACGAGTTCGCGAAAGTAGGTTTTTGACATCATCAGCGATAACTCACGAACCGTTTAATCGACAGAAGTGGTTCAAGAGGCAAAGTTGTTCAGAATGAGAAGAGCTATCATTTGATGTAAATAGTTTGAGTATTTGTCAAATGTCACGTGACACACAATTGTTAAAGGACTCCAAAAACGTTATTTCGCCCCCAGTGGCCGAATGACTTCATATTTCTTACAGACCTTCTTGACCATGAGTGGAACAAGCCCAGCGAGTGTCGTTTCGATCGGCCTCCGTTAAGTCGGTCTAAGGAGTGCTCAAACTTCATTGGCCGATGGCGGCCATGTTTTTTTAGATACGCCAATGTCCTTTTCTAGAATCATGGTACATGACACAAAGACACACCATACCAAGAAATTAGTCGATCGGGCAAACTGTTGGGTAGTTATTGCCCTTTTCGAGAAAATGTATATTATAGCGCCACCTTGAGGCCAAACGCCGACTTTTTTATACCGTGACCTCGGACTGAGAGTATAAACATATGGTCCAAGCCTCGTGAAGATAGCTCAAACGGTTCACGAGTTATAACCATTTTAATCAAATATGCCCCTTCCGGTTCAGACGTTTTGTCGCCCCCCAGCCACCACGGATCGAAATTTCAACTTTTTTTCGATAATTATTTACATTCACACTCCACAGAATTCATCAGCGTTGGTTTGGTTCCGATCCGGCAAAAATCCAGAGACTAGTTCATTTTTTTTTTTTTGCATAAAATGCAAATTACCGAAAAAATTTGCATACCGGAAATGAAATCGGACCTATACGTTTTTTAAGTTTTGAGCCAATGATTACAATGATATAAGACACTTGGGTGTGCGACAAACGGTTTAGGAGTAATGAGCGTAAAGGCGCTTTTTATCACTGTAGCGCCACCTATGGGCCGACATGGCTGGCTCCGTGTATCTGAGTAGCGAGCAAGACTACTACCATCTGACCAAGTCTCAGCTCTGTCGGCCTTACGGTTTGGGCTGCCCATTCAGTTTTAGGGAAGAATAATAAGAAGAAGAATAAAACCAACAAATACAATAGGTTTCTAGCCCTACGGGCTCGAACCCTAATAAAAATCCTTACAAATACAATAGGTTTTCAGCCCTTCGGGCTCGAAACCCTAAAGAAGAAGAATTAAAGCTGCAAGCAGCATTTATCGGGTTTCGAGTTTTAAGGCAGTCAAAAGCAGTCGTGCATTCATGAACAGTTTAGGGGTCACACCACAACAAACGCATGAAGGTTCAAAGTCCAACACACACAGACACAGAAAAATGACAGGTATGAACTCATAGAAACTATGCATGCTTACAGAAACATGCACATATACTACAATAATGTTATTTTCCTGACTGTCAAATAATTTGGACAATTCGTTAATGAGTATCCGATTTTCATTGTTGTTGGCTTTTAAATTGAAGCGAAGGTGCTTTCAAACTCAAGAAGTCTGAAGTTCCTGGGCCGAGAGGTTTATTTTCAAAGCGTATCAGAACCTGTAGATGTATAACAGTTGCATAATTACAGTATTTAGTGCCATTGTTCCCGTTAAAGCGCCACCTAGTGTCCAATCACCGTGTTATTTTTACCGTGAGCTCAGAGCGATGGTCTACACATATGTTTAAAGCCCCGTGAAGCTATCTCAAACCCTTCTCTAACAACGTTTGTTTAAGTGTTATAGGCTTCGCCCAGTTCAGTTTTTGGGCCCCCTTACCGTGTATGAATTTAAATTTCAACTTTTTTTCAAGTACTTTTGATGTTCACACGCCACAGAAGCACTCTGCGTTTGTTTGGTTCCAATAGGGCGTAAAACCGCGAAGTAGTTAGCAATAGTAGGTATTTAACGTTATCATCGATATCTAATGGACCGTTTTATTGACAGCAATGCTTCAAGAGGCAAAGTTGTTCAGAATGAAGAGAACTATGATTTGATGTAAATATTTTGGGTATAAGTCAAATGTAACGTGATACACAATTGTTTAAGAATTGAAATGCGTCTAAATTTTGCCATTTTAACTGGTTTAGCGCCACCTAGTGTCCAAACACCACTTTCTTTTGTAGGTGACCTCAGAGTGATGGTCTACACATATGTCCCAAGCCCCATGATGATGTGTTAATCCGTTCTATATTTATGGCCATTTTAATGTGATAGGCTCCGCCCAGTTCAGTTTTTGGCCCCCCCTACCGTGTATGAATCGAAATTTCAACTTTTTTTCAATGATTATTTACATTCATACTCCACAGAAGTCATCTGCATTGGTTTGGTTCCTATCGGTTGAAAAACCAAGGACTAGTTCGCGAAAGTAGGTTTTTGACATTATCAGCGATAACTCATGATCCGTTTGATCGACAGAAGCGTGTCCAGAGGCAAAGTTATTCAGAATGAGAAGAGCTATCATATGATAACCATAGTTTGAGTATATGTCAAATGTCACGTGATACACAATTGTTTATGAACTCCAAAAACGTTATTTCGCCCCCAGTGGCCGAATGAGTTCATATTTCTTACAGACCTTCAGGACCACGAGTCGAACAAGCCCAGCGAGTGTCATTTCGATCGGCCTACGTTAACCCTGTCTAATGAGTGCTCAAACTTCATTGGCCGATGGCGGCCATGTTTTTTGAGAAACCCCAAAGTCCTTTTATACAGTGATGGTGCATGATACAAAGACACACCATACCAAATAATAAGTCGATCGGGCAAACGGTTGGGTAGTTATAGCTCTTTTAGAGTTCATGTATATTATAGCGCCACCTAGTGGCCAAACGCCAACTCCTTCTTACTGTGACCCTGGACTGAGAGTCTACACATAGGGTCCAAGCCTCGTGAAGATAGCTCAAACATTTCACGAGTTATGGCCATTTTAGTTACATTTTCTACTTCCGGTTCGGACGTTTTGATGCCCCCTAACGACCCTGAATCGAAATTTCAACTTTTTTTCAATGAATATTTACATTCACACTCCACAGAATTCATCAGCGTTGGTTTGGTTCAGATTGGGCAAAAATCCAGGGACTAGTTCATTTTTTTTATTTTTTATAAAATGCAAATTAGCGGAAAAATTTGCATACCGGAAATGAAATCGGAGATAGCCATTTTTTAAGTTTGGAGCCAAAGATTCCAATGACACCAAAAACTTTGTTGTGCGACATCCGGTTTACGAGCAATGAGCCCAAACGAATTGGCCATCGCTATAGCGCCCCCTATGGGCCGATTTGGCTGGGTCACTCTATCTGAGTAACCTGCACATATACAACCAATTGACAAAGTCTCGAGTTTCTACGACTTACGGTTTGGGCTGGTCGATGCGTTTTAGCGCGGAAAAATAATAAGAAGAAGAAGAAATATAGCTGCAAGCAGCGATTCCCGGGTTCGAGCAGTCTAAAGCGTCAAGATTGTTCAGAATGAAGAGAACTAGCGGCCAAAAGGCGCTGCGTTAGTAGGTGACCTCAGAGCTAGTTCTTGAGTTATGGCCATTTTATTGTAAAAGGCTCCGCATGATTAGAACTTTTGGCGTGCGTCCCTTATCGACCTTGAAAGGAAATTTCAACATTCTTTCGATAGTTATTGACATTCACACTCCACAGAAGTCATCTGAATCGGTTTGGTTCCGATTAATCGAAAAACCTAGGACGAGTTCGCGAAAGTAGGTTTTTGACATCATCGGCGATAACTCACAAACCGTTTGTTTGACAGAAGCGGTTCCAGAGGCAAAGTTGTTCAGAATGAGGAGAGCTATCATATGATGTAAATAGTTTGATTATATGTCAAAGGTCACGTGATACACAATTGTTTTTGCAACCAAAAACACGTCAATTTAGCCATTTTTACTGTTATAGCGCCACCTAGTGTCCAAACGCCGCGCCCTTACGTATGTGACCTCTGAGTGATGGTTTTCACATATGTTTCAAGCCCCATGATCATATCTCTAATAGTTATTGAGTTATGGCCATTTAAATGTCATAGGCCCCGCCCATTTTTTTATTCTGATGCCCCTAAGCAACCTTGAAAGGAAATTTCAACTTTCTTACGATAATTATTGACATTCACACTCCACAGAAGTCATCTGAATCGGTTTGGTTCCGATTAATCGAAAAACCTAGGACTAGTTCGCGAAAGTAGGTTTTTGACATCATCGGCGATAACTCACGAACCGTTTGATCGACAGAACTGGTTCCAGAGGCAAAGTTGTTCAGATTGAGGAGTCCTATCAAATAATGTAAATAGTTTGAGTATATGTCAAATGTCACGTGATACACAATTGTTAAAGGACTCCAAAAACGTTATTTCGCCCCCAGTGGCCGAATGACTTCATATTTCTTACAGACCTTCTTGACCATGAGTCGAACAAGCCCAGCGAGTGTCGTTTTGATCGGCCTCCGTTAAGTCGGTCTAAGGAGTGCTCAAACTTCATTGGCCGATGGCGGCCATGTTTTTTTAGATACGCCAATGTCCTTTTCTAGAATCATGGTACATGACACAAAGACACACCATACCAAGAAATTAGTCGATCGGGCAAACTGTTGGGTAGTTATTGCCCTTTTCGAGAAAATGTATATTATAGCGCCACCTAGAGGCCAAACGCCGACTTTTTTATACTGTGACCTCGGACTGAGAGTATAAACATATGGTCAAAGCCCCGTGCAGATAGCTCAAACGGTTCACGAGTTATAACCATTTTAGTAAAATAAGCTCCTTCCGGTTCCGACGTTTTGGCGCCCCCCGGCCACCGCAAATCGAAATTTCAACTTTTTTTCGATAATTATTTACATTGACACTCCACAGAATTCATCAGCATTGGTCTGGTTCCGATTGGTCAAAAATCCAAAGACTAGTTCAATTTTTTTATTTTTGCATAAAATGCAAATTAGCGGAAAAATTTGCATACCGGAAATGAAATCGGAGATATACGTTTTTTAAGTTTTGAGCCAATGATTACAATTTTATAAAACACTTGGGTGTGCAACAAACGGTTTAGGAATAATGAGCGTAAAGGCGCTTTTCATCGCTGTAGCGCCACCTATGGGCCGACATGGCTGGCTCCGAGTATCTGAGTAGCGAGCAAGACTACTACCATCTGACCGAGTCTCAGCTCTGTCGGACTTACGGTTTGGGCTGTACGATCAGTTTTACGGCGGAAAAATAATAATAATAAAACCAACAAATACAATAGGTTTCTAGCGCTTCGCGCTCGAACCCTAATAAATATAGCTGCAAGCAGCAATTATCGGGTTTCGAGAAGTTTAGGTAAGTAAACGTCGACCAGTCTCAGGGATGGCAAACTAACATGTCCACAATCGACAATACAACCCCACACCCAGAAAAATGAGTCAAAGGGTCAGCATTGGCTCATAGAGACCCAGGCATGCTCACACACACATGCACATATAGGACATACATTACATTTTCTCATATCAAGTCATTCGGACAATTCAGTAGCGAGACTCACGTTATCAGGATAAATTAGTCAAATCCATTTCAGAAATGGCCCTGACACACATCCTCAATGAATGATAGGCCTTAAGACCCAGAATTTTGACTTAGGTGATCAGTAACGGTCTATGCAGACTACGTATGCTTACAAAGACATGTATGAAAAGCCCATTTGAATGAATATTTCGCCTTTTGGACTTTTATGAAGGCATGCCTCTTCTGATGAGCATGCTTGTTTTGAGTCATAATATGTATAATACTACTTAATTGCAAGTCAGTTGGATTATTTATTAAGGAGTAGCAACCTTTAACGTACATTATTCACGTTAATATAAAAAAGGACCCTGTAATGGTCACACAACAAAAAAAACTCAACATGTTTTTAATCATTGTTGACCTAGAGAGTCCAGAGAATTGTACTATGGTGGAAATTTTGAAATTGCTTGAAAATCAAAGTACTAGTTTGCAAAAGTACGATTTTAACATCATCAGCAATAACTCCTGAACCGTTTGATTGACATCAATAGATCAAGAGGCAAATTTGTTAAGAATGAGAAGAGCTATCATATGATGTAAATAGTTTGAGTATAAGTCAAATGTCACGTGATATACAATTGTTTATGCACTCCAAAAACGTTACTTCGCCCCCCGGTGGCCGAATGAGTTCATATTTCTTACAGACCTTCTGGACCATGAGTCGAACAAGCCCAGCGAGTGTCGTTTCGATCGGCCTCCGTTAACCCGGTCTAATGAGTGCTCAAACTTCATTGGCCAATGACCGCCATGTTTCATTAGATACGCCACTGTCCTTTTATACAATCACCATGCATGACACAAAGACACACCATACCAAATAATAAGTCGATCGGGCAAACGGTTGGGTAGTTATAGCCCTTTTCGAGTTCATGTATATTATAGCGCCACCTAGTGGCCATGCGCCAACTCCTTTTTACTGTGACCCCGGACTGAGAGTCTACAGATAGGGTACAAGCCCCATGAAGATTGCTCAAACGGTTCATAAGTTATGGCCATTTTAGTCAACCATGGCACTTCCGGTTCAGACGTTTTGGCGCCCCCTAGCAATGGTGAATCGAAATTTCAACGTTTTTTTGATAATTATTCACATACACTCTCCACAGAATTCATCAGCGTTGGTTTGGTTCCAATCGGGCAAAAATCCAGGGACTAGTTCATTTTTTTTTTTTTGCATAAAATGCAAATTAGCGGAAAAATTTGCATACCGGAAATGAAATCGGAGATATACGTTTTTTAAGTTTTGAGCCAATGATTACAATGATATAAAACACTTGGGTGTGCGACAAACGGTTTAGGAGTAAAGAGTGCAAACGCGCTTTTCATCGCTGTAGCGCCACCTATGGGCCGATTTGGCTGGGTCCATGTATCTGAGTAGCGACAAGGACTACTACCATCTGACCAAGTCTCAGCTCTGTCGGCCTTACGGTTTAGGCTGCCCATTCAGTTTTAGGGAAGAATAATAACAAAGAAGAAGAATAAGAAATATAGCTGCAAGCAGCAATTATCGGGTTTCGAGAAGTTTAGGTAAGTAAACGTCGACCAGTCTCAGGGATGGCAAACTAACGTGTCCACAATCGCCAATACAACCCCACACCCAGAAAAATGAGTCAAAGGGTCAGCATTGGCTCATACAGACCCAGGCATGCTGACACACACATGCACATATAGGACATAGATTACATTTTCTCATATCAAGTCATTCGGACAATTCAGTAGCGAGACTCACGTTATCAGGATAAATTAGTCAAATCCATTTCAGAAATTGCCCTAACACACATCCTCAATGAATGATAGGCCTTTAGACCCAGAATTTTGACTTAGGTGATCAGTAACGGTCTATGCAGACTACGTATGCTTACAAAGACATGTATGAAAAGCCCATTTGAATGAATATTTCGCCTTTTGGACTTTTATGAAGGCATGCCTCTTCTGATGAGCATGCTTGTTTTGAGTCATAATATGTATAATACTACTTAATTGCAAATCAGTTGGATTATTTATTAAGGAGTAGCAACCTTTAACGTACATTATTCACGTTAATATAAAAAAGGACCCTGTAATGGTCACACAACAAAAAAAACTCAACATGTTTTTAATCATTGTTGACCTAGAGAGTCCAGAGAATTGTACTATGGTGGAAATTTTGAAATTGCTTGAAAATCAAAGAACTATTTTGCAAAAGTACGATTTTAACATCATCAGCAATAACTCCTGAACCGTTTGATTGACATCAATAGATCAAGAGGCAAATTTGTTCAGAATGAGAAGAGCTATCATATGATATCAATAGTTTGTGTGTATGTCAAATGTCACGTGATACACAATTGTTTAAGTAATGAAATACGCGTCAATTTTGCCATTTTTACTGATTTAGCGCCACCTAGTGTCCAAACGCCACCTTCTTTTGAAGGTGACCTCAGAGTGATGGTCTACACATATGTTCCAAGCCCCATGATGATGTGTTAATCCGTTCTGGGTTTATGGCCATTTTAATGTGATAGGCTCCGCCCAGTTCAGTTTTTGCCCCACCCTACCGTGTATGAATATAAATTTCAACTTTTTTTCAATGATTATATACATTCACACTCCACAGAAGTCATCTGCATTGGTTTGGTTCTGATCGGTTGAAAAACCAAGGACTAGTTCGCGAAAGTAGATTTTTGACATCGTCAGCGATAACTCACGAACCGTTTGATCGACAGAAGCGTGTCCAGAGGCAAAGTTGTTCAGAATGAGAAGAGCAAACATATGATGTCAATAGTTTGAGTATGTGTCAAATGTCACGTAATACACAATTGTTTATGCACTCTAAAACCGTTACTTCGCCCCCCGGTGGCCGAATGAGTTCATATTTCTTACAGACCTTCAGGACCACGAGTCGAACAAGCCCAGCGAGTGTCGTTTCGATCGGCCCCTGTTAACCCTGTGTAATGAGTGCTCAGAATTCATTGGCCGATAGCGGCTATGGTTTTTGAGAAACGTCAAAGTCCTTTTATACAGTCACGGTGCATGACACAAAGACACACCATACCAAATAATAAGTCAATCGGGCAAACGGTTGCGTAGTTATAGCCTTTTTCGACTTCTTTGCTATTATAGCGCCACCTAGTGGCCAAACACCGAGTCTTTTTTATTGTGACCCCGGACTGAGGGTCTACACATACAGTCTAAGCCCCGTGAAGATAGCTCAAACGGTTCACGAGTTATGTTCATTTTAGTGAAACAGGCTACTTCCGGTTCGGACGTTTTGATGCCCCCTAGCGACCCTGAATCGAAATTTCAACTTCCTTTTATGATTATTCATATTCACACTCCACAGAATTCATCAGCGTTGGTTTGGTTCCGATCGGGCAAAAATCCAGGGACTAGTTCATTTTTCTTTTTTTTCATAAAATGCAAATTAGCGGAAAAATTTGCATACCGGAAATGAAATCGGAGATAGCCATTTTATAAGTTTGGAGCCAAGGATTCCATTGACACCAAACACTTTGTTGTGCGACATCCGGTTTACGAGCATTGAGCTCAAACGCATTGGCCATTGCTATAGCGCCACCTATGGACCGATTTGGCTGGTTCACTGTATCTGAGTAACCTGCACAGATACAACCAACTGACAAAGTGTCGAGTTTCTACGACTTACGGTTTGGGCTGGGCAATGCGTTTTAGCGTGGAAAAATAATAATAAGAAGAACGAGAAGTTTAGGTAAGTAAACGTCGACCAGTCTCAGGGATGGCAAACTAACATGTCCACAATCGACAATACAACCCCACACCCAGAAAAACGAGTCAAAGGGTCAGCATTGGCTCATACAGACCCAGGCATGCTCACACACACATGCACATAAAGGACATAGATTACATTTTCTCATATCAAGTCATTCGGACAATTCAGTAGCGAGACTCACGTTATCAGGATAAATTAGTCAAATCCATTTCAGAAATGGCCCTAACACACATCCTCAATGAATGATAGGCCTTTAGACCCAGAATTTTGACTTAGGTGATCAGTAACGGTCTATGCAGACTACGCATGCTTACAAAGACATGTATGAAAAGCCCATTTGAATGAATATTTCACCTTTTGGACTTATGAAGGCATGCCTCTTCTGATGAGCATGCTTGTTTTGAGTCATAATATGTATAATACTACTTAATTGCAAGTCAGTTGGATTATTTATTAAGGAGTAGCAACCTTAAACGTACATTCTTCTCGTTAATATAATAAAGGACCCTGTAATGGTCACACAACAAAAAAAACTCAACATGTTTTTAATCATTGTTGACCTAGAGAGTCCAGAGAATTGTACTATGGTGGAAATTTTGAAATTGCTTGAAAATCAAAGAACTAGTTTGCAAAAGTACGATTTTAACATCATCAGCAATAACCCCTGAACCGTTTGATTGACATCAATAGATCAAGAGGCAAAGTTGTTCAGAATGTAGAGGACTATTGTATGATATCATTAGTTTGTGTATATGTCAAATGTCACGTGATACACAATTGTTTAAGTAATGAAATACGCGTCAATTTTGCCATTTTTACTGTTTTAGCGCCACCTAGTGTCCAAACGCCACTTTCTTTTGCAGGTGACCTCAGAGTGATGGTCTTCACATATGTTCCAAGCCCCA
The DNA here is from genome assembly GCF_947034865.1 of Barbatula barbatula. Classification (NCBI taxonomy): domain Eukaryota; kingdom Metazoa; phylum Chordata; class Actinopteri; order Cypriniformes; family Nemacheilidae; genus Barbatula; species Barbatula barbatula. The sequence goes on from NC_136768.1 coordinate 18,079,153, forward strand.
TGATGATGTGTTAATCCGTTCTGGATTTATGGCCATTTTAATGTGATAGGCTCCGCCCAGTTCCGTTTTTGCCCCCCCTACCGTGTATGAATATAAATTTCGACTTTTTTTCAATGATTATTTACATTCACACTCCACAGAAGTCATCTGCATTGGTTTGGTCCCGATCGGTTGAAAAACCAAGGACTAGTTCGCGAAAGTAGGTTTTTAACATCATCAGCGATAACTCACGAACCGTTTGATTGACAGAAGCGTGTCCAGAGGCAAAGTTGTTCAGAATGAGAAGAGCTATCATATGATGTAAATAGTTTGAGTATATGTCAAATGTCACGTGATACACAATTGTTTATGCACTGTAAAAACGTTACTTCGCCCCCCGGTGGCCGAATGAGTTCATATTTCTTACAGACCTTCAGGACCACGAGTCGAACAAGCCCAGCGAGTGTCGTTTCGATCGGCCCCTGTTAACCCTGTGTAATGAGTGCTCAAAATTCATTGGCCGATAGCGGCCATGTTTTTTGAGAAACGTCAAAGTCCTTTTATACAGTCACGGTGCATGACACAAAGACACACCATACCAAATAATAAGTCGATCGGGCAAACGGTTGCGTAGTTATAGCCTTTTTCGAGTTCTTTGCTATTATAGCGCCACCTAGTGGCCAAACACCGAGTCTTTTTTATTGTGACCCCGGACTGAGGGTCTTCACATATGGTCTAAGCCCCGTGAAGATATCTCAAACCGTTCACGAGTTATGGTCATTTTAGTGAAACAGGCTACTTCCGGTTCGGACGTTTTGATGCCCCCTAGCGACCCTGAATCGAAATTTCAACTTCTTTTTATGATTATTCATATTCACACTCCTCAGAATTCATCAGCGTTGGTTTGGTTCCGATCGGGCAAAAATCCAGGGACTAGTTCATTTTTTTTTTTTTTTATAAAATGCAAATTAGCGGAAAAATTTGCATACCGGAAATGAAATCGGAGATAGTCATTTTTTAAGTTTGGAGCCAAGGATTCCAATGACACCAAACACTTTATTGTGCGACATCCGTTTTACGAGCATTGAGCCCAAACGCATTGGCCATCGCTATAGCGCCACCTATGGACCGACATGGCTGGCTCCGAGTATCTGAGTAGCGTGCAAGACTACTACCATCCGACAAAGTCTCGAGTTTCTACGACTTACGGTTTGGGCTGGGCAACGCGTTTTATGGCGGAATAATAATAAGAAGAAGAAGAAGAAGAAGAACGAGAGGTTCAGGTTAGTAAATGTCGACGGGCTTCAGGGATGGCAAACTAACATGTCCACAATCGACAATACAACCCCACACCCAGAAAAATGAGTCAGATGGTCAGCATTGGCTCATACAGACCGAGGCATGAGCACACACACATGCACATATAGGACATACATTACATTTTCTTATATCAAGTCATTCAGATAATTCAGTAGCGAGACTCACGTTATCAGGATAAATTAGTCAAATCCATTTCAGAAATGGCCCTAACACACATCCTCAATGAATGATAGGCCTTTAGACCCAGAATTTTGACTTAGGTGATCAGTAACGGTCTATGCAGACTACTCATGCTTACAAAGACATGTATGAAAAGCCCATTAGAATGAATATTTCACGTTTTGGACTTTTATGAAGGCATGCCTCTTCCGATGAGCATCAGATGTTGCATGCTTGTTTTGAGTCATAATATGTATAATACTACTTAATTGCAAGTCAGTTGGATTATTTATTAAGGAGTAGCGACCTTTAACGTACATTTTCAGGTTAATATAATAAAGGACCCTGTAATGGTCACACAACAAAAAAAACTCAACATGTTTTTGATAATTATTGACCTAAAGAGTCCAGAGAATTGTACTATGGTGGAAATGTTTAAATTGCTTGAAAATCAAACAACTAGTTTGCAAAAGTAAGTTTTAAACATCATCAGCAATAACTCCTGAACCGTTTGATTGACATCAATAGATCAAGAGGCAAATTTGTTCAGAATGAGAAGAGCTATCATATGATATCAATAATTTGTGTGTATGTTAAATGTCACGTGATACACAATTGTTTAACTGATGAAATACACGTCAATTTAGCCATTTCTACTGGTCTAGCGCCACCTAGTGTCCAAACGCCACCTTATTTTGTAGGTGACCTCGGAGTGATGGTCTACACATATGTACCAAGCCCCATGATGATGTGTTAATCCGTTCTGGATTTATGGCCATTTTAATGTGATAGGCTCCGCCCAGTTCAGTTTTTGGCATTTCCTACCGTGTATGAAAACAAAGTTCAACTTTTTTTCAATGATTATTTACATTCACACTCCACAGAAGTCATCTGCATTGGTTTGGTTCCGATCGGTTTAAAAACCAAGGACTAGTTCGCGAAAGTAGATTTTTGACATCGTCAGCGATAACTCACGAACCGTTTGATTGACAGAAGCGTGTCAGGAGACAAAGTTGTTCAGAATGAGAAGAGCTATCATATGATGTAAATAGTTTGAGTATATGTCAAATGTCACGTGATACACAATTGTTTATGCACTCTAAAACCGTTACTTCGCCCCCTGGTGGCCGAATGAGTTCATATTTCTTACAGACCTTCAGGACCACGAGTCGAACAAGCCCAGCGAGTGTCGTTTTGATCGGCCCCTGTTAACCCTGTGTAATGAGTGCTCAAAATTCATTGGCCGATAGCGGCCATGTTTTTTGAGAAACGTCAAAGTCCTTTTATACAGTCACGGTGCGTGACACAAAGACACACCATACCAAATAATAAGTCGATCGGGCAAACGGTTGCGTAGTTAGAGCCTTTTTCGACTTCTTTGCTATTATAGCGCCACCTAGTGGCCAAACACCGAGTCTTTTTTATTGTTACCCCGGACTGAGGGTCTACATATACGGTCTAAGCCCCGTGAAGATAGCTCAAACGGTTCACGAGTTATGGTCATTTTAGTGAAACAGGCTACTTCCGGTTCGGACGTTTTGATGCCCCCTAGGGACCCTGAATCGAAATTTCAACTTCCTTTTATGATTATTCATATTCACACTCCACAGAATTCATCAGCGTTGGTTTGGTTCCGATCGGGCAAAAATCCAGGGACTAGTTCATTTTTTTTTTTTTTTCATAAAATGCAAATTAGCGGAAAAATTTGCATACCGGAAATGAAATCGGAGATAGCCATTTTTTAAGTTTGGAGCCAAGGATTCCATTGACACCAAACACTTTGTTTTGCGACATCCGGTTTACGAGCAATGAGCCCAAACGCATTGGCCATCGCTATAGCGCCACCTATGGACCGATTTGGCTTGTTCACTGTATCTGAGTAACCTGCACAGATACAACCAACTGACAAAGTGTCGAGTTTCTACGACTTACGGTTTGGGCTGGGCGACGCGTTTTATGGCGGAATAATAATAAGAAGAAGAAGAAGAAGAAGAAAAATCCTTACAAAAACAATAGGTTTTCAGCACTTCGTGCTCGAAACCCTAATTAAAGCTGCAAGCAGCATTTAGCGGGTTCGAGCACTTTTAAGGCATCTAAAGCAGCTTTGCCTCCATCAAGTAGGCCGAGGACTCTCATACTAAAACACCCAAGTGGACGATACTCCCAACGCCTGAAAAATCATAGATACGGTCAGCAACGGTTCATAGACACTACGCATGATTACACACATATGCACATAGAGTACACTTGAGGGGAATCAGCTTTTCAGGTTCATTTGGTCACATCCATTTAAGAAATTACCCCGTCTAAATGCCTAAATGCATTGAGTTGCTGCCATGTGACTGCTGAGTAGCTATTTGGGTTTACATGCAATTAAACTGGTGTACATAATAAAGGTGTGTGTTAAGTTTACCAAAACAGCATCTTACAAGCAGCCAGACATGTTCTATATTTATAGATGTTTGAATATGGAGCAACGTTTAATGTGTAGTGCTTTATATGTCTAACACCTTGTTCCTGTGAGACAGGAAACGTATCTCTTGTCCGATCACCATCATATTTTGCACGCGTGTTTAGTGTAATAAGATGTATGATTGTACTTAATGGCAAGTCAATTGGATTATTTGTTAAGGAGTAGCGAGCTTTCAGGTATACCGTTCACTTGAAAATAATAAAGGACCCTGTAAGGGTCACAGAAATGAAAAAGTTAAACATGTTTTTGATAGTTATTGATCTAGAGAGTCCAGAGAATTGTACTGTGGTGGAAATTTTGAAATCGCTTGAAAAACCAAGGACAAGTTCGCAAAAGCAGCTTCTTGACATCATCACAGATAACTCACAAACTGTTTGATCAACATCAATGGTTCATGAGCCAAATTTGTTTGGAATTATGAGAGCTTTCATAAGACATCGATAGTTTGTGTAAATGTCAAATGTCACATGTTACACAATTGTTAAGGCAACCAAAGATGTGTCAATTTTGCCATTTTTACTGTTATAGCGCCACCTAGTGTCCAAACGCAGCGGTATTTTGTAAGTCATCGCGGAGTGATGGTCTACACATATGTTCCAAGCCCCATGATGATATCTCTAATAGTGCTCGAGTTATAGGCATTTTAATGTAATTGGCTCCGCCTATTTAAAATGTTTACGCCCCTAAGCAACTGTGAAAGAAAATTTAAACTTTTTTTTGATAATTATTTACATTCACACTCCAGAGATTTTATCTGCATTGGTTTGGATCCGATCGGTCGAAAAACCTCGGACTAGTTCGCGAAAGTAGGTTTTTGACATCGTCAACGATAACTCACGAACCGTTTGTTTGACAGAAGCGGTTCCAGAGGCAAAGTTGTTCAGAATGAGAAGAGCTATCATATGATAACAATAGTTTGAGTATAAGTCAAATGTCACGTGATATACAATTGTTTATGCACTCCAAAAGCGTAATTTCGCCCCCCGGTGGCCGAATGAGTTCATATTTCTTACAGACCTTCTGGACCATGAGTCGAACAAGCCCAGCGAGTGTCGTTTCGATCGGCCTCCGTTAACCCGGTCTAATGAGTGCTCAAACTTCATTGGCCGATTACCGCCATGTTTCTTTAGATACACCACTGTCCTTTTAGACAATCATCGTGCATGACACAAAGACACACCATACCAAATAATAAGTCGATCGGGCAAACGGTTGGGTAGTTATAGCCCTTTTCGAGTTCATGTAAATTATAGCGCCACCTAGTGGCCAAGCGCCAACTCCTTTTTACTCTGACCCCGGACTGAGAGTCTACACATAGGGTACAAGCCCCATGAAGATTGCTCAAACGGTTCACAAGTTATGGCCATTTTAGTCAACCATGGCACTTCCGGTTCAGGCGTTTTGGCGCCCCCTAGCAATGGTGAATCGAAATTTCAACTTTTTTTTGATAATTATTCACATTCACTCTCCACAGAATTCATCAGCGTTGGTTTGGTTCCGATCGGGCAAAAATCCAGGGACTAGTTCATTTTATTTTTTTTGCATAAAATGCAAATTAGCGGAAAAATTTGCATACCGGAAATGAAATCGGAGATATACGTTTTTTAAGTTTTGAGCCAATGATTACAATGATATAAAACACTTGGGTGTGCGACAAACGGTTTAGGAGTAAAGAGTGCAAACGCGCTTTTCATCGCTGTAGCGCCACCTATGGGCCGATTTGGCTGGGTCCATGTATCTGAGTAGCGACAAGGACTACTACCATCTGACCAAGTTTCAGCTCTGTCGGCCTTACGGTTTAGGCTGCCCAATTAGTTTTAGGGAAGAATAATAACAAAGAAGAAGAATAAGAAGAAGAAATATAGCTGCAGGCAGCGATTCCCGGGTTCGAGCAGTCTAAAGCGTCAAGATTGTTCAGAATGAAGAGAACTAGCGGCCAAAAGGCGCTGCCTTTAGTAGGTGACCTCAGAGCTAGTTCTTGAGTTATGGCCATTTTATTGTAAAAGGCTCCGCATTATTAGAACTTTTGGCGTGCGTCCCTTATCGACCTTGAAAGGAAATTACAACTTTTTTTCGATAGTTATTGACATTCACACTCCACAGAAGTCGTCTGCATTGGTTTGGTTCCGATCGGTCAAAAAACCAAGGACTAGTTCGCGAAAGTAGGTTTTTGACATCATCGGCGATAACTCACGAACCGTTTGTTTGACAGAAGTGGTTCCAGAGGCAAAGTTGTTCAGAATGAGGAGAGCTATCATATGATGTAAATAGTTTGAGTATATGTCAAATGTCACGTGATACACAATTGTTTTGCAACCAAAAAACATAAAATTAGCCATTTTTACTGTTATAGCGCCACCTAGTGGCCAAACGCCGCGCCCTTACGCATGTGACCTCGGAGTGATGGTCTTCACCTATGTTTCAAACCCCATGATGATATCTCTAATAGTTATTGAGTTATTGCCATTTTAATGTAATAGGCCCCGCCCATTTTTTTATTTTGGTGCCCCTAAGCGACCTTGAAAGGAAATTTCAACTTTTTTTCGATAATTATTGATTTTCACACTCCACAGAAGTCATCTGAATCGGTTTGGTTCCGATTAATCGAAAAACCTAGGACGAGTTCGCGAAAGTAGGTTTTTGACATCATCAGCGATAACTCACGAACCGTTTGATCGACAGAAGCAGTTCCAGAGGCAAAATTGTTCAGAATGAGGAGACCTATCCAATAATGTAAATAGTTTGAGTATATGTCAAATGTCACGTGATACACAATTGTTTATGCACTCCAAAAACGTTATTTCGCCCCCAGTGGCCGAATGACTTCATATTTCTTACAGACCTTCTTGACCATGAGTCGAACAAGCCCAGCGAGTGTCGTTTCGATCGGCCTCCGTTAAGTTGGTCTAAGGAGTGCTCAAACTTCATTGGCCGATGGCGGCCATGTTTTTTTAGATACGCCAATGTCCTTTTCTAGAATCATGGTACATGACACAAAGACACACCATACCAAGAAATTAGTTGATAGGGCAAACTCTTGGGTAGTTATTGCCCTTTTCGAGAAAATGTATATTTTAGCGCCACCTAGAGGCCAACCGCCGACTTTTTTATACTGTGACCTCAGACTGAGAGTATAAACATATGGTCCAAGCCTCATGAAGATAGCTCAAACGGTTCACGAGTTATAACCATTTTAATCAAATATGCCCCTTCCGGTTCAGACGTTTTGTCGCCCCCCAGCCACCACGGATCGAAATTTCAACTTTTTTTCGATAATTATTTACATTCACACTCCACAGAATTCATCAGCGTTGGTTTGGTTCCGATCCGGCAAAAATTCAGAGACTAGTTCATTTTTTTTTTTTTGCATAAAATGCAAATTACCGAAAAAATTTGCATACCGGAAATGAAATCGGACCTATACGTTTTTTAAGTTTTGAGCCAATGATTACAATGATATAAGACACTTGGGTGTGCGACAAACGGTTTAGGAGTAATGAGCGTAAAGGCGCTTTTTATCACTGTAGCGCCACCTATGGGCCGACATGGCTGGCTCCGTGTATCTGAGTAGCGAGCAAGACTACTACCATCTGACCAAGTCTCAGCTCTGTCGGCCTTACGGTTTGGGCTGCCCATTCAGTTTTAGGGAAGAATAATAAGAAGAAGAATAAATATAGCTGCAAGCAGCGATTCCCGGGTTCGAGCAGTCTAAAGCGTCAAGATTGTTCAGAACGAAGAGAACTAGCGGCCAAAAGGCGCTGCCTTTAGTAGGTGACCTCGGAGCTAGTTCTTGAGTTATGGCCATTTTAATGTAAAAGGCTCCGCATATTAAGAACTTTTGGCGTACGTCCCTTATCGACCTTGAAAGGAAATTTCAACTTTTTTTCGATAGTTATTGACATTCACACTCCACAGAAGTCATCTGCATTGGTTTGGTTCCGATCGGTCAAAAAACCAAGGACTAGTTCGCGAAAGTAGGTTTTTGACATCATCTGCGATAACTCACAAACCGTTTGTTTGACAGAAGTGGTTCCAGAGGCAAAGTTGTTCAGAATGAGGAGAGCTATCATATGATGTAAATAGTTTGAGTATATGTCAAATGTCACGTGATACACAATTGTTTTTGCAACCAAAACTCGTAAATTTAGCCATTTTTACTGTTATAGCGCCACCTAGTGTCCAAACGCCGCGGCCTTAGGTTTGTGACGTCGGAGTTATGGTCTTCACATATGTTTCAAGCCCCATGATGAGATCTCATATAGTTATTGAGTTATGGCCATTTAAATGTAATAGGCCCCGCCCATTTTTTTATTTTGATGCCCCTAAGCAACCTTGAAAGGAAATTTCAACTTTCTTACGATAATTATTGACATTCACACTCCACAGAAGTCGTCTGCATTGGTTTGGTTCCGATCGGTCAAAAAACCTAGGACGAGTTCACGAAAGTAGGTTTTTGACATCATCGGCGATAACTCATGAACCGTTTGTTTGACAGAAGTGGTTCTAGAGGCAAAGTTGTTCAGAATGAGGAGAGCTATCATATGACGTAAATAGTTTGCGTATATGTCAAATTTCACGTGATACACAATTGTTTTTTAAACCAAAAACACGTCAATTTAGCCATTTTTACTGTTATAGCGCCACCTAGTGTCCAAACGCCGCGCCCTTACGTATGTGACCTCTGAGTGATGGTCTTCACATATTTTTCAAGCCCCATGATCATATCTCTAATAGTTATTGAGTTATGGCCATTTAAATGAAATAGGCCCCGCCCATTTTTTTATTTTGGTGCCCCTAAGCGACCTTGAAAGGAAATTTCAACTTTTTTTCGATAATTATTGATATTCACACTCCACAGAAGTCATCTGAATCGGTTTGGTTCCGATTAATCGAAAAACCTAGGACGAGTTCGCGAAAGTAGGTTTTTGACATCATCAGCGATAACTCACGAACCGTTTAATCGACAGAAGTGGTTCAAGAGGCAAAGTTGTTCAGAATGAGAAGAGCTATCATTTGATGTAAATAGTTTGAGTATTTGTCAAATGTCACGTGACACACAATTGTTAAAGGACTCCAAAAACGTTATTTCGCCCCCAGTGGCCGAATGACTTCATATTTCTTACAGACCTTCTTGACCATCAGTGGAACAAGCCCAGCGAGTGTCGTTTCGATCGGCCTCCGTTAAGTCGGTCTAAGGAGTGCTCAAACTTCATTGGCCGATGGCGGCCATGTTTTTTTAGATACGCCAATGTCCTTTTCTAGAATCATGGTACATGACACAAAGACACACCATACCAAGAAATTAGTCGATCGGGCAAACTGTTGGGTAGTTATTGCCCTTTTCGAGAAAATGTATATTATAGCGCCACCTTGAGGCCAAACGCCGACTTTTTTATACCGTGACCTCGGACTGAGAGTATAAACATATGGTCCAAGCCTCGTGAAGATAGCTCAAACGGTTCACGAGTTATAACCATTTTAATCAAATATGCCCCTTCCGGTTCAGACGTTTTGTCGCCCCCCAGCCACCACGGATCGAAATTTCAACTTTTTTTCGATAATTATTTACATTCACACTCCACAGAATTCATCAGCGTTGGTTTGGTTCCGATCCGGCAAAAATCCAGAGACTAGTTCATTTTTTTTTTTTTGCATAAAATGCAAATTACCGAAAAAATTTGCATACCGGAAATGAAATCGGACCTATACGTTTTTTAAGTTTTGAGCCAATGATTACAATGATATAAGACACTTGGGTGTGCGACAAACGGTTTAGGAGTAATGAGCGTAAAGGCGCTTTTTATCACTGTAGCGCCACCTATGGGCCGACATGGCTGGCTCCGTGTATCTGAGTAGCGAGCAAGACTACTACCATCTGACCAAGTCTCAGCTCTGTCGGCCTTACGGTTTGGGCTGCCCATTCAGTTTTAGGGAAGAATAATAAGAAGAAGAATAAAACCAACAAATACAATAGGTTTCTAGCCCTACGGGCTCGAACCCTAATAAAACCAACAAATACAATAGGTTTCTAGCCCTACGGGCTCGAACCCTAATAAAACCCACAAATACAATAGGTTTCTAGCCCTACGGGCTCGAACCCTAAATATAGCTGCAAGCAGCAATTATCGGGTTTCGAGAAGTTTAGGCAAGTAAATGTCGACCAGCCTCAGGGATGGCAAACTAACATGTCAACAATCGACAATATAACCCCACACCCAGAATAATGTGTCAGACGGTCAGCATTGGCTCATACACACCCAGGCATGCTCAAACACACATGGACATAGATTACATTTTCTCATATCAAGTCATTCGGACAATTCAGTAGCGAGACTCACATTATCAGGATAAATTAGTCAAATCCATTTCAGAAATGGCCCTAACACACATCCTCAATGAATGATAGGCCTTTAGATCCAGAATTTTGACTTAGGTGATCAGTAACGGTCTATGCAGACTACACATGCTTACAAAGACATGTATGAAAAGTCCATTTGAATGAATATTTCACCTTTTGGACTTTTATGAAGGCATGCCTCTTCTGATGAGCATGCTTGTTTTGAGTCATAATATGTATAATACTACTTAATTGCAAGTCAGTTGGATTATTTATTAAGGAGTAGCAACCTTTAACATACATTTTTCACGTTAATATAATAAAGGACCCTGTAATGGTCACACAACAAAAAAAACTCAACATGTTTTTAATCATTATTGACCTAGAGAGTCCAGAGAATTGTACTATGGTGGAAATTTTGAAATTGCTTGGAAATCAAAGAACTAGTTTGCAAAAGTACGTTTTTAACATCATCAGCAATAACTCCTGAACCGTTTGATTGACATCAATGGATCAAGAGGCAAATTTGTTCAGAATGAGAAGAGCTATCATATGATATCAATAGTTTGTGTGTTTGTCAAATGTCACGTGATACACAATTGTTTAAGTAATGAAATACGCGTCAATTTAGCAATTTCTACTGGTCTAGCGCCACCTAGTGTCCAAACGCCACCTTCTTTTGTAGGTGACCTCGGAGTGATGGTCTACACATATGTTCCAAGCCCCATGATGATGTTTTAATCCGTTCTGGATTTATGGCCATTTTAATGCGATAGGCTCCGCCCAGTTCAGTTTTTGGCTCCCCCTACCGTGTATGAATACAAATTTCCAAATTTTTTCAATGATTATTTACATTCACACTCCACAGAAGTCATCTGCATTGGTTTGGTTCCGATCGGTTGAAAAACCAAGGACTAGTTCGCGAAAGTAGGTTTTGACATCATCAGCAATAACTCACGAACCGTTTGATTGACAGAAGCATTTCCAGAGGCAAAGTTGTTCAGAATGAGAAGAGCTATCATATGATGTAAATAGTTTGAGTATATGTCAAATGTCACGTGATACACAATTGTTTATGCACTCCAAAAGCGTTACTTCGCCCCCTAGTGGCCGAATGAGTTCATATTTCTTACAGACCTTCAGGGCCACGAGTCGAACAAGTCCAGCGAGTGTCGTTTTGATCGGCCTCCGTTAACCCTGTGTAATGAGTGCTCAAATTTCATTGGCCGATGGCGGCCATGTTTTTTGAGAAACCCCAAAGTCCTTTTATACAGTCATGGTGCATGACACAAAGACACACCATACCAAATAATAAGTCAATCGGGCCAACGGTTGGGTAGTTATTGCCGATTTTGAGATATTTGCTATTATAGCGCCACCTAGTGGCCAAACACCGAGTCTTTTTTATTATGACCCCGGACTGAGGGTCCTCACATGTGGTCTAAGCCCCGTGAAGATAGCTCAAACCGTTCTCTAGGTATAGCCATTTTAGCGAAATAGGCAACTTTCGGTTCGGATGTTTTGATGCCCCCTAGCGACCCTGAATCGAATTTTCAACTTTCTTTTATGATTATTTATATTCACACTCCACAGAATTCATCAGCGTTGGTTTGGTTCCGATCGGGCAAAAATCCAGGGACTAGTTCATTTTTTTTTTTTTTTATAAAATGCAAATTAGCGGAAAAATTTGCATACCGGAAATGAAATCGGAGCCATTAGGGTTTTAGGTTTTGAGCCAATGATTACAATGATATAAAACACTTGGGTGTGCGACAAACGGTTTAGGAGTTAGGAGCAAAAAGGCGCTTTTCCTCGCTGTAGCGCCACCTATGGGCCGATTTGGCTGGGTCACTGTATCTGAGTAACCTGCACAGATACAACCAACTGACAAAGTCTCGAGTTTCTACGACTTACGGTTTGGGCTGGGCGATGCGTTTTAGCGCGGAAAAATAATAATAAGAATTAAAGCTGCAAGCAGCATTTAGCGGGTTCGAGCACTTTTAAGGCATCCAAAGCATCTTTGCCTTCATCAAGTAGGCCGAGGACTCTCATCCTAAAACACCCAAGTGGAAGATACTCCCAACGCCTGAAAAATTATAGATACGGTCAGCAACGGTTCACAGACACTACGCCTGATTACACACATATGCACATAGAGTACACTTGAGGGGAATCATTTTTTCAGGTTAATTTGGTCACATCCATTTAAGAAATGACCCCGTCTAAATGCCTAATTGCATTGAGTTGCTGCCATGTGACTGCTGAGTAGATATTTGGGTTTACATGCAATTAAACTGGTGTACATAATAAAGGTGTGTGTTATGTTAAGCAAAACAGCATCTTACAACCAGCCAGACATGTTCTATATTTATAGACGTGTGAATATGGAGCAACGTTTAATGTGTAGTGCTTTATATGTCTAACACCTTGTTCCTGTGAGACAGGAAACGTATCTCTTGTCTGATAACCATCATATTTTGCATGCTTGTTTAGTCTAATAAGATGTATGAGTGTACTTAATGGCAAGTCAATTGGATTATTTGTTAAGGAGAAGCGAGATTTCAGGTACACTGGTTACTTGAATATAATAAAGGACCCTGTAGTGGTCATGCAAATGAAAAAGTTGAAGATGTTTTTGATAGTTATTGATCTAGACAGTCCAGAGAATTGTACTGTGGTGGAAATTTTGAAATCGCTTGAAAAACCTAGGACAAGTTCGCAAAAGTAGGTTCTTAACATCATCACAGATAACTCACAAACTGTTTGATCGACATCAATGGTTCAAAAGCCAAATTTGTTTGGAATTATGAGAGCTTTCATATGACATCGATAGTTTGTGTAAATGTCAAATGTCACGTGATACACAATTGTTAAGGCAACCAAAGATGTGTACATTTTGCCATTTATACTTTATAGCGCCACCTAGTGTTCTAACACCGCGGTATTTTGTAATTCACCTAGGAGTGATGGTCTTCACATATGTTCCAAGCCCCATGATGATATCTCTAATAGTGCTCGAGTTATGGGCATTTTAATGCAATAGGCTCCGCCTATTTAAAATGTTTACGCCCCAAAGCAACCGTGAAAAGAAATTTCAACTTTTTTTTGATAATTATTTACATTCACACTCCACAGAAGTCATCTGCATTGGTTTGGATCTGATCAAGTGAAAAACCAAGGACCAGTTCGCAAAAGTAGGTTTTTAACATCATCAGCCATAACTCACGAACCGTTTGATTGACAGAAGCGTGTCCAGAGGCAAAGTTGTTCAGAATGAGGAGAGCTATCATATGATGTCAATAGTTTGGGTATATGTCAAATGTCACGTGATACACAATTGTTTATGCAACCACAGACACGTCAATTTTGCCATTTTTACTGTTATAGCGCCACCTAGTATCCAAACGCCGCGGTATTTTGTAAGTCATCTCGGAGTGATGGTCTACACATATGTTCCAAGCCCCATGTTGATATCTCTAATAGTGCTCGAGTTATGGGCATTTTAATGTAATAGGCTCCGCCTATTAAAAATGTTTACGCCCCTAAGCAACTGTGAAAGAAAATTTCAACTTTTTTTTGATAATTATTTACATTCACACTCCAGAGATGTTATCTGCATTGGTTTGGATCCGATCGGTCGAAAAACCTAGGACTAGTTCGCGAAAGTAGGTTTTTGACATCGTCAGCGATAACTCACGAACCGTTTGATTGACAGAAGCGTGTCCAGAGGCAAAGTTGTTCAGAATGTGAAGAGCTATCATATGATAACAATAGTTTGAGTATATGTCAAATGTCACGTGATTCACAATTGTTTATGCACTCTAAAACCGTTACTTCGCCCCCCGGTGGCCAAATGAGTTCATATTTCTTACAGACCTTCTGGACCACGAGTCGAACAAGCCCAGCGAGTGTCGTTTCGATCGGCCCCCGTTAAGTCGGTCTAAGGAGTGCTCAAACTTCATTGGCCGATGACCGCCATGTTTCATTAGATACGCCACTGTCCTTTTATACAATCATCGTGCATGACACAAAGACACACCATACCAAATAATAAGTCGATCGGGCAAACGGTTGGGTAGTTATAGCCCTTTTCGAGTTCATGTATATTATAGCGCCACCTAGTGGCCAAGCGCCAAATCCTTTTTACTGTGACCCCGGACTGAGAGTGTACACATAGGGTACAAGCCCCATGAAGATTGCTCAAACGGTTCACAAGTTATGGCCATTTTAGTCAACCATGGCACTTCCGGTTCAGACGTTTTGGCGCCCCCTAGCAATGGTGAATCGAAATTTCAACTTTTTTTCGATAATTATTCACATTCACACTCCACAGAATTCATCAGCGTTGGTTTGGTTCCGATCGGGCAAAAATCCAGGGACTAGTTCATTTTAATTTTTTTGCATAAAATGCAAATTAGCGGAAAAATTTGCATACCGGAAATGAAATCGGAGATATACGTTTTTTAAGTTTTGAGCCAATGATTACAATGATATAAAACACTTGGGTGTGCGACAAACGGTTTAGGAGTAAAGAGTGCAAACGCGCTTTTCATCGCTGTAGCGCCACCTATGGGCCGATTTGGCTGGGTCCATGTATCTGAGTAGCGACAAGGACTACTACCATCTGACCAAGTCTCAGCTCTGTCGGCCTTACGGTTTAGGCTGCCCATATAGTTTTAGGGAAGAATAATAACAAAGAAGAAGAAGAATAATAATAAAACCCACAAATACAATAGGTTTCTAGCCCTACGGGCTCGAACCCTAATTAAAGCTGCAAGCAGCATTTATCGGGTTTCGAGTTTTAAGGCAGTCAAAAGCAGTCATGCATTCATGAACAGTTTAGGGGGTCACACCACAACAAACGCATGAAGGATCAAAGTCCAACACACACACGCACAGAAAAATTACAGGTATCAACTCATAGAAACTATGCATGATTACAGAAACATGCACATATACTACAAGACTGTTATTTTTCTGACTGTCAAATCATTTGGACAATTTGTTAATGAGTATCCGATTTTCATTGTTGTTGCATTTTAAATTGAAGCGAAGGTGCTTCTCACACTCAAGAAGTCTGAAGTTCCTGGGCCGAGACGTTTATTTTCAAAGCGTATCAGAGCCTTTAGATGTATGTCACGTGATACACAATTGTTTAAGCACTCCAAAAACGTTATTCCGCCCCCAGTGGCCAAATGAGTTCATATTTCTTACAGACCTGTAGGACCAGGACAGGAACAAGCCCAGCGAGTGTCATTTTGATCGGCCTCCGTTAACCCTGTCTAATGAGTGCTCAAATTTCATTGGCCGATGGCGGCCAGGTTTTTTGAGAAGAGCCAAAGTCCTTTTATACAGTCACGGTGCATGACACAAAGACACACCATACCAAATAATAAGTCAATCGGGCAAACTGTTGGGTAGTTATAGCCCTTTTCGTGTTCTTTGCTATTATAGCGCCAACTAGTGGCCAAACACCGAGTTATTTTTATTGTGACCCCGGACTGAGGGTCTACACATATGGTATAAGCCCCGTGAAGATAGCTCAAACCGTTCTCTTGATATAGCCATTTTAGTGAAATAGGCAACTATCGGTTCAGACGTTTTAGAGCCCCCTAGCGACCCTGAGTCGAAATTTCAACTTTTTTTCAACGAATATTTATATTCACACTCCACAGAATTCATCAGCGTTGGTTTGGTTCCGATCGGGCAAAAATCCAGGGAGTAGATCATTTTTGTTTTTTTTGAAAGAATGCAAATTAGCGGCAAAATTTGCATACCGGAAATGAAATCGGAGATAGCCATTTTTCAAGTTTTGAGCCAATGATTACAATGATATAAAACACTTGGGTGTGCGTCAAACGGTTTAGGAGTTACGAATGCAAACGCGTTCAGCATCGCTGTAGCGCCCCCTATGGGCCGATTTGGCTGGGTCACTGTATCTGAGTAACCTGCACAGATACAACCAACTGACAAAGTCTCGAGTTTCTACGACTTACGGTTTGGGCTGGCCAACGCGTTTTATGGCGGAATAATAATAATAATAATAAATATAGCTGCAAGCAGCAATTATCGGGTTTCGAGAAGTTTAGGTAAGTAAACGTCGACCAGCCTCAGGGATGGCAAACTAACATGTCCACAATCGACAATACAACCCCACACCCAGAATAATGAGTCAGACGGTCAGCATTGGCTCATACAGACCCAGGCATGCTCACACACACATGCACATATAGGACATAGATTACATTTTCTCATATCAAGTCATTCGGACAATTCAGTAGCGAGACTCACGTTATCAGGATAAATTAGTCAAATCCATTTCAGAAATTGCCCTAACACACATCCTCAATGAATGATAGGCCTTTAGACCCAGAATTTTGACTTAGGTGATCAGTAACGGTCTATGCAGACTATGCATGCTTACAAAGACATGTATGAAAAGCCCATTTGAATGAATATTTCACCTTTTGGACTTTTATGAAGGCATGCCTCTTCTGATGAGCATGCTTGTTTTGAGTCATAATATGTATAATACTACTTAATTGCAAGTCAGTTGGATTATTTATTAAGGAGAAGCAACCTTTAACGTACATTATTCACGTTAATATAAAAAAGGACCCTGTAATGGTCACACAACAAAAAAAACTGAACATGTTTTTAATCATTGTTGACCTAGAGAGTCCAGAGAATTGTACTATGGTGGATATTTTGAAATTGCTTGAAAATCAAAGAACTAGTTTGCAAAAGTAAGATTTTAACATCATCAGCAATAACCCCTGAACCGTTTGATTGACATCAATAGATCAAGAGGCAAAGTTGTTCAGAATGTAGAGGACTATTGTATGATATCATTAGTTTGTGTAAATGTCAAATGTCACGTGATGCACAATTGTTTAAGTAATGAAATACGCGTCAATTTTGCCATTTCTACTGGTCTAGCACCACCTAGTGTCCAAACGCCACCTTCTTTTGTATGTGACCTCGGAGTGATGGTCTACACATATGTTCCAAGCCCCATGATGATGTGTTAATCCGTTCTGCATTTATGGCCATTTTAATGTGATAGGCTCCGCCCAGTTCAGTTTTTGGCCCCCCCTACCGTGTATGAATACAAATTTCAACTTTTTTTCAATGATTATTTACATTCACACTCGACAAAAGTCATCTGCATTGGTTTGGTTCCGATCGGTTGAAAAACCAAGGACTAGTTCGCGAAAGTAGGTTTTTGACATCATCAGCGATAACTCACGAACTGTTTGATCGACAGAAGCATTTCCACAGGCAAAGTTGTTCAGAATGAGAAGAGCTATCATATGATGTAAATAGTTTGAGTATATGTCAAATGTCACGTGATACAGAATTGTTTATGCACTCCAAAAGCGTTACTTCGCCCCCTAGTGGCCGAATGAGTTCATATTTCTTACAGACCTTCAGGGCCATGAGTCGAACAAGCCCAGCGAGTGTCGTTTTGATCGGCCTCCGTTAACCCTGTGTAATGAGTGCTCAAAATTCATTGGCCGATGGCGGCCATGTTTTTTGAGAAACCCCAAAGTCCTTTTATACAGTCATGGTGCATGACACAAAGACACACCATACCAAATAATAAGTCAATCGGGCCAACGGTTGGGTAGTTATTGCCGATTTTGAGATATTTGCTATTATAGCGCCACCTAGTGGCCAAACACCGAGTCTTTTTTATTATGACCCCGGACTGAGGGTCTTCACATATGGTCTAAGCCCCGTGAAGATAGCTCAAACCGTTCTCTAGGTATAGCCATTTTAGCGAAATAGGCAACTTTCGGTTCGGATGTTTTGATGCCCCCTAGCGACCCTGAATCGAATTTTCAACTATCTTTTATGATTATTTATATTCACACTCCACAGAATTCATCAGCGTTGGTTTGGTTCCGATCGGGCAAAAATCCAGGGACTAGTTCATTTTTTTTTTTTTTTATAAAATGCAAATTAGCGGAAAAATTTGCATACCGGAAATGAAATCGGAGCCATTAGGGTTTTAAGTTTTGAGCAAATGATTACAATGATATAAAACACTTGGGTGTGCGACAAACGGTTTAGGAGTTAGGAGCAAAAAAGCGCTTTTCCTCGCTGTAGCGCCACCTATGGGCCGATTTGGCTGGGTCACTGTATCTGAGTAACCTGCACAGATACAACCAACTGACAAAGTCTCGAGTTTCTACGACTTACGGTTTGGGCTGGGCGATGCGTTTTAGCGCGGAAAAATAATAATAAGAAATATAACTGCAAGCAGTAATAACGGGTTTCTCGTCATCTGAGCCATCCAAGCCACTGTGACATCATTGAACAGGCTCAGGGGGCATGCCCCAACACACCCAAAACAGATCAAAGTCCTAGACACACAGAAAACTACAGGATTAAGCAGCAATCCTCGGGTAGATGAGACGGGAATCACGCGAAGCTCATAAGTGTGCGGTCTCAAACATTCCTTCAGGGTTCTTCATATGTATTATACTACTTAATTGCAAGTCAGTTGGATTATTTATTAAGTAGTAGCGACCTTAACCGTACATTCTTCACGTTAATATCATAAAGGACCCTGTAATGGTCACACAATAAAAAAAACTCAACATGTTTTTGGTCATTATTGACCCAGAGAGTCCAGAGAATTGTACTGTGGTGGACATTTTGAAATTGCTTGAAAATCTAAGAACTAGTTAGCAAAAGTAAGTTTTTAACATCGTCACCGATAACTCGTGAACCGTTTGATTGACATCAATGGATCAAGATGCAAAGTTGTTCAGAATGTAGAGGACTATCATATGATATCAATAGTTTGTTTGTATGTCAAATGTCACGTGATACACAATAGTTTAAGTAATGAAATACGCGTCAATTTTGCCATTTTTACTGTTTTAGCGCCACCTAGTGTCAAAACGGCACCTTCTTTTGTAGGTGACCTCGGAGTGATGGTCTACACATATGTTCCAAGCCCCATGATGATGTGTTAATCCGTTCTGGATTTATGGCCATTTTAATGTGATAGGCTCCGCCCAGTTCAGTTTTTGCCCCCCACTACCGTGTATGAATATAAATTTCAACATTTTTTTCAATGATTATTTACATTCACACTCCACAGAAGTCATCTGCATTGGTTTGGTTCCGATCGGTTGAAAAACCAAGGACTAGTTCGCGAAAGTAGATTTTTGACATCGTCAGCGATAACTCACGAACCGTTTGATCGACAGAGGCGCGTCCAGAGGCAAAGTTGTTCAGAATGAGAAGAGATATCATATGATGTAAATAGTTTGAGTATGTGTCAAATGTCACGTGATACACAATTGTTTATGCACTCTAAAACCGTTACTTCGCCCCCCGGTGGCCGAATGAGTTCATATTTCTTACAGACCTTCAGGACCATGAGTCGAACAAGCCCAGCGAGTGTCGTTTCGATCGGCCTCTGTTAACCCTGTCTAATGAGGGCTCAAAATTCATTGGGCGATGGCGGCCATGTTTTTTTGAGAAACGTCAAAGTCCTTTTATACAGTCACGGTGCATGACACAAAGACACACCATACCAAATAATAAGTCGATCGGGCAAACGGTTGCGTAGTTATAGCCCTTTTCGAGTTCTTTGCTATTATAGCGCCACCTAGTGGCCAAACGCCAACTCCTTTTTACTGTGACCCTGGACTGAGAGTCTACACATAGGGTCCAAGGCCCGTGAAGATATCTCAAACGGTTCACGAGTTATGGCCATTTGAGTGAAACTGGCTACTTCCGGTTCGGACGTTTTGATGCCCCCTAGCGACCCTGAATCGAAATTTCAACTTCTTTTTATGATTATTCATATTCACACTCCACAGAATTCATCAGTCTTGGTTTGCTTCCGATCGGGCAAAAATCCAGGGACTAGTTCATTTTTTTTTTTTTTCATAAAATGCAAATTAGCGAAAAAATTTGCATACCGGAAATGAAATCGGAGATAGCCATTTTTTAAGTTTGGAGCCAAGGATTCCAATGACACCAAAAACTTTGTTGTGCGACATCCGGTTTACGAGCAATGAGCCCAAACGCATTGGCCATCGCTATAGCGCCCCCTATGGGCCGATTTGGCTGGGTCACTGTATCTGAGTAACCTGCACATATACAACCAATTGACAAAGTCTCGAGTTTTTACGACTTACGGTTTGGGCTGGGCGATGCGTTTTAGCGCGGAAAAATAATAATAAGAAGAAGAAATATAGCTGCAAGCAGCAATTATCGGGTTTCGAGAAGTTTAGGTAAGTAAACGTCGACCAGTCTCAGGGATGGCAAACTAACATGTCCACAATCGATAATACAACCCCACACCCAGAAAAATGAGTCAAAGGGTCAGCATTAGCTCATACAGACCCAGGCATGCTCACACACAGATGCACATATAGGACATAGATTACATTTTCTCATATCAAGTCTTTGGGACAATTCAGTAGCGAGACTCACGTTATCAGGATAAATTAGTCAAATCCATTTCAGAAATGGCCCTAACACACATCCTCAATGAATGATAGGCCTTTAGACCCAGAATTTTGACTTAGGTGACCAGTAACGGTCTATGCAGACTACACATGCTTAGAAAGACATGTATGAAAAGCCCATTTGAATGAATATTTCACCTTGTGGACTTTTATGAAGGCATGCCTCTTCTGATGAGCATGCTTGTTTTGAGTCATAATATGTATAATACTACTTAATTGCAAGTCAGTTGTATTATTTATTAAGGAGTAGCAACCTTTAACGTACATTATTCACATTAATATAATAAAGGACCCTGTAATGGTCACACAACAGAAAAACTCAACATATTTTTGATCATTATTGACCTAGAGAGTCCAGAGAATTGTACTGTGGGGGAAATTTTGAAATTGCTTGAAAATCAAAGAACTAGTTTGCAAAAGTAAGTTTTTAACATCATCAGCAATAACTCCTGAACCGTTTGATTGACATCAATGGATCAAGAGGCAAAGTTGTTCAGAATGAGAAGAGCTATCATATGATATCAATAGTTTGTGTGTTTGTTAAATGTCACGTGATACACAATTGTTTAAGTAATGAAACACGCATCAATTTAGCCATTTCTACTGGTCTAGCGCCACCTAGTGTCCAAACGCCACATTCTTTTCTAGGTGACCTCGGAGTGATGGTCTACACATATGTTCCAAGCCCCATGATGATGTGTTAATCCGTTCTGAATTTATGGCCATTTTAATGTGATAGGCTCCGCCCAGTTGAGTTTTTGGCCTTCCCTACCGTGTATGAATACAAATTACAACTTTTTTTCAATGATTATTTACATTCACACTCCACAGAAGTCATCTGCATTGGTTTGGCTCCGATCGGTTGAAAAACCAAGGACTAGTTCGCGAAAGTAGGTTTTTAACATGATCAGCGATAACTCACGATCCGTTTGATCGACAGAAGCGAGTCCAGAGGCAAAGTTGTTCAGAATGAGAAGAGCTATCATATGATGTAAATAGTTTGAGTATATGTCAAATGTCACGTGATACACAATTGTTTATGCACTGTAAAAACGTTACTTCGCCCCCCGGTGGCCGAATGAGTTCATATTTCTTACAGACCTTCAGGACCACGAGTCGAACAAGCTCAGCGAGTGTCTTTTCGATCGGCCCCCGTTAACCCTGTCTAATGAGTGCTCAAAATTCATTGGCCGATGGCGGCCATGTTTTTTGAGAAACGCCAAAGTCCTTTTATGCAGTCATGGTGCATGACACAAAGACACATCATACCAAATAATAGGTCGATCGGGCAAACGGTTGCGTAGTTATAGCCCTTTTCGTGTTCATTGTTATTATAGCGCCACCTAGTGGCTAAACATTGAGTCTTTTTTATTGTGACCCCGGACTAAGGGTCTACACATACGGTCTAAGCCCCGTGAAGATAGCTCAAACCGTTCACGAGTTATGGTCATTTTAGTGAAACAGGCTACTTCCGGTTCGGACGTTTTGATGCCCCCTAGCGGCCCTGAATCGAAATTTCAACTTCTTTTTATGATTATTCATATTCACACTCCACAGAATTCATCAGCGTTGGTTTGGTTCCGATCGGGCAAAAATCCAGGGACTAGTTCATTTTTTTTTTTTTTCATAAAATGCAAATTAGCGGAAAAATTTGCATACCGGAAATGAAATCGGAGATATACGTTTTTTAAGTTTGGAGCCAAGGATTCCAATGACACCAAACACTTTGTAGTGCGACATCCGGTTTACGAGCATTGAGCCCAAACGCATTGGCCATCGCTATAGCGCCACCTATGGACCGACATGGCTGGCTCCGAGTATCTGAGTAGCGAGCAAGACTACAACCATCCGACAAAGTCTCGAGTTTCTACGACTTACGGTTTGGGCTGGGCAACGCGTTTTATGGCGGAATAATAATAATAAGAAGAAGAAGAAGAAGAATAAAAATCCTTACAAAAACAATAGGTTTTCAGCACTTCGTGCTCGAAACCCTAAAAAAATCCTTACAAATACAATAGGTTTTCAGCCCTTCGGGCTCGAAACCCTAAATATAGCTGCAAGCAGCGATTCCCGGGTTCGAGCAGTCTAAAGCGTCAAGATTGTTCAGAATGAAGAGAACTAGCGGCCAAAAGGCGCTGCCTTTAGTAGGTGACCTCAGAGCTAGTTCTTGAGTTATGGCCATTTTATTGTAAAAGGCTCCGCATGATTAGAACTTTTGGCGTGCGTCCCTTATCGACCTTGAAAGGAAATTTCAACATTCTTTCGATAGTTATTGACATTCACACTCCACAGAAGTCATCTGCATTGGTTTGGTTCCGATCGGTCAAAAAACCAAGGA
This sequence comes from Barbatula barbatula, assembly GCF_947034865.1. Lineage (NCBI taxonomy): Eukaryota > Metazoa > Chordata > Actinopteri > Cypriniformes > Nemacheilidae > Barbatula > Barbatula barbatula. Next base: position 18,102,255 of record NC_136768.1, read on the forward strand.
CTAGTTCGCGAAAGTAGGTTTTTGACATCATCTGCGATAACTCACAAACCGTTTGTTTGACAGAAGTGGTTCCAGAGGCAAAGTTGTTCAGAATGAGGAGAGCTATCATATGATGTAAATAGTTTGAGTATATGTCAAATGTCACGTGATACACAATTGTTTTTGCAACCAAAACTCGTAAATTTAGCCATTTTTACTGTTATAGCGCCACCTAGTGTCCAAACGCCGCGGCCTTAGGTTTGTGACGTCGGAGTTATGGTCTTCACATATGTTTCAAGCCCCATGATGAGATCTCATATAGTTATTGAGTTATGGCCATTTAAATGTAATAGGCCCCGCCCATTTTTTTATTTTGATGCCCCTAAGCAACCTTGAAAGGAAATTTCAACTTTCTTACGATAATTATTGACATTCACACTCCACAGAAGTCGTCTGCATTGGTTTGGTTCCGATCGGTCAAAAAACCTAGGACGAGTTCACGAAAGTAGGTTTTTGACATCATCGGCGATAACTCATGAACCGTTTGTTTGACAGAAGTGGTTCTAGAGGCAAAGTTGTTCAGAATGAGGAGAGCTATCATATGACGTAAATAGTTTGCGTATATGTCAAATTTCACGTGATACACAATTGTTTTTGAAACCAAAAACACGTCAATTTAGCCATTTTTACTGTTATAGCGCCACCTAGTGTCCAAACGCCGCGCCCTTACGTATGTGACCTCTGAGTGATGGTCTTCACATATTTTTCAAGCCCCATGATCATATCTCTAATAGTTATTGAGTTATGGCCATTTAAATGAAATAGGCCCCGCCCATTTTTTTATTTTGGTGCCCCTAAGCGACCATGAAAGGAAATTTCAACTTTTTTTCGATAATTATTGATATTCACACTCCACAGAAGTCATCTGAATCGGTTTGGTTCCGATTAATCGAAAAACCTAGGACGAGTTCGCGAAAGTAGGTTTTTGACATCATCAGCGATAACTCACGAACCGTTTGATCGACAGAAGTGGTTCAAGAGGCAAAGTTGTTCAGAATGAGAAGAGCTATCATTTGATGTAAATAGTTTGAGTATTTGTCAAATGTCACGTGACACACAATTGTTAAAGGACTCCAAAAACGTTATTTCGCCCCCAGTGGCCGAATGACTTCATATTTCTTACAGACCTTCTGGACCATGAGTGGAACAAGCCCAGCGAGTGTCGTTTCGATCGGCCTCCGTTAAGTCGGTCTAAGGAGTGCTCAAACTTCATTGGCCGATGGCGGCCATGTTTTTTTAGATACGCCAATGTCCTTTTCTAGAATCATGGTACATGACACAAAGACACACCATACCAAGAAATTAGTCGATCGGGCAAACTGTTGGGTAGTTATTGCCCTTTTCGAGAAAATGTATATTATAGCGCCACCTAGAGGCCAAACGCCGACTTTTTTATACTGTTACCTCGGACTGAGAGTATAAACATATGGTCCAAGCCCCGTGCAGATAGCTCAAACGGTTCACGAGTTATAACCATTTTAATCAAATATGCCCCTTCCGGTTCAGACGTTTTGTCGCCCCCCAGCCACCACGGATCGAAATTTCAACTTTTTTTCGATAATTATTTACATTCACACTCCACAGAATTCATCAGCGTTGGTTTGGTTCCGATCCGGCAAAAATCCAGAGACTAGTTCATTTTTTTTTTTTTGCATAAAATGCAAATTACCGAAAAAATTTGCATACCGGAAATGAAATCGGACCTATACGTTTTTTAAGTTTTGAGCCAATGATTACAATGATATAAGACACTTGGGTGTGCGACAAACGGTTTAGGAGTAATGAGCGTAAAGGCGCTTTTTATCACTGTAGCGCCACCTATGGGCCGACATGGCTGGCTCCGTGTATCTGAGTAGCGAGCAAGACTACTACCATCTGACCAAGTCTCAGCTCTGTCGGCCTTACGGTTTGGGCTGCCCATTCAGTTTTAGGGAAGAATAATAAGAAGAAGAATTAAAGCTGCAAGCAGCATTTATCGGGTTTCGAGTTTTAAGGCAGTCAAAAGCAGTCATGCATTCATGAACAGTTTAGGGGGTCACACCACAACAAACGCATGAAGGATCAAAGTCCAACACACACACGCACAGAAAAATTACAGGTATCAACTCATAGAAACTATGCATGATTACAGAAACATGCACATATACTACAAGACTGTTATTTTTCTGACTGTCAAATCATTTGGACAATTTGTTAATGAGTATCCGATTTTCATTGTTGTTGCATTTTAAATTGAAGCGAAGGTGCTTTCAAACTCAAGAAGTCTGAAGTTCCTGGGCCGAGACGTTTATTTTCAAAGCGTATCAGAGCCTTTAGATGTATGTCACGTGATACACAATTGTTTAAGCACTCCAAAAACGTTATTCCGCCCCCAGTGGCCAAATGAGTTCATATTTCTTACAGACCTTCAGGACCAGGACAGGAACAAGCCCAGCGAGTGTCATTTTGATCGGCCTCCGTTAACCCTGTCTAATGAGTGCTCAAATTTCATTGGCCGATGGCGGCCAGGTTTTTTGAGAAGAGCCAAAGTCCTTTTATACAGTCACGGTGCATGACACAAAGACACACCATACCAAATAATAAGTCAATCGGGCAAACTGTTGGGTAGTTATAGCCCTTTTCGTGTTCTTTGCTATTATAGCGCCAACTAGTGGCCAAACACCGAGTTATTTTTATTGTGACCCCGGACTGAGGGTCTACACATATGGTATAAGCCCCGTGAAGATAGCTCAAACCGTTCTCTTGATATAGCCATTTTAGTGAAATAGGCAACTATCGGTTCAGACGTTTTAGAGCCCCCTAGCGACCCTGAGTCGAAATTTCAACTTTTTTTCAACGAATATTTATATTCACACTCCACAGAATTCATCAGCGTTGGTTTGGTTCCGATCGGGCAAAAATCCAGGGAGTAGTTCATTTTTGTTTTTTTTGAAAAAATGCAAATTAGCGGCAAAATTTGCATACCGGAAATGAAATCGGAGATAGCCATTTTTCAAGTTTTGAGCCAATGATTACAATGATATAAAACACTTGGGTGTGCGTCAAACGGTTTAGGAGTTACGAATGCAAACGCGTTCAGCATCGCTGTAGCGCCCCCTATGGGCCGATTTGGCTGGGTCACTGTATCTGAGTAACCTGCACAGATACAACCAATTGACAAAGTCTCGAGTTTCTACGACTTACGGTTTGGGCTGGCCAACGCGTTTTATGGCGGAATAATAATAATAATAATAATAAAAATCCTTACAAAAACAATAGGTTTTCAGCCCTTCGGGCTCGAAACCCTAATAATAAAACCAACAAATACAATAGGTTTCTAGCCCTACGGGCTCGAACCCTAATAAAAATCCTTACAAAAACAATAGGTTTTCAGCACTTCGTGCTCGAAACCCTAATAAAAATCCTTACAAAAACAATAGGTTTTCAGCACTTCGTGCTCGAAACCCTAATTAAAGCTGCAAGCAGCATTTAGCGGGTTTCGAGGTTTAAGGCAGTCAAAAGCAGTCGTGCATTCATGAAAAGTTTAGGGGGTCAAACCTCAACACACGCATGAAGGATCAAAGTCCATACACACACACACGCACACAGAAAAATCACAGGTGTCAACTCATAGAAACTATGCATGCTTACAGAAACATGCACGTCTATTACAAGCATGTCAAATAATTTGGACAATCCGTTAATGAGTATCAGATTTTCATTCTTGGCCTTTAAATTGAAGAGAAGGTGCTTTCAAACTGAAGAAGTCTGAAGTTCCTGGGCCGAGACGTTTATTTTCAAAGCGTATCAGAGCCTGTAGATGTATAACCGTTGCATAATTACAGTATTTAGTGCCATTGTTCATGTTATAGCGCGACCTAGTGTCCAATCACAGTGTTATTTTTACCGTGAGCTCAGAGCGATGGTCTACACATATGTGTAAAGCCCTGTGAAGCTATCTCAAACCCTTCTCTAACAACGTCCGTTTAAGTGTCTTAGGCTCCGCCCAGTTCAGTTTTGGCCCCCCTTACCGTGTATGAATAGAAATTTCTATTTTTTTTCAATGATTATTTACATTCAAACTCCACAGAAGTCATCTGCATTGGTTTGGTTCCAATCGGTTGAAAAACCAAGGACTAGTTTGCAAAAGTAGGTTTTTTACATTATCAGCGATAACTCACGAACCGTTTGATCGACAGAAATGGTTCTAGAGGCAAAGTTGTTCAGAATGAGAAGAGATATCATATGATGTAAATAGTTTGACTATATGTCAAATGTCACGTGATACACAATTGTTTTTAGAATTGAAATGCGCGTCAATTTTGCCATTTTTACTGGTTTAGCGCCACCTAGTGTCCAAACGCCACTTTCTTTTGTATGTGACCTCGGAGTGATGGTCTACACATTTGTTCCAAGCCCCATGATGATGTGTTAATCCGTTCTGGATTTATGGCCATTTTTATGTGATAGGCTCCGCCCAGTTCAGTTTTTGCCCCCCCCTACCGTGTATGAATACAAATTTCAACTTTTTTTCAATTATTATTTACATTCACACTCCACAGAAGTCATCTGCATTGGTTTGGTTCCAATCGGTTGAAAAACCAGGGACTAGTTCGCGAAAGTAGGTTTTTAACATCATCAGCGATAACTCACGAATTGTTTCATCGACAGAAGCGTGTCCGGAGGCAAAGTTGTTCAGAATGAGGAGAGCTATCATATGATGTAAATAGTTTGAGTACATGTCAAATGTCACGTGATACACAATTGTTTAAGTACTGCAAAAACGTTTTTTCGCCCCCCGGTGGCCGAATAAGTTCATATTTCTTACAGACCTTCAGGACCACGAGTCGAACAAGCCCTGCGAGTGTCGATTCGATCGGCCCCCGTTAACCCTGTCTATTGAGTGCTCAAAATTCATTGGCCGATGGCGGCCATGTTTTTTGAGAAACGCCAAAGTCCTTTTATACAGTCATGGTGCATGACACAAAGACACACCATACCAAATAATAAGTCGATCGGGCAAACGGTTGCGTAGTTATAGCCCTTTTCGAGTTCTTTGCTATTATAGCGCCACCTAGTGGCCAAACACCGAGTTATTTTTACTGTGACCCCGGACTGAGGGTCTACACATACGGTCTAAGCCCCGTGAAGATAGCTCAAACGGTTCACGAGTTATGGTCATTTTAGTCAAACTGGTTACTTCCGGTTTTGATGTTTTGATGCCCCCTAGCGACCCTGAATCGAAATTTCTACTTTTTTTCAATGAATATTTACATTTACACTCCACAGAATTCAACAGCGTTGGTTTGGTTCCGATCGGGCAAAAATCCAGGGACTAGTTCATTTTTTTTTTTTTTCATAAAATGCAAATTAGCGGGAAAATTTGCATACCGGAAATGAAATCGGAGATAGCCATTTTTTAAGTTTGGAGCCAAGGATTCCAATGACACCAATCACTTTGTTGTGCGACATCCGGTTTACGAGCATTGAGCCCAAACGCATTGGCCATCGCTATAGCGCCACCTATGGACCGACATGGCTGGCTCCAAGTATCTGAGTAGCGAGCAAGACTACTACCATCCGACAAAGTCTCGAGTTTCTACGACTTACGGTTTGGGCTGGGCGACGCGTTTTATGGCGGAAGAATAATAATAAGAAGAAGAAGAAGAAGAATAATTAAAGCTGCAAGCAGCATTTAGCGGGTTCGAGCACTTATAAGGCATCCAAAGCATCTTTGCCTTCATCAAGTAGGCCGAGGACTCTCATCCTAAAACACCCAAGTGGAAGATACTCCCAACGCCTGAAAAATTATAGATACGGTCAGCAACGGTTCACAGACACTACGCCTGATTACACACATATGCACATAGAGTACACTTGAGGGGAATCATTTTTTCAGGTTAATTTGGTCACATCCATTTAAGAAATGACCCCGTCTAAATGCCTAATTGCATTGAGTTGCTGCCATGTGACTGCTGAGTAGATATTTGGGTTTACATGCAATTAAACTGGTGTACATAATAAAGGTGTGTGTTAAGTTTGGCAAAACAGGATCTTACAACCACCCAGACATGTTCTATATTTATAGACGTGTGAATATGGAGCAACGTTTAATGTGTAGTGCTTTATATGTCTAACACCTTGTTCCTGTGAGACAGGAAACGTATCTCTTGTCCGATAACCATCATATTTTGCATGCTTGTTTAGTCTAATAAGATGTATGATTGTACTTAATGGCAAGTCAATTGGATTATTTGTTAAGGAGAAGCGAGCTTTCAGGTAAACTGTTCAGGTAAACTGTTCACTTGAATATAATAAAGGACCCTGTAATGGTCACGCAAATGAAAAAGTTGAACTTGTTTTTGATAGTTATTTATCTAGAGAGTCCAGAGAATTGTACGGTGGTGGAAATTTTAAAATCGCTTGAAAAACCTAGGACAAGTTCGCAAAAGTAGGTTCTTAACATCATCACAGATAACTCACAAACAGTTTGATCGACATCAATGGTTCAAGAGCCAAATTTGTTTGGAATTATGAGAACTTTCATATGATATCGATAGTTTGTGTAAATGTCAAATGTCACGTGTTACACAATTGTTAAGGCAACCAAAGATGTGTCAATTTTGCCATTTTTACTGTTATAGCGCCACCTAGTGTCCAAACGCCGCGATATTTTGTAAGTCATCTCGGAGTGACAGTCTTCACAAATGTTCCAAGCCCTATGATGATATCTCTAATAGTGCTCGAGTTATGGGCATTTTAATGTAATAGGCTCCACCGATTTAAAATGTTAACGCCCCTAAGCGACCGTGAAAGGAAATTTCAACTTTTTTTTGATAATTATTTACATTCACACTCCACAGAAGTCATTTGCATTGGTTTGGATTCGATCGGTCGAAAAACCTAGGACAAGTTCGCGAAAGTAGGTTTTTGACATAATCAGCGATAACTCACGAACCGTTTGATCGACAGAAGCGTGTCCAGAGGCAAAGTTGTTCAGAATGAGGAGAGCTATCATATGATGTAAATAGTTTGAGTATAAGTCAAATGTCACGTGATATACAATTGTTTATGCACTCCAAAAACGTTACTTCGCCCCCCGGTGGCCGAATGAGTTCATATTTCTTACAGACCTTCTGGACCATGAGTCGAACAAGCCCAGCGAGTGTCGTTTCGATCGGCCTCCGTTAACCCGGTCTAATGAGTGCTCAAACTTCATTGGCCGATGACCGCCATGTTTCTTTAGATACGCCACTGTCCTTTTATACAATCACCGTGCATGACACAAAGACACACCATACCAAATAATAAGTCGATCGGGCAAACGGTTGGGTAGTTATAGCCCTTTTCGAGTTCATGTATATTATAGCGCCACCTAGTGGCCAAGTGCCAACTCCTTTTTACTGTGACCCCGGACTGAGAGTCTACACATAGGGTACAAGCCCCATGAAGATTGCTCAAACGGTTCATAAGTTATGGCCATTTTAGTCAACCATGGCACTTCCGGTTCAGACGTTTTGGCGCCCCCTAGCAATGGTGAATCGAAATTTCAACGTTTTTTTGATAATTATTCACATTCACTCTCCACAGAATTCATCAGCGTTGGTTTGGTTCCGATCGGGCAAAAATCCAGGGACTAGTTCATTTTTATTTTTTTTGCATAAAATGCAAATTAGCGGGGAAATTTGCATACCGGAAATGAAATCGGAGATATAAGTTTTTTAAGTTTTGAGCCAATGATTACAATGATATAAAACACTTGGGTGTGCGACAAACGGTTTAGGAGTAAAGAGTGCAAACGCGCTTTTCATCGCTGTAGCGCCACCTATGGGCCGATTTGGCTGGGTCCATGTATCTGAGTAGCGACAAGGACTACTACCATCTGACCAAGTCTCAGCTCTGTCGGCCTTACGGTTTAGGCTGCCCATGTAGTTTTAGGGAAGAATAATAACGAAGAAGAATAAAACCCACAAATACAATAGGTTTCTAGCCCTACGGGCTCGAACCCTAATAATAAAAATCCTTACAAATACAATAGGTTTTCAGCCCTTCGGGCTCGAAACCCTAATAAAACCTACAAATACAATAGGTTTCTAGCCCTACGGGCTCGAACCCTAATTAAAGCTGCAAGCAGCATTTATCGGGTTTCGAGTTTTAAGGCAGTCAAAAGCAGTCATGCATTCATGAACAGTTTAGGGCAGGGGTGTCAAACATACGGCCCGCGGGCCGTATCCGGCCCGATAAGGCGTCCAATACGGCCCGAGGGAAGATTTGAAAAATAATACAAATATGAAATAAAAGTTTATTATTATTTTAATTAATTTAAAGTTTATTAATACAATCAGGTTTTCGCTGCCATATTATGTTTTGTTTTATTAAATTTTTTATTTTATCATTGATCATTTAATTGGGCTTCTGCCGGAACCCCTAACAAGCATGCGCATTCTAAAGCGCCGCCTACATTTCGAAAACAAAGTCGGCTAAGTTGTGCGGCAAGGACTAGTGATTTTAAAATGTCCAAATTAAGAAAACTGACGGAAGAAGACGTATTTCTTCTGTGAGTTCAACGGTAGGCCGGTATGTTTAATCTACTCACAAGCCGTGGCTGTGCAAAACGAGTACAATATTAAACGGCACTATGAGATATACGCAGAGAAATATGATAAATACACTGGACAACTTCGAAAAGTCAATAATTTAACTTTAGCCTCGGAAAAAAGCAGTCAATGTTCACAAAAAGAACAGAGACTGATGAAGCTGTAACGCTATTTGATTGCCAACGAAATCGCAGCGGGATCAAAGCCGTTTTCAGAGGGAGAATTCATCAAGAATCGGTAATGAACATTAACAAGTCCAACCTGCGCTCTCGACTCACAAACAGACAGCTAAATGACATCATGAGATTGATGTGGTTGAAGAAAAGAGATGTCAGGAATTAAAATCATAATGCAGATGCGATCTAGATCTTTTGTTGTTAAAGGAAATTTCTAGTATATATTTAATGTTCATATCCAAAGTGAAGTTGTACTACTGTACTAATTGTTAAATATGTTAAGGCAGTTTTTCCTATTAGTGAATTATATTGTATAGCTTGTATGGTTCATATTTAATGTGACCGTCTGTACACAAATAGAGTCTGTTGCATTTTTGTCATTACTAGTTTAAAGGCATCTGACAAAAAATATTCATATTCAAAGGAAAGGGTTTTGATTGCCTTTACCTAAACAAAATAGTTTTTTCAAAGAGGAATAAGAGTGTTATTGAACCGTTCTGAGGATTTATTAAATGCACCTTTTACAGAACAGTATGTCTTTCTAGTTTTTTTGCTAATTCATTTGTAATTTGGTGCAATATGGTTTAAAAAAGGTGATTCGGCCCGCACATTGTCACTTTTCTCTCCATCCGGCCCTTACCCTAAAATGAGTTTGACACCCCTGGTTTAGGGGGTCACACCACAACAAACGCATGAAGGATCAAAGTCCAACACACACACACGCACAGAAAAATGACAGGTATGAACTCATAGAAACTATGCATGCTTACAGAAACATGCACATATACTACAAGAATGTTATTTTTCTGACTGTCAAATCATTTGGACAATTTGTTAATGAGTATCCGATTTTCATTGTTGTTGCCTTTTAAATTGAAGCGAAGGTGCTTTCAAACTCAAGAAGTCTGAAGTTCCTGGGCCGAGACGTTTGTTTTCAAAGCGTATCAGAGCCTGTAGATGTATAACCGTTGCATATTTACAGTATTTAGTGCCATTGTTCATGTTATAGCGCCACGTAGTGTCCAATCACCGTGTTATTTTTACAGTGAGCTCAGAGAGATTGTCTACACATATGTTTAAAGCCCTGTGAAGCTATCTCAAATCCTTCTCTAACAACGTCCGTTTAAGTGTCATAGGCTCCCCTCAGTTCGGTTTTTGCCCCCCCTACCGTGTATGAATATAAATTTCAACGTTTTTTCAATGATTATTTACATTCACACTGCACAGAAGTCATCTGCATTGGTTTGGTTCCAATCGGTTGAAAAACCAAGGACAAGTTTGTGAAAGTAGGTTTTTGACATTATCAGCGATAACTCACAAACCGTTTGATCGACAGAAGTGGTTCCAGAGGCAAAGTTGTTTAGAATGAGAAGAGATATCATATGATGTAAATAGTTTGGGTATATGTCAAATGTCACGTGATACACAATTGTTTAAGTAATGAAATATGCGTCAATTTAACCATTTCTACTGGTCTAGCGCCACCTAGTGTCCAAACGCCACCTTCTTTTGTATATAACCTCGGAGTGATGGTCTACAAATCTTTTCCAAGCCCCATGATGATGTGTTAATCCGTTCTGGATTTATGGCCATTTTAATGTGATAGGCTCCGCCCAGTTGAGTTTTTGGCCCCCCCTACCGTGTATGAATACAAATTTCAACTTTTTTTCAATGATTATTTACATTCACACTCCACAGAAGTCATCTGCATTGGTTTGGTCCTGATCGGTTGAAAAACCAGGGACTAGTTCGCGAAAGTAGATTTTTGACATCATCAGCGATAACTCACGAACCGTTTGATCGACAGAAGCTTGTCCAGAGGCAAAGTTGTTCAGAATGAGAAGAGCTATCATTTGATGTAAATAGTTTGAGTATATGTCAAATGTCACGTGATACACAATTGTTTATGCACTGTAAAAACGTTTTTTCGCCCCCCGGTGGCCGAGTGAGTTCATATTTCTTACAGACTTTCAGGACCACGAGTCGAACAAGCCCAGCGAGTGTCGTTTCGATCGGCCCCCATTAACCCTGTCTAATGAGTGCTCAAAATTCATTGGCCGATGGCGGCCATGTTTTTTGAGAAACGCCAAAGTCCTTTTATACAGTCATGGTGCATGACACAAAGACACATCATACCAAATAATAAGTCGATCAGGCAAACGGTTGCGTAGTTATAGCCTTTTTCGAGTTCTTTGCTATTATAGCGCCACCTAGTGGCCAAACACCGCGTCTTTTTTATTGTGACCCCGGACTGAGGGTCTACATATACGGTCTAAGCCCCGTGAAGATAGCTCAAACGGTTAACGAGTTATGGTCATTTTAGTTAAATAGGCTACTTCCGGTTTTGATGTTTTGATGCCCCCTAGCGAACCTGAATCGAAATTTCAACATTTTTTCAATGAATATTCATATTCACACTCCACAGAATTCATCAGCGTTGGTTTGGTTCCGATCGGGCAAAAATCCAGGGACTAGTTCATTTTTTTTTTTTTTCATAAAATGCAAATTAGCGGAAAAATTTGCATACCGGAAATGAAATCGGAGATAGCCATTTTTTAAGTTTGGAGCCAAGGATTCCAATGACACCAAAAACTTTGTTGTGCGACATCCGGTTTACGAGCATTGAGCCCAAACGCATTGGCCATCGCTATAGCGCCACCTATGGGCCGATTTGGCTGGTTCACTGTATCTGAGTAACCTGCACAGATACAACCAATTGACAAAGTCTCGAGTTTCTACGACTTACGGTTTGGGCTGGGCGACGCGTTTTAAGGCGGAAAAATAATAAAGAAGAAGAAGAATAAAAATCCTTACAAATACAATAGGTTTTCAGCCCTTCGGGCTCGAAACCCTAATTAAAGCTGCAAGCAGCATTTAGCGGGTTCGAGCACTTTTAAGGCATCTAAAGCATCTTTGCCTTCATCAAGTAGGCCGAGGACTCTCATAGTAAAACACCCAAGTGGACGATACTCCCAACGCCTGAAAAATTATAGATACAGTCAGCAACGGTGCATAGACACTACGCATGATTACACACATATGCACATATAGTACACTTGAGGGGAATCATCTTTTCAGGTTAATTTGGTCACATCCATTTAAGAAATGATCTTGCATTGAGATAAATGCATTGAGTTGCTGCAATGTGACTGGCTGAGTAACAATTTGGGTTTACATGCAATTAAACTGGTGTACATAATAAAGGTGTGTGTTAAGTTTAGCAAAACAGCATCTTACAAGCAGCCAGACATGTTCTATATTTATAGACGTGTGAATATGGAGCAACGTTTAATGTGTAGTGCTTTATATGTCTAACACCTTGTTCCTGTGAGACAGGAAACGTATCTCTTGTCCGATCACCATCATATTTTGCACGCGTGTTTAGTGTAATAAGATGTGTGATTGTACTTAATGGCAAGTCAATTGGATTATTTGTTAAGGAGTTGCGAGCTTTCAGGTACACCGTTCACTTGAATATAATAAAGGACCCTGTAATGGTCACGCAAATGAAAAAGTTGAACTTGTTTTTGATAGTTATTTATCTAGAGAGTCCAGAGAATTGTACGGTGGTGGAAATTTTTAAATCGCTTGAAAAACCTAGGACAAGTTCGCAAAAGTAGGTTCTTAACATCATCACAGATAACTCACAAACAGTTTGATCGACATCAATGGTTCAAGAGCCAAATTTGTTTGGAATTATGAGAACTTTCATATGATATCGATAGTTTGTGTAAATGTAAAATGTCACGTGTTACACAATTGTTAAGGCAACCAAAGATGGGTCAATTTTGCCATTTTTACTGTTATAGCGCCACCTAGTGTCCAAACGCCGCGATATTTTGTAAGTCATCTCGGAGTGACAGTCTTCACAAATGTTCCAAGCCCTATGATGATATCTCTAATAGTGCTCGAGTTATGGGCATTTTAATGTAATAGGCTCCGCCGATTTAAAATGTTAACGCCCCTAAGCAACCGTGAAAGGAAATTTATACTTTTTTTTGATAATTATTTACATTCACACTCCAGAGAAGTCATTTGCATTGGTTTGGATTCGATCGGTCGAAAAACCTAGGACAAGTTCGCGAAAGTAGGTTTTTGACATAATCAGCGATAACTCACGAACCGTTTGATCGACAGAAGCGTGTCCAGAGGCAAAGTTGTTCAGAATGAGAAGAGCTATCATATGATGTAAATAGTTTGAGTATAAGTCAAATGTCACGTGATATACAATTGTTTATGCACTCCAAAAACGTTACTTCGCCCCCCGGTGGCCGAATGAGTTCATATTTCTTACAGACCTTCTGGACCATGAGTCGAACAAGCCCAGCGAGTGTCGTTTCGATCGGCCTCTGTTAACCCGGTCTAATGAGTGCTCAAACTTCATTGGCCAATGACCGCCATGTTTCATTAGCTACGCCACTGTCCTTTTATACAGTCACCGGGCATGACACAAAGACACACCATACCAAATAATAAGTCGATCGGGCAAACGGTTGGGTAGTTATAGCCCTTTTCGAGTGCATGTATATTATAGCGCCACCTAGTGGCCAAGCGCCAACTCCTTTTTACTGTGACCCCGGACTGAGAGTCTACACATAGGGTGCAAGCCCCATGAAGATTGCTCAAACGGTTCATAAGTTATGGCCATTTTAGTCAACCATGGCACTTCCGGTTCAGACGTTTTGGCGCCCCCTAGCAATGGTGAATCGAAATTTCAACGTTTTTTTGATAATTATTCACATTCACTCTCCACAGAATTCATCAGCGTTGGTTTGGTTCCGATCGGGCAAAAATCCAGGGACTAGTTCATTTTATTTTTTTTGCATAAAATGCAAATTAGCGGACAAATTTGCATACCGGAAATGAAATCGGAGATATACGTTTTTTAAGTTTTGAGCCAATGATTACAATGATATAAAACACTTGGGTGTGCGACAAACGGTTTAGGAGTAAAGAGTGCAAACGCGCTTTTCATCGCTGTAGCGCCACCTATGGGCCGATTTGGCTGGGTCCATGTATCTGAGTAGCGACAAGGACTACTACCATCTGACCAAGTCTCAGCTCTGTCGGCCTTACGGTTTAGGCTGCCCATTCAGTTTTAGGGAAGAATAATAAGAAAAAGAATAAAACCAACAAATACAATAGGTTTCTAGCCCTACGGGCTCGAACCCTAAAAATCCTTACAAATACAATAGGTTTTCAGCCCTTCGGGCTCGAAACCCTAAATATAGCTGCAAGCAGCAATTATCGGGTTTCGAGAAGTTTAGGTAAGTAAACGTCGACCAGTCTCATGGATGGCAAACTAACATGTCCACAATCGACAATACAACCCCACACCCAGAAAAATGAGTCAAAGGGTCAGCATTGGCTCATACAGACCCAGGCATGCTCACACACATGCACATCTAGGACATAGATTACATTTTCTCATATCAAGTCATTCTGACAATTCAGTAGCGAGACTCACGTTATCAGGATAAATTAGTCAAATCCATTTCAGAAATTGCCCTAACACACATCCTCAATGAATGATAGGCCTTTAGACCCAGAATTTTGACTTAGGTGATCAGTAACGGTCTATGCAGACTACGCATGCTTACAAAGACATGTATGAAAAGCCCATTTGAATGAATATTTCACCTTTTGTACTTTTATGAAGGCTTGCCTCTTCTGATGAGCATGCTTGTTTTGAGTCATAATATGTATAATACTACTTAATTGCAAGTCAGTTGGATTATTTATTAAGGAGTAGCAACCTTTAACGTACATTATTCACGTTAATATAAAAAAGGACCCTGTAATGGTCACACAACAAAAAAAACTCAACATGTTTTTAATCATTGTTGACCTAGAGAGTCCAGAGAATTGTACTATGGTGGCAATTTTGAAATTGCTTGAAAATCAAAGAACTAGTTTGCAAAAGTACGATTTTAAGATCATCAGCAATAACTCCTGAACCGTTTGATTGACATCAATAGATCAAGAGGCAAATTTGTTCAGAATGAGAAGAGCTATCATATGATATCAATAGTTTGTGTGTTTGTCAAATGTCACGTGATACACAATTGTTTAAGTAATGAAATACGCGTCAATTTAGCCATTTCTACTGGTCTAGCGCCACCTAGTGTCCAAACGGCACCTTCTTTTGTAGGTGACCTCGGAGTGATGGTCTACACATATGTCCCAAGCCCTATGATGATGTGTTAATCCGTTCTGGATTTATGGCCATGTTAATGTGATAGGCTCCGCCCAGTTCCGTTTTTGCCCCCCCTACAGTGTATGAATACAAATTTCAACTTTTTTTCAATGATTATTTACAATCACACTCCACAGAAGTCATCTGCGTTGGTTTGGTTCCGATCGGGCAAAAATCCAGGGACTAGTTCATTTTTTTTTTTTTCATAAAATGCAAATTAGCGAAATAATTAGCATACCGGAAATGAAATAGGAGATAGCCATTTTTTAAGTTTGGAGCCAAGGATTCCAATGACACCAAAAACTTTGTTGTGCGACATCCGGTTTACGAGCAATGAGCCCAAACGCATTGGCCATCGCTATAGCGCCCCCTATGGGCCGATTTGGCTGGGTCACTGTATCTGAGTAACCTGCACAGATACAACCAATTGACGAAGTCTCGAGTTTCTTCGACTTACGGTTTGGGCTGGGCGACGCGTTTTATGGCGGAAAAATAATAATAAGAAGAAGAAGACAAGCAGCAATTATCGGGTTTCGAGAAGTTTAGGTAAGTAAACGTCGACCAGTATGAAAAGCCCATTTGAATGAATATTTCGCCTTTTGGACTTTTATTAAGGCTTGCCTCTTCTGATGAGCATCAGATGTTGCATGCTTGTTTTGAGTCATAATATGTATAATACTACTTAATTGCAAGTCAGTTGGATTATTTATTAAGGAGTAGCAACCTTTAACGTACATTATTCACCTTAATATAAAAAAGGACCCTGTAATGGACACACAACAAAAAAACTCAACATGTTTTTAATCATTGTTGACCTAGAGAGTCCAGAGAATTGTACTATGGTGGAAATTTTGAAATTGCTTGAAAATCAAAGAACTAGTTTGCAAAAAGACGATTTTAACATCATCAGCAATAACTCCTGAACCGTTTGATTGACATCAATAGATCAAGAGGCAAATTTGTTCAAAATGAGAAGAGCTATCATATGATATCAATAGTTTGTGTGTTTGTCAAATGTCACGTGATACACAATTGTTTAAGTAATGAAATACGCGTCAATTTTGCCATTTTTACTGTTTTAGCGCCACCTAGTGTCCAAACGGCACCTTCTTTTGTAGGTGACCTCGGAGTGATGGTCTACACATATGTTCCAAGCCCCATGATGATGTGTTAATCCGTTCTGAATTTATGGCCATTTTAATGTGATAGGCTCCGCCCAGTTCAGTTTTTGCCCTCCCCTACCGTGTATGAATATAAATTTCAACTTTTTTTCAATGATTATTTACATTCAGACTCCACAGAAGTCATCTGCATTGGTTTGGTTCTGATCGGTTGAAAAACCAAGGACTAGTTCGCGAAAGTAGATTTTTGACATCGTCAGCGATAACTCACGAACCGTTTGATCGACAGAAGCGTGTCCAGAGGCAAAGTTGTTCAGAATTAGAAGAGCTATCATATGATGTAAATAGTTTGAGTATGTGTCAAATATCACGTGATACGCAATTGTTTATGCACTCTAAAACCGTTACTTCGCCCCCCGGTGGCTGAATGAGTTCATATTTCTTACAGACCTTCAGGACCACGAGTCGAACAAGCTCAGCGAGTGTCGTTTCGATCGGCCCCCGTTAACCCTGTGTAATGAGTGCTCAAAATTCATTGGCCGATAGCGGACATGTTTTTTGAGAAACGTCAAAGTTCTTTTATACAGTCACGGTGCATGACACAAAGACACACCATACCAAACAATAATTCAATCGGGCAAAGGGTTGCGTAGTTATAGCCTCTTTCGAGTTCTTTGCTATTATAGCGCCACCTAGTGGCCAAACACCGCGTCTTTTTTATTGTGACCCCGGACTGAGGGTCTACATATACGGTCTAAGCCCGGTGAAGATAGCTCAAACGGTTCACGAGTTATGGTCATTTTAGTGAAACTGGCTACTTCCGGTTCGGACGTTTTGATGCCCCCTAGCGACCCTGAATCGAAATTTCAACTTCTTTTTATGATTATTCATATTCACACTCCACAGAATTCATCAGCGTTGGTTTGGTTCCGATCGGGCAAAAATCCAGGGACTAGTTCATTTTTTTTTTTTTTTTACAAAATGCAAATTAGCGAAAAAATTTGCATACCGGAAATGAAATCGGAGATATACGTTTTTTAAGTTTGGAGCCAAGGATTCCAGTGACACCAAACACTTTGTTGTGCGACATCCGGTTTACGAGCATTGAGCCCAAACACATTGGCCATCGCTATAGCGCCCCCTATGGACCGACATGGCTGGCTCCGAGTATCTGAGTAGCGTGCAAGACTACTACCATCTGACCAAGTCTCGAGTTTCTACGACTTACGGTTTGGGCTGGGCGATGCGTTTTATGGCGGAATAATAATAATAAGAAGAAGAAGAAGAAGAAGAAGAATAAAAATCCTTACAAAAACAATAGGTTTTCAGCACTTCGTGCTCGAAACCCTAATAATTAAAGCTGCAAGCAGCATTTAGCGGGTTCGAGCACTTTTAAGGCATCTAAAGCAGCTTTGCCTTCATCAAGTAGGCCGAGGACTCTCATACTAAAACACCCAAGTGGACGATACTCCCAACGCCTGAAAAATCATAGATACGGTCAGCAACGGTTCATAGACACTACGCATGATTACACACATATGCACATAGAGTACACTTGAGGGGAATCAGCTTTTCAGGTTCATTTGGTCACATCCATTTAAGAAATGACCCCGTCTAAATGCCTAAATGCATTGAGTTGCTGCCATGTGACTGCTGAGTAGCTATTTGGGTTTACATGCAATTAAACTGGTGTACATAATAAAGGTGTGTGTTAAGTTTGGCAAAACAGGATCTTACAACCACCCAGACATGTTCTATATTTATAGACGTGTGAATATGGAGTAACGTTTAATGTGTAGTGCTTTATATGTCTAACACCTTGTTCCTGTGAGACAGGAAACGTATCTCTTGTCCAATAACCATCATATTTTGCATGCTTGTTTAGTCTAATAAGATGTATGATTGTACTTAATGGCAAGTCAATTGGATTATTTGTTAAGGAGAAGCGAGCTTTCAGGTACACCGTTCACTTGAATATAATAAAGGACCCTGTAGTGGTCATGCAAATGAAAAAGTTGAACTTGTTTTTGATAGTTATTTATCTAGAGAGTCCAGAGAATTGTACGGTGGTGGAAATTTTAAAATCGCTTGAAAAACCTAGGACAAGTTCGCAAAAGTAGGTTCTTAACATCATCACAGATAACTCACAAACAGTTTGATCGACATCAATGGTTCAAGAGCCAAATTTGTTTGGAATTATGAGAACTTTCATATGATATCGATAGTTTGTGTAAATGTCAAATGTCACGTGTTACACAATTGTTAAGGCAACCAAAGATGTGTCAATTTTGCCATTTTTACTGTTATAGCGCCACCTAGTGTCCAAACGCCGCGATATTTTGTAAGTCATCTCGGAGTGACAGTCTTCACAAATGTTCCAAGCCCTATGATGATATCTCTAATAGTGCTCGAGTTATGGGCATTTTAATGTAATAGGCTCCGCCGATTTAAAATGTTAACGCCCCTAAGCGACCGTGAAAGGAAATTTCAACTTTTTTTTGATAATTATTTACATTCACACTCCAGAGAAGTCATTTGCATTGGTTTGGATTCGATCGGTCGAAAAACCTAGGACAAGTTCGCGAAAGTAGGTTTTTGACATAATCAGCGATAACTCACGAACCGTTTGATCGACAGAAGCGTGTCCAGAGGCAAAGTTGTTCAGAATGAGAAGAGCTATCATATGATGTAAATAGTTTGAGTATAAGTCAAATGTCACGTGATATACAATTGTTTATGCACTCCAAAAACGTTACTTCGCCCCCCGGTGGCCGAATGAGTTCATATTTCTTACAGACCTTCTGGACCATGAGTCGAACAAGCCCAGCGAGTGTCGTTTCGATCGGCCTCTGTTAACCCGGTCTAATGAGTGCTCAAACTTCATTGGCCAATGACCGCCATGTTTCATTAGATACGCCACTGTCCTTTTATACAATCACCGTGCATGACACAAAGACACACCATACCAAATAATAAGTCGATCGGGCAAACGGTTGGGTAGTTATAGCCCTTTTCGAGTTCATGTATATTATAGCGCCACCTAGTGGCCAAGCGCCAACTCCTTTTTACTGTGACCCCGGACTGAGAGTCTACACATAGGGTACAAGCCCCATGAAGATTGCTCAAACGGTTCATAAGTTATGGCCATTTTAGTCAACCATGGCACTTCCGGTTCAGACGTTTTGGCGCCCCCTAGCAATGGTGAATCGAAATTTCAACGTTTTTTTGATAATTATTCACATTCACTCTCCACAGAATTCATCAGCGTTGGTTTGGTTCCGATCGGGCAAAAATCCAGGGACTAGTTCATTTTATTTTTTTTGCATAAAATGCAAATTAGCGGAAAAATTTGCATACCGGAAATGAAATCGGAGATATACGTTTTTTAAGTTTTGAGCCAATGATTACAATGATATAAAACACTTGGGTGTGCGACAAACGGTTTAGGAGTAAAGAGTGCAAACGCGCTTTTCATCGCTGTAGCGCCACCTATGGGCCGATTTGGCTGGGTCCATGTATCTGAGTAGCGACAAGGACTACTACCATCTGACCAAGTCTCAGCTCTGTCGGCCTTACGGTTTAGGCTGCCCATTCAGTTTTAGGGAAGAATAATAAGAAAAAGAATTAAAGCTGCAAGCAGCATTTAGCGGGTTCGAGCACTTTTAAGGCATCCAAAGCATCTTTGCCTTCATCAAGTAGGCCGAGGACTCTCATCCTAAAACACCCAAGTGGAAGATACTCCCAACGCCTGAAAAATTATAGATACGGTCAGCAACGGTTCACAGACACTACGCCTGATTACACAGATATGCACATAGAGTACACTTGAGGGGAATCATTTTTTCAGGTTAATTTGGTCACATCCATTTAAGAAATGACCCCGTCTAAATGCCTAATTGCATTGAGTTGCTGCCATGTGACTGCTGAGTAGATATTTGGGTTTACATGCAATTAAACTGGTGTACATAATAAAGGTGTGTGTTATGTTAAGCAAAACAGCATCTTACAACCAGCCAGACATGTTCTATATTTATAGACGTGTGAATATGGAGCAACGTTTAATGTGTAGTGCTTTATATGTCTAACACCTTGTTCCTGTGAGACAGGAAACGTATCTCTTGTCTGATAACCATCATATTTAGCATGCTTGTTTAGTCTAATAAGATGTATGAGTGTACTTAATGGCAAGTCAATTGGATTATTTGTTAAGGAGAAGCGAGATTTCAGGTACACTGGTTACTTGAATATAATAAAGGACCCTGTAGTGGTCATGCAAATGAAAAAGTTGAAGATGTTTTTGATAGTTATTGATCTAGACAGTCCAGAGAATTGTACTGTGGTGGAAATTTTGAAATCGGTTGAAAAACCTAGGACAAGTTCGCAAAAGTAGGTTCTTAACATCATCACAGATAACTCACAAACTGTTTGATCGACATCAATGGTTCAAAAGCCAAATTTGTTTGGAATTATGAGAGCTTTCATATGACATCGATAGTTTGTGTAAATGTCAAATGTCACGTGATACACAATTGTTAAGGCAACCAAAGATGTGTACATTTTGCCATTTATACTTTATAGCGCCACCTAGTGTTCTAACACCGCGGTATTTTGTAATTCACCTAGGAGTGATGGTCTTCACATATGTTCCAAGCCCCATGATGATATCTCTAATAGTGCTCGAGTTATGGGCATTTTAATGCAATAGGCTCCGCCTATTTAAAATGTTTACGCCCCAAAGCAACCGTGAAAAGAAATTTCAACTTTTTTTTGATAATTATTTACATTCACACTCCACAGAAGTCATCTGCATTGGTTTGGATCTGATCAAGTGAAAAACCAAGGACCAGTTCGCAAAAGTAGGTTTTTAACATCATCAGCCATAACTCACGAACCGTTTGATTGACAGAAGCGTGTCCAGAGGCAAAGTTGTTCAGAATGAGGAGAGCTATCATATGATGTCAATAGTTTGGGTATATGTCAAATGTCACGTGATACACAATTGTTTATGCAACCACAGACACGTCAATTTTGCCATTTTTACTGTTATAGCGCCACCTAGTATCCAAACGCCGCGGTATTTTGTAAGTCATCTCGGAGTGATGGTCTACACATATGTTCCAAGCCCCATGTTGATATCTCTAATAGTGCTCGAGTTATGGGCATTTTAATGTAATAGGCTCCGCCTATTAAAAATGTTTACGCCCCTAAGCAACTGTGAAAGAAAATTTCAACTTTTTTTTGATAATTATTTACATTCACACTCCAGAGATGTTATCTGCATTGGTTTGGATCCGATCGGTCGAAAAACCTAGGACTAGTTCGCGAAAGTAGGTTTTTGACATCGTCAGCGATAACTCACGAACCGTTTGATTGACAGAAGCGTGTCCAGAGGCAAAGTTGTTCAGAATGTGAAGAGCTATCATATGATAACAATAGTTTGAGTATATGTCAAATGTCACGTGATACACAATTGTTTATGCACTCTAAAACCGTTACTTCGCCCCCCGGTGGCCAAATGAGTTCATATTTCTTACAGACCTTCTGGACCACGAGTCGAACAAGCCCAGCGAGTGTCGTTTCGATCGGCCCCCGTTAAGTCGGTCTAAGGAGTGCTCAAACTTCATTGGCCGATGACCGCCATGTTTCATTAGATACGCCACTGTCCTTTTATACAATCATCGTGCATGACACAAAGACACACCATACCAAATAATAAGTCGATCGGGCAAACGGTTGGGTAGTTATAGCCCTTTTCGAGTTCATGTATATTATAGCGCCACCTAGTGGCCAAGCGCCAAATCCTTTTTACTGTGACCCCGGACTGAGAGTCTACACATAGGGTACAAGCCCCATGAAGATTGCTCAAACGGTTCACAAGTTATGGCCATTTTAGTCAACCATGGCACTTCCGGTTCAGACGTTTTGGCGCCCCCTAGCAATGGTGAATCGAAATTTCAACTTTTTTTCGATAATTATTCACATTCACACTCCACAGAATTCATCAGCGTTGGTTTGGTTCCGATCGGGCAAAAATCCAGGGACTAGTTCATTTTAATTTTTTTGCATAAAATGCAAATTAGCGGAAAAATTTGCATACCGGAAATGAAATCGGAGATATACGTTTTTTAAGTTTTGAGCCAATGATTACAATGATATAAAACACTTGGGTGTGCGACAAACGGTTTAGGAGTAAAGAGTGCAAACGCGCTTTTCATCGCTGTAGCGCCACCTATGGGCCGATTTGGCTGGGTCCATGTATCTGAGTAGCGACAAGGACTACTACCATCTGACCAAGTCTCAGCTCTGTCAGCCTTACGGTTTAGGCTGCCCATATAGTTTTAGGGAAGAATAATAACAAAGAAGAAGAAGAATAATAAATATAGCTGCAGGCAGCGATTCCCGGGTTCGAGCAGTCTAAAGCGTCAAGATTGTTCAGAATGAAGAGAACTAGCGGCCAAAAGGCGCTGCCTTTAGTAGGTGACCTCGGAGCTAGTTCTTGAGTTATGGCCATTTTATTGTAAAATGCTCCGCATAATTAGAACTTTTGGCGTGCGTCCCTTATCGACCTTGAAAGGAAATTGCAACTTTTTTTCGATAGTTATTGACATTCACACTCCACAGAGGTCATCTGCATTGGTTTGGTTCCGATCGGTCAAAAAACCAAGGACTAGTTCCCGAAAGTAGGTTTTTGACATCATCGGCGATATAACTCACGAACCGTTTGTTTGACAGAAGTGGTTCCAGAGGCAAAGTTGTTTAGAATGAGGAGAGCTATCATTTGATGTAAATAGTTTGAGTATATGTCAAATGTCACGTGAAACACAATTGTTTTTGCAACCAAAAACACTTAAAATTAGCCATTTTTACTGTTATAGCGCCACCTAGTGTCCAAACGCCGCGCCCTTACGCATGTGAACTCTGAGTGATGGTCTTCACATGTGTTTCAAGCCCCATGATCATATCTCTAATAGTTATTGAGTTATGGCCATTTAAATGTAGTAGGCCCCGCCCATTTTTTTATTTTGGTGCCCCTAAGCGACCTTGAAAGGAAATTGTAACTTTTTTTCGATAATTATTGATATTCACACTCCACAGAAGTCATCTGCATCGGTTTGGTTCCGATTAATCGAAAAACCTAGGACGAGTTCGCGAAAGTAGGTTTTTGACATCATCAGCGATAACTCACGAACCGTTTGATCGACAGAAGCGGTTCCAGAGGCAAAGTTGTTCAGAATGAGGAGAGCTATCATATAATGTAAATAGTTTGAGTATATGTCAAATGTCACGTGATACACAATTGTTTAAGGACTCCAAAAACGTTATTTCGCCCCCAGTGGCCGAATGAGTTCATATTTCTTACAGACCTTCTTGACCATGAGTCGAACAAGCCCAGCGAGTGTCGTTTCGATCGGCCTCCGTTAAGTCGGTCTAAGGAGTGCTCAAACTTCATTGGCCAATGGCGGCCATGTTTTTTTAGATACGCCAATGTCCTTTTCTAGAATCATGGTACATGACACAAAGACACACCATACCAAGAAATCAGTCGATCGGGCAAACTGTTGGGTAGTTATTGCCCTTTTCGAGAAAATGTATATTATAGCGCCACCTAGAGGCCAAACGCCGACTTTTTTATACTGTGAGCTCGGACTGAGAGTATAAACATATGGTCCAAGCCCCGTGCAGATAGCTCAAACGGTTCATGAGTTATAACCATTTTAGTAAAATTAGCTCCTTCCGGTTCCGACGTTTTGGCGCCCCCCGGCCACCGTAAATCGAAATTTCCACTTTTTTTCGATAATTATTTACATTTACACTCCACAGAATTCATCGGCATTGGTCTGGTTCCGATTGGGCAAAAATCCAGAGACTAGTTCAATTTTTTATTTTTGCATAAAATGCAAATTAGCGGAAAAATTTGCATACCGGAAATGAAATCGGAGATATACGTTTTTTAAGTTTTGAGCCAATGATTACAATGTTATAAAACACTTGGGTGTGCGACAAACGGTTTAGGAGTAATGAGCGTAAAGGCGCTTTTCATCGCTGTAGCGCCACCTATGGGCCGACATGGCTGGCTCCGAGTATCTGAGTAGCGAGCAAGACTACTACCATCTGACCAAGTCTCAGCTCTGTCGGCCTTACGGTTTGGGCTGCCCATTCAGTTTTAGGGAAGAATAATAAGAAGAAGAATAAAACCAACAAATACAATAGGTTTCTAGCCCTTCGGGCTCGAACCCTAATAAAACCCACAAATACAATAGGTTTCTAGCCCTACGGGCTCGAACCCTAATTAAAGCTGCAAGCAGCATTTAGCGGGTTTCGAGGTTTAAGGCAGTCAAAAGCAGTCGTGCATTCATGAACAGGTTAGGGGGTCACACCTCAACACACGCGTGAAGGATCAAAGTCCAACACACACAAACACACACAGAAAAATGACAGGTATGAACTCATAGAAACTATGCATGCTTACAGAAACATGCACGTATACTACAAGAATGTTATTTTCTGACTGTCAAATCATTTGGACAATTCGTTAATGAGTATCCGATTTTCATTGTTGTTGGCTTTTAAATTGAAGAGAAGGTGCTTTCAAACTCAAGAAGTCTGAAGTTCCTGGGCCGAGACGATAACCGTTGCATATTTACAGTATTTAGTGCCATTGTTCATGTTATAGCGCCACCTAGTGTCCAATCACCGTGTTATTTTTACAGTGAGCTCAGAGCGATGGTCTACACATATGTGTAAAGCCCCGTGAAGCTATCTCAAATCCTTCTCTAACAACGTCCGTTTAAGTGTCATAGGCTCCGCTTAGTTCCGTTTTTGCCCCCCCTACCGTGTATGAATATAAATTTCAACTTTTTTCAATGATTATTTACATTCACACTCCAGAGAAGTCATCTGCATTGGTTTAGTTCCGATCGGTTGAAAAAGCAAGTACTAGTTCGCGAAAGTAGGTTTTTGACATTATCACCGATAACTCACAAACCGTTCAATCGACATAAATGGTTCTAGAGGCAAAGTTGTTCAGCATGAGAAGAGCTATCATATGATATCAATAGTTTGTGTGTTTGTCAAATGTCACGTGACACACAATTGTTTAAGTATTGAAATATGCGTCAATTTTGCCATTTCTACTCGTCTAGCGCCACCTATTGTCCAAACGCCACCTTCTTTTGTAGGTGACCTCGGAGTGATGGTCTACACATATGTTCCAAGCCCCATGATGTTGTGTTAATCCGTTCTGGATTTATGGCCATTTTAATGTGATAGGCTCCGCCCAGTTCAGTTTTTGCCCCCCCCCTACCGTGTATGAATACAAATTTCAACTTTTTTTCAATGATTATTTACATTCACACTCCACAAAAGTCATCTGCATTGGTTTGGTTCCGATCGGTCGAAAAACCAGGGACTAGTTCGCAAAAGTAGGTTTTTGACATCATCAGCGATAACTCACGAACCGCTCGATCGACAGAGGCGTGTCCAGAGGCAAAGTTGTTCAGAATGAGAAGAGATATCATATGATGTAAATAGTTTGAGTATGTGTCAAATGTCACGTCATACACAATTGTTTAAGCACTGCAAAAACGTTTTTTCGCCCCCAGTGGCCGAATAAGTTCATATTTCTTACAGACCTTCAGGACCACGAGTCGAACAAGCCCAGCGAGTGTCGTTTCGATCGGCCCCCGTTAACCCTGTCTAATGAGTGCTCAAAATTCATTGGCCGATGGCGGCCATGTTTTTTGAGAAACACCAAAGTCCTTTTATACAGTCACGGTGCATGACACAAAGACACACCATACCAAATAATAAGTCGATCGGGCAAACGGTTGCGTAGTTATAG
Organism: Barbatula barbatula; assembly: GCF_947034865.1. Taxonomy (NCBI): domain Eukaryota; kingdom Metazoa; phylum Chordata; class Actinopteri; order Cypriniformes; family Nemacheilidae; genus Barbatula; species Barbatula barbatula. Next base: position 18,128,204 of record NC_136768.1, read on the forward strand.
CCCTTTTCGAGTTCTTTGCTATTATAGCGCCTCCTAGTGGCCAAACACCGAGTATTTTTTATTGTGACCCTGGACTGAGGGTCTACATGTACGGTCTAAGCCCCGTGAAGATAGCTCAAACGGTTCACGAGTTATGGTCATTTTAGTGAAATAGGCTACTTCCGGTTCAGACGTTTTGGCGCCCCCTAGCAACGGTGAATCGAAATTTCAACTTTTTTTCAATGAATATTTACATTCACACTCCACAGAATTCATCAGCGTTGGTTTGGTTCCGATCGGGCAAAAATCCAGGGACTAGTTCATTTTTTTTTTTTTTCATAAAATGCAAATTAGCGGAGAAATTTGCATACCGGAAATGAAATCGGAGATAGCCATTTTTTAAGTTTGGAGCCAAGGATTCCAATGACACCAATCACTTTGTTGTGCGACATCCGGTTTACGAGCATTGAGCCCAAACGCATTGGCCATCGCTATAGCGCCACCTATGGACCGACATGGCTGGCTCCAAGTATCTGAGTAGCGAGCAAGACTACTACCATCCGACAAAGTCTCGAGTTTCTACGACTTACGGTTTGGGCTGGGCGACGCGTTTTATGGCGGAAGAATAATAATAATAAGAAGAAGAATACGAGCACTTTTAAGGCATCTAAAGCATCTTTGCCTACATCAAGTAGGCCGAGGACTCTCATAGTAAAACACCCAAGTGGACGATACTCCCAACGCCTGAAAAATTATAGATACAGTCAGCAACGGTGCATAGACACTACGCATGATTACACACATATGCACATATAGTACACTTGAGGGGAATCATCTTTTCAGGTTCATTTGGTCACATCCATTTAAGAAATGATCTTGCATCGAGATAAATGCATTGAGTTGCTGCAATGTGACTGGCTGAGTAACAATTTGGGTTTACATGCAATTAAACTGGTGTACATAATAAAGGTGTGTGTTAAGTTTAGCAAAACAGCATCTTACAAGCAGCCAGACATGTTCTATATTCATAGACGTGTGAATATGGAGCAACGTTTAATGTGTAGTGCTTTATATGTCTAACACCTTGTTCCTGTGAGACAGGAAACGTATCTCTTGTCCGATCACCATCATATTTTGCACACGTGTTTAGTGTAATAAGATGTATGATTGTACTTAATGGCAAGTCAATTGGATTATTTATTAAGGAGTAGCGAGCTTTCAGGTACACCGTTCACTTGAAAATAATAAAGGACCCTGTAAGGGTCACAGAAATGAAAAAGTTTAACATGTTTTTGATAGTTATTGATCTAGAGAGTCCAGAGAATTGTACTGTGGTGGAAATTTTGAAATCGCTTGAAAAACCTAGGACAAGTTCGCAAAAGCAGCTTCTTAACATCATCACAGATAACTCACAAACTGTTTGATCAACATCAATGGTTCAAAAGCCAAATTTGTTTGGAATTATGAGAGCTTTCATAAGATATCGATAGTTTGTGTAAATGTCGAATGTCACGTGATACACAATTGTTAAGGCAACCAAAGATGGGTCAATTTTGCCATTTTTACTGTTATAGCGCCACCTAGTGTCCAAACGCAGCGGTATTTTGTAAGTCATCGCGGAGTGATGGTCTACACATATGTTCCAAGCCCCATGATGATATCTCTAATAGTGCTCGAGTTATAGGCATTTTAATGTAATTGGCTCCGCCTATTTAAAATGTTTACGCCCCTAAGCAACTGTGAAAGGAAATTTAAACTTTTTTTTGATAATTATTTACATTCACACTCCAGAGATTTTATCTGCATTGGTTTGGATCCGATCGGTCGAAAAACCTAGGACTAGTTCGCGAAAGTAGGTTTTTGACATCGTCAACGATAACTCACGAACCGTTTGATCGACAGAAGCGTGTCCAGAGGCAAAGTTGTTCAGAATGAGAAGAGCTATCATATGATAACAATAGTTTGAGTATGTGTCAAATGTCACGTGATATACAATTGTTTATGCACTCCAAAAGTGTTACTTCGCCCCCCGGTGGCCGAATGAGTTCATATTTCTCACAGACCTTCTGGACCGCGAGTCGAACAAGCCCAGCGAGTGTCGTTTCGATCGGCCTCCGTTAACCCGGTCTAATGAGTGCTCAAACTTCATTGGCCGATGACCGCCATGTTTCATTAGATACGCCACTGTCCTTTTATACAATCATCGTGCATGACACAAAGACACACCATACCAAATAATAAGTCGATCGGGCAAACGGTTGGGTAGTTATAGCCCTTTTCGAGTTCATGTATATTATAGCGCCACCTAGTGGCCAAGCGCCAACTCCTTTTTACCGTGACCCCGGACTGAGAGTCTACACATAGGGTACAAGCCCCATGAAGATTGCTCAAACGGTTCACAAGTTATGGCCATTTTAGTCAACCATGGCACTTCCGGTTCAGACGTTTTGGCGCCCCCTAGCAATGGTGAATCGAAATTTCAACGTTTTTTTGATAATTATTCACATTCACTCTCCACAGAATTCATCAGCGTTGGTTTGGTTCCGATCGGGCAAAAATCCAGGGACTAGTTCATTTTAATTTTTTTGCATAAAATGCAAATTAGCGGACTAATTTGCATACCGGAAATGAAATCGGAGATATACATTTTTTAAGTTTTGGGCCAATGATTACAATGATATGAAACACTTGGGTGTGCGACAAACGGTTTAGGAGTAAAGAGTGCAAACGCGCTTTTCATCGCTGTAGCGCCACCTATGGGCCGATTTTACTGGGTCCATGTATCTGAGTAGCGACAAGGACTACTACCATCTGACCAAGTCTCAGCTCTGTCGGCCTGACGGTTTAGGCTGCCCAATTAGTTTTAGGGAAGAATAATAACAAAGAAGAAGAATAAGAAGAAGAAATATAGCTGCAAGCAGCGATTCCCGGGTTCGAGCAGTCTAAAGCGTCAAGATTGTTCAGAACGAAGAGAACTAGCGGCCAAAAGGCGCTGCCTTTAGTAGGTGACCTCGGAGCTAGTTCTTGAGTTATGGCCATTTTAATGTAAAAGGCTCCGCATATTAAGAACTTTTGGCGTACGTCCCTTATCGACCTTGAAAGGAAATTTCAACTTTTTTTCGATAGTTATTGACATTCACACTCCACAGAAGTCATCTGCATTGGTTTGGTTCCGATCGGTCAAAAAACCAAGGACTAGTTCGCGAAAGTAGGTTTTTGACATCATCTGCGATAACTCACAAACCGTTTGTTTGACAGAAGTGGTTCCAGAGGCAAAGTTGTTCAGAATGAGGAGAGCTATCATATGATGTAAATAGTTTGAGTATATGTCAAATGTCACGTGATACACAATTGTTTTTGCAACCAAAACTCGTAAATTTAGCCATTTTTACTGTTATAGCGCCACCTAGTGTCCAAACGCCGCGGCCTTAGGTTTGTGACGTCGGAGTTATGGTCTTCACATATGTTTCAAGCCCCATGATGAGATCTCATATAGTTATTGAGTTATGGCCATTTAAATGTAATAGGCCCCGCCCATTTTTTTATTTTGATGCCCCTAAGCAACCTTGAAAGGAAATTTCAACTTTCTTACGATAATTATTGACATTCACACTCCACAGAAGTCGTCTGCATTGGTTTGGTTCCGATCGGTCAAAAAACCTAGGACGAGTTCACGAAAGTAGGTTTTTGACATCATCGGCGATAACTCATGAACCGTTTGTTTGACAGAAGTGGTTCTAGAGGCAAAGTTGTTCAGAATGAGGAGAGCTATCATATGACGTAAATAGTTTGCGTATATGTCAAATTTCACGTGATACACAATTGTTTTTGAAACCAAAAACACGTCAATTTAGCCATTTTTACTGTTATAGCGCCACCTAGTGTCCAAACGCCGCGCCCTTACGTATGTGACCTCTGAGTGATGGTCTTCACATATTTTTCAAGCCCCATGATCATATCTCTAATAGTTATTGAGTTATGGCCATTTAAATGAAATAGGCCCCGCCCATTTTTTTATTTTGGTGCCCCTAAGCGACCTTGAAAGGAAATTTCAACTTTTTTTCGATAATTATTGATATTCACACTCCACAGAAGTCATCTGAATCGGTTTGGTTCCGATTAATCGAAAAACCTAGGACGAGTTCGCGAAAGTAGGTTTTTGACATCATCAGCGATAACTCACGAACCGTTTAATCGACAGAAGTGGTTCAAGAGGCAAAGTTGTTCAGAATGAGAAGAGCTATCATTTGATGTAAATAGTTTGAGTATTTGTCAAATGTCACGTGACACACAATTGTTAAAGGACTCCAAAAACGTTATTTCGCCCCCAGTGGCCGAATGACTTCATATTTCTTACAGACCTTCTTGACCATCAGTGGAACAAGCCCAGCGAGTGTCGTTTCGATCGGCCTCCGTTAAGTCGGTCTAAGGAGTGCTCAAACTTCATTGGCCGATGGCGGCCATGTTTTTTTAGATACGCCAATGTCCTTTTCTAGAATCATGGTACATGACACAAAGACACACCATACCAAGAAATTAGTCGATCGGGCAAACTGTTGGGTAGTTATTGCCCTTTTCGAGAAAATGTATATTATAGCGCCACCTTGAGGCCAAACGCCGACTTTTTTATACCGTGACCTCGGACTGAGAGTATAAACATATGGTCCAAGCCTCGTGAAGATAGCTCAAACGGTTCACGAGTTATAACCATTTTAATCAAATATGCCCCTTCCGGTTCAGACGTTTTGTCGCCCCCCAGCCACCACGGATCGAAATTTCAACTTTTTTTCGATAATTATTTACATTCACACTCCACAGAATTCATCAGCGTTGGTTTGGTTCCGATCCGGCAAAAATCCAGAGACTAGTTCATTTTTTTTTTTTTGCATAAAATGCAAATTACCGAAAAAATTTGCATACCGGAAATGAAATCGGACCTATACGTTTTTTAAGTTTTGAGCCAATGATTACAATGATATAAGACACTTGGGTGTGCGACAAACGGTTTAGGAGTAATGAGCGTAAAGGCGCTTTTTATCACTGTAGCGCCACCTATGGGCCGACATGGCTGGCTCCGTGTATCTGAGTAGCGAGCAAGACTACTACCATCTGACCAAGTCTCAGCTCTGTCGGCCTTACGGTTTGGGCTGCCCATTCAGTTTTAGGGAAGAATAATAAGAAGAAGAAATATAACTGCAAGCAGTAATAACGGGTTTCTCGTCATCTGAGCCATCTAAGGCACTGTGACATCATTGAACAGGCTCAGGGGTCCCTCCCCAACACAACCACAACAGATCAAAGTCCTGCACACACAGAAAAATGACAGGATTAAGCAGCAATCCTCGGGTAGATGAGACGGGAATCACGCGAAGTTCAGAAGTGTGCGGTGTCAAACATTCCTTCAGGGTTCTTCATATGTATTATACTACTTAATTGCAAGTCAGTTGGATTATTTATTAAGTAGTAGCGACCTTAAACGTACATTCTTCACGTTAATATAATAAAGGACCCTGTAATGGTCACACAACAAAAAAACTCAACATGTTTTTGATCATTATTGACCTAGAGAGTCCAGAGAATTGTACTGTGGTGGAAATTAAGAAATTGCTTGAAAATCTAAGAACTAGTTAGCAAAAGTATGTTTTTAACATCGTCACCGATAACTCGTGAACCGTTTGATTGACATCAATGGATCAAGAGGCAAAGTTGTTCAGACTGTAGAGAACTATCATATGATATCATTAGTTTGTGTAAATGTCAAATGTCACGTGATGCACAATTGAATAAGAAATGAAATAAGCGTCAATTTTGCCATTTTTACTGTTTTAGCGCCACCTAGTGTCCAAACGCCACCTTCTTTTGTAGGTGAACTCAGAGTGATGGTCTACACATATGTTCCAAGCCCCATGATGATGTGTTAATCCGTTCTGGATTTATGGCCATTTTAATGTGATAGGCTCCGCCCAGTTCAGTTTTTGGCCCCCCCTACCGTGTATGAATATAAATTTCAACTTTTTTTCAAAAATTATTTACATTCACACTCCACGGAAGTCATCTGCATTGGTTTGGTTCCGATCGGTTGAAAAACCAAGGACTAGTTCCGAAAGTAGATTTTTGACATCGTCAGCGATAACTCACGATCCGTTTGATCGACAGAAGCGTGTCCAGAGGCAATGTTGTTCAGAATGAGGAGAGCTATCATATGATGTAAATAGTTTGAGTATGTGTCAAATGTCACGTGATACACAATTGTTTATGCACTCTAAAACCGTTACTTCGCCCCCTGGTGGCCGAATGAGTTCATATTTCTTACAGACCTTCTGGACCACAAGTCGAATAAGCCCAGCGAGTGTCGTTTCGATCGGCCCCCGTTAACCCTGTGTAATGAGTGCTCAAAATTCATTGGCCGATAGCGGCCATGTTTTTTGAGAAACGTCAAAGTCCTTTTATACAGTCACGGTGCATGACACAAAGACACACCATACCAAATAATAAGTCGATCGGGCAAACGGTTGCGTAGTTATAGCCCTTTTCGAGTTCTTTGCTATTATAGCGCCACCTAGTGGCCAAACGCCAACTCCTTTTTACTGTGATCCTGGACTGAGAGTCTACACATAGGGTCCAAGCCCCGTGAAGATATCTCAAACGGTTCACGAGTTATGGCCATTTCAGTGAAACAGGCTACTTCCGGTTCGGACGTTTTGATGCCCCCTAGCGGCCCTGAATCGAAATTTCAACTTCTTTTTATGATTATTCATATTCACACTCCACAGAATTCATCAGCGTTGGTTTGGTTCCGATCGGGCAAAAATCCAGGGACTAGTTCATTTTTTTTTTTTTTTGTAAAATGCAAATTAGCGGAAAAATTTGCATACCGGAAATGAAATCGGAGATAGCCATTTTTTAAGTTTGGAGCCAAGGATTCCAATGACACCAAAAACTTTGTTGTGCGACATCCGGTTTATGAGCAATGAGCACAAACGCATTGGCCATCGCTATTGCGCCCCCTATGGGCCGATTTGGCTGGGTCATTGTATCTGAGTAACCTGCACAGATACAACCAATTGACAAAGTCTCGAGTTTCTACGAGTTACACTTTGGGCTGGGCGATGTGTTTTAGCGCGGAAAAATAATAATAATAATAATAAAAATCCTTACAAATACAATAGGTTTTCAGCCCTTCGGGCTCGAAACCCTAAATATAGCTGCAAGCAGCAATTATCGGGTTTCGAGAAGTTTAGGTAAGTAAACGTCGACCAGTCTCAGGGATGGCAAACTAACATGTCCACAAACGACAATACAACCCCACACCCAGAAAAATGAGTCAAAGGGTCAGCATTGGCTCATACAGACCCAGGCATGCTCACACACACATGCACATATAGGACATACATTACATTTTCTCATATCAAGTCATTCGGACAATTCAGTAGCAAGACTCACGTTATCAGGATAAATAGGTCAAATCCATTTCAGAAATGGCCCTAACACACATCCTCAATGAATGATAGCCTTTAGACCCAGAATTTTGACTTAGGTGATCAGTAACAGTCTATGCAGACTACGCATGCTTACAAAGACATGTATGAAAAGCCCATTTGAATGAATATTTCACCTTTTGGACTTTTATGAAGGCATGCCTCTTCTGATGAGCATGCTTGTTTTGAGTCAAAATATGTATAATACTACTTAATTGCAAGTCCTTTGGATTATTTATTAAGGAGTAGCAACCTTTAACGTACATTATTCACCTTAATATAAAAAAGGACCCTGTAATGGACACAGAACAAAAAAAAACTCAACATGTTTTTAATCATTGTTGACCTATAGAGTCCAGAGAATTGTACTATGGTGGAAATTTTGAAATTGCTTGAAAATCAAAGAACTAGTTTGCAAAAGTACGATTTTAACATCATCAGCAATAACTCCTGAACCGTTTGATTGACATCAATAGATCAAGAGGCAAATTTGTTCAGAATGAGAAGAGCTATCATATGATATCAATAGTTTGTGTGTATGTCAAATGTCACGTGATACACAATTGTTTAAGTAATGAAATACGCGTCAATTTTGCCATTTCTACTGTTTTAGCGCCACCTAGTATCCAAACGGCACCTTCTTTTGTAGGTGACCTCGGAGTGATGGTCTACACATATGTTCCAAGCCCCATGATGATGTGTTAATCCGTTCTGGATTTATGGCCATTTTAATGTAATAGGCTCCGCCCAGTTCAGTTTTTGCCCCCCCCCACCGTGTATGAATATAAATTTCAACTTTTTTTCAATGATTATTTACATTCACACTCCACAGAAGTCATCTGCATTGGTTTGGTTCCGATCGGTTGAAAAACCAAGGACTAGTTCGCGAAAGTAGATTTTTGACATCGTCAGCGATAACTCTCGATCCGTTTGATCGACAGAAGCGTGTCCAGAGGCAAAGTTGTTAAGAATGAGAAGAGCAAACATATGATGTAAATAGTTTGAGTATGTGTCAAATGTCACGTGATACAGAATTGTTTATGCACTCTAAAACCGTTACTTCGCCCCCTAGTGGCCGAATGAGTTCATATTTCTTACAGACCTTCAGGACCACGAGTCGAACATGCCCAGCGAGTGTCGTTTCGATCGGCCTCCGTTAACCCTGTGTAATGAGTGCTCAAAATTCATTGGCCGCTGGCGGCCATGTTTTTTGAGAAACCCCAAAGTCCTTTTATACAGTCATGTTGCATGACACAAAGACACACCATACCAAATAATAAGTCGATCGGGCCAACGGTTGGGTAGTTATTGCCGTTTTCGAGATATTTGCTATTATAGCGCCACCTAGTGGCCAAACACCGAGTCTTTTTTATTATGACCCCGTACTGAGGGTCCTCACATATGGTCTAAGCCCCGTGAAGATTGCTCAAACCGTTCTCTAGGTATAGCCATTTTAGCGAAATAGGCAACTTTCGGTTCGGATGTTTTGATGCCCCCTAGCGACCCTGAATCGAATTTTCAACTTTCTTTTATGATTATTTATATTCACACTCCACAGAATTCATCAGCGTTGGTTTGGTTCCGATCGGGCAAAAATCCAGGGACTAGTTCATTTTTTTTTTTTTTCATAAAATGCAAATTAGCGAAAAAATTTGCATACCGGAAATGAAATCGGAGATATACGTTTTTTAAGTTTGGAGCCAAGGATTCCAATGACACCAAACACTTTGTTGTGTGACATCCGGTTTACGAGCATTGAGCCCAAACGCATTGGCCATCGCTATAGCGCCACCTATGGACCGACATGGCTGGCTCCGAGTATCTGAGTAGCGTGCAAGACTACTACCATCTGACCAAGTCTCGAGTTTCTACGACTTACGGTTTGGGCTGGGCGACGCGTTTTATGGCGGAATAATAATAATAAGAAGAAGAAGAAGAAGAAGAAGAATAAAAATCCTTACAAAAACAATAGGTTTTCAGCACTTCGTGCTCGAAACCCTAACAAGCAGCATTTAGCGGGTTCGAGCACTTTTAAGGCATCTAAAGCAGCTTTGCCTTCATCAAGTAGGCCGAGGACTCTCATACTAAAACACCCAAGTGGACGATACTCCCAACGCCTGAAAAATCATAGATACGGTCAGCAACTGTTCATAGACACTACGCATGATTACACACATATGCACATAGAGTACACTTGAGGGGAATCAGCTTTTCAGGTTCATTTGGTCACATCCATTTAAGAAATGACCCCGTCTAAATGCCTAAATGCATTGAGTTGCTGCCATGTGACTGCTGAGTAGCTATTTGGGTTTACATGCAATTAAACTGGTGTACATAATAAAGGTGTGTGTTAAGTTTGGCAAAACAGGATCTTACAACCACCCAGACATGTTCTATATTTATAGACGTGTGAATATGGAGTAACGTTTAATGTGTAGTGCTTTATATGTCTAACACCTTGTTCCTGTGAGACAGGAAACGTATCTCTTGTCCAATAACCATCATATTTTGCATGCTTGTTTAGTCTAATAAGATGTATGATTGTACTTAATGGCAAGTCAATTGGATTATTTGTTAAGGAGAAGCGAGCTTTCAGGTACACCGTTCACTTGAATATAATAAAGGACCCTGTAGTGGTCATGCAAATGAAAAAGTTGAACTTGTTTTTGATAGTTATTTATCTAGAGAGTCCAGAGAATTGTACGGTGGTGGAAATTTTAAAATCGCTTGAAAAACCTAGGACAAGTTCGCAAAAGTAGGTTCTTAACATCATCACAGATAACTCACAAACAGTTTGATCGACATCAATGGTTCAAGAGCCAAATTTGTTTGGAATTATGAGAACTTTCATATGATATCGATAGTTTGTGTAAATGTCAAATGTCACGTGTTACACAATTGTTAAGGCAACCAAAGATGTGTCAATTTTGCCATTTTTACTGTTATAGCGCCACCTAGTGTCCAAACGCCGCGATATTTTGTAAGTCATCTCGGAGTGACAGTCTTCACAAATGTTCCAAGCCCTATGATGATATCTCTAATAGTGCTCGAGTTATGGGCATTTTAATGTAATAGGCTCCGCCGATTTAAAATGTTAACGCCCCTAAGCGACCGTGAAAGGAAATTTCAACTTTTTTTTGATAATTATTTACATTCACACTCCAGAGAAGTCATTTGCATTGGTTTGGATTCGATCGGTCGAAAAACCTAGGACAAGTTCGCGAAAGTAGGTTTTTGACATAATCAGCGATAACTCACGAACCGTTTGATCGACAGAAGCGTGTCCAGAGGCAAAGTTGTTCAGATTGAGAAGAGCTATCATATGATGTAAATAGTTTGAGTATAAGTCAAATGTCACGTGATATACAATTGTTTATGCACTCCAAAAACGTTACTTCGCCCCCCGGTGGCCGAATGAGTTCATATTTCTTACAGACCTTCTGGACCATGAGTCGAACAAGCCCAGCGAGTGTCGTTTCGATCGGCCTCCGTTAACCCGGTCTAATGAGTGCTCAAACTTCATTGGCCAATGACCGCCATGTTTCATTAGATACGCCACTGTCCTTTTATACAATCACCGTGCATGACACAAAGACACACCATACCAAATAATAAGTCGATCGGGCAAACGGTTGGGTAGTTATAGCCCTTTTCGAGTTCATGTATATTATAGCGCCACCTAGTGGCCAAGCGCCAACTCCTTTTTACTGTGACCCCGGACTGAGAGTCTACACATAGGGTACAAGCCCCATGAAGATTGCTCAAACGGTTCATAAGTTATGGCCATTTTAGTCAACCATGGCACTTCCGGTTCAGACGTTTTGGCGCCCCCTAGCAATGGTGAATCGAAATTTCAACGTTTTTTTGATAATTATTCACATTCACTCTCCACAGAATTCATCAGCGTTGGTTTGGTTCCGATCGGGCAAAAATCCAGGGACTAGTTCATTTTATTTTTTTTGCATAAAATGCAAATTAGCGGAAAAATTTGCATACCGGAAATGAAATCGGAGATATACGTTTTTTAAGTTTTGAGCCAATGATTACAATGATATAAAACACTTGGGTGTGCGACAAACGGTTTAGGAGTAAAGAGTGCAAACGCGCTTTTCATCGCTGTAGCGCCACCTATGGGCCGATTTGGCTGGGTCCATGTATCTGAGTAGCGACAAGGACTACTACCATCTGACCAAGTCTCAGCTCTGTCGGCCTTACGGTTTAGGCTGCCCATTCAGTTTTAGGGAAGAATAATAAGAAAAAGAATAAAACCAACAAATACAATAGGTTTCTAGCCCTACGGGCTCGAACCCTAATAAAACCAACAAATACAATAGGTTTCTAGCCCTACGGGCTCGAACCCTAATAAAACCTACAAATACAATAGGTTTCTAGCCCTACGGGCTCGAACCCTAATAAAACCAACAAATACAATAGGTTTCTAGCCCTACGGGCTCGAACCCTAAAAATCCTTACAAAAACAATAGGTTTTCAGCACTTCGTGCTCGAAACCCTAATTAAAGCTGCAAGCAGCATTTAGCGGGTTCGAGCACTTTTAAGGCATCCAAAGCATCTTTGCCTTCATCAAGTAGGCCGAGGACTCTCATCCTAAAACACCCAAGTGGAAGATACTCCCAACGCCTGAAAAATTGTAGATACGGTCAGCAACGGTTCACAGACACTACGCATGATTACACACATATGCACATATAGTACACTTGAGGGGAATCATTTTTTCAGGTTAATTTGGTCACATTCATTTAAGAAATGACCCCGTCTAAATGCTTAATTGCATTGAGTTGCTGCCATGTGACTGCTGAGTAGATATTTGGGTTTACATGCAATTAAACTGGTGTACATAATAAAGGTGTGTGTTATGTTAAGCAAAACAGCATCTTACAACCAGCCAGACATGTTCTATATTTATAGACGTGTGAATATGGAGCAACGTTTAATGTGTAGTGCTTTATATGTCTAACACCTTGTTCCTGTGAGACAGGAAACGTATCTCTTGTCCGATAACCATCATATTTAGCATGCTTGTTTAGTCTAATAAGATGTATGATTGTACTCAATGGCAAGTCAATTGGATTATTTGTTAAGGAGAAGCGAGCTTTCAGGTACACCATTCACTTGAATATAATAAAAGATCCTGTAATGGTCATGCAAATGAAAAAGTTGAACATGTTTTTGATAGTTATTGATCTAGACAGTCCAGAGAATTGTACTGTGGTGGAAATTTTGAAATCGCTTGAAAAATCTAGGACAAGTTCGCAAAAGTAGGTTCTTAACATCATCACAGATAACTCACAAACTGTTTGATTGACATCAATGGTTCAAAAGCCAAATTTGTTTGGAATTATGAGAGCTTTCATATGACATCGATAGTTTGTGTAAATGTCAAATGTCACGTGATACACAATTGTTAAGGCAACCAAAGATGGGTCAATTTTGCCATTTTTACTGTTATAGCGCCACCTAGTGTCCAAACGCCGCGGTATTTTGTAAGTCATCTCGGAGTGATGGTCTACACATATGTTCCAAGCCCCATGATGATATCTCTAATAGTGCTCGAGTTATGGGCATTTTAATGTAATAGGCTCCGCCTATTTAAAATGTTTACGCCCCTAAGCAACCGTGAAAGAAAATTTCAACTTTTTTTTGATAATTATTTACATTCACACTCCAAAGATGTTATCTGCATTGGTTTGGATCCGATCGGTCGAAAAACCTAGGACAAGTTCGCGAAAGTATGTTTTTGACATCGTCAGCGATAACTCGCGAACCGTTCAATCGAAAGAAGCGTGTTCAGAGGCAAAGTTGTTCAGAATGTGAAGAGCTATCATATGATAACAATAGTTTGACTATAAGTCAAATGTCACGTGATATACAATTGTTTATGCACTCTAAAACCGTTACTTCGCCCCCCGGTGGCCGAATGAGTTCATATTTCTTACAGACCTTCTGGACCATGAGTCGAACAAGCCCAGCGAGTGTCGTTTCGATTGGCCTCCGTTAACCCGGTCTAATGAGTGCTCAAACTTCATTGGCCGATGACCGCCATGTTTCATTAGATACGCCACTGTCCTTTTATACAGTCATGGTACATGACACAAAGACACACCATACCAAATAATAAGTCGATCGGGCAAACGGTTGGGTAGTTATAGCCCTTTTCGAGTTCATGTGTATTATAGCGCCACCTAGTGGCCAAGCGCCAAATCCTTTTTACTGTGACCCCGGACTGAGAGTCTACACATTGGGTACAAGCCCCATGAAGATTGCTCAAACGGTTCACAAGTTATGGCCATTTTAGTCAACCATGGCACTTCCGGTTCAGACGTTTTGGCGCCCCCTAGCAACGGTCAATCGAAATTTCAACGTTTTTTTGATAATTATTCACATTCACACTCCACAGAATTCATCAGCGTTGGTTTGGTTCCGATCGGGCAAAAATCCAGGGACTAGTTCATTTTTTTTTATTTTTATAAAATGCAAATTAGCGGACAAATTTGCATACCGGAAATGAAATCGGAGATATAAGTTTTTTAAGTTTTGAGCCAATGATTACAATGATATAAAACACTTGGGTGTGCGACAAACGGTTTAGGATTTACGAGCGTAAAGGCGCTTTTCATCGCTGTAGCGCCACCTATGGGCCGATTTGGCTGGGTCCATGTGTCAGAGTAGCCAACAAGACTACTACCATCTGACCAAGTCTCAGCTCTGTCGGCCTTACGGTTTAGGCTGCACGATCAGTTTTATTGGCAGAATAATAATAGGAAATATAGCTGCAAGCAGCGATTCCCGGGTTCGAGCAGTCTAAAGCGTCAAGATTGTTCAGAATGAAGAGAACTAGCGGCCAAAAGGCGCTGCCTTTAGTAGGTGACCTCAGAGCTAGTTCTTGAGTTATGGCCATTTTATTGTAAAAGGCTCCGCATAATTAGAACTTTTGGCGTGCGTCCCTTATCGACCTTGAAAGGAAATTTCAACTTTTTTTCAATAGTTATTGACATTCACACTCCACAGAAGTCATCTGCATTGGTTTGGTTCCGATCGGTCAAAAAACCAAGGACTAGTTCGCGAAAGTAGGTTTTTGACATCATCGGCGATAATAATAATAATAATAATAATAATAAATATAGCTGCAAGCAGCAATTATCGGGTTTCGAGAAGTTTAGGTAAGTAAACGTCGACCAGTCTCAGGGATGGCAAACTAACATGTCCACAATCGACAATACAACCCCACACCCAGCAAAATGAGTCAAAGGGTCAGCATTGGCTCATACAGACCCAGGCATGCTCACACACACATGCACATATAGGACATAGATTACATTTTCTCATATCAAGTCATTCGGACAATTCAGTAGCGAGACTGACGTTATCAGGATAAATTTGTCAAATCCATTTCAGAAATGGCCCTAACACACATCCTCAATGAATGATAGGCCTTTAGACCCAGAATTTTGACTTAGGTGATCAGTAACGGTCTATGCAGACTACGCATGCTTACAAAGACATGTATGAAAAGCCCATTTGAATGAATATTTCGCCTTTTGGACTTTTATGAAGCTATGCCTCTTCTGATGAGCATGCTTGTTTTGAGTCATAATATGTATAATACTACTTAATTGCAAGTCAGTTGGATTATTTATTAAGGAGTAGCAACCTTTAACGTACATTATTCACGTTAATATAAAAAAGGACCCTGTAATGGTCACACAACAAAAAAAACTCAACATGTTTTTAATCATTGTTGACCTAGAGAGTCCAGAGAATTGTACTATGGTGGAAATTTTGAAATTGCTTGAAAATCAAAGAACTAGTTTGCAAAAGTACGATTTTAACATCATCAGCAATAACTCCTGAACCATTTGATTGACATCAATAGATCAAGAGGCAAATTTGTTCAGAATGAGAAGAGCTATCATATGATATCAATAGTTTGTGTGTTTGTCAAATGTCAGGTGATACACAATTGTTTAAGTAATGAAATACACCTCAATTTTGCCATTTTTACTGTTTTAGCGCCACCTAGTGTCCAAACGCCACCTTCTTTTGAAGGTGACCTCAGAGTGATGGTCTACACATTTATTCCAAGCCCCATGATGATGTGTTAAGCCGTTCTGGATTTATGGCCATTTTAATGTGATAGGCTCCGCCCAGTTCAGTTTTTGCCCCCCCCTACCGTGTATGAATATAAATTTCAACTTTTTTTCAATGATTATTTACATTCACACTCCACAGAAGTCATCTGCATTGGTTTGGTTCCGATCGGTCGAAAAACCAAGGACTAGTTCGCGAAAGTAGATTTTTGACATCGTCAGCGATAACTCACGAACCGTTTGATTGACAGAAGCGTGTCAGGAGACAAAGTTGTTCAGAATGAGAAGAGCTATCATATGATGTAAATAGTTTGAGTATATGTCAAATGTCACGTGATACACAATTGTTTATGCACTCTAAAACCGTTACTTCGCCCCCCGGTGGCCGAATGAGTTCATATTTCTTACAGACCTTCAGGACCACGAGTCGAACAAGCCCAGCGAGTGTCATTTTGATCGGCCCCTGTTAACCCTGTGTAATGAGTGCTCAAAATTCATTGGCCGATAGCGGCCATGTTTTTTGAGAAACGTCAAAGTCCTTTTATACAGTCACGGTGCATGACACAAAGACACACCATACCAAATAATAAGTCAATCGGGCAAACGGTTGCGTAGTTAGAGCCTTTTTCGACTTCTTTGCTATTATAGCGCCACCTAGTGGCCAAACACCGAGTCTTTTTTATTGTTACCCCGGACTGAGGGTCTACATATACGGTCTAAGCCCCGTGAAGATAGCTCAAACGGTTCACGAGTTATGGTCATTTTAGTGAAACAGGCTACTTCCGGTTCGGACGTTTTGATGCCCCCTAGGGACCCTGAATCGAAATTTCAACTTCCTTTTATGATTATTCATATTCACACTCCACAGAATTCATCAGCGTTGGTTTTTTTCCGATCGGGCAAAAATCCAGGGACTAGTTCATTTTTTTTTTTTTTCATAAAATGCAAATTAGCGGAAAAATTTGCATACCGGAAATGAAATCGGAGATAGCCATTTTTTAAGTTTGGAGCCAAGGATTCCATTGACACCAAACACTTTGTTGTGCGACATCCGGTTTACGAGCAATGAGCCCAAACGCATTGACCATCGCTATAGCGCCACCTATGGACCGATTTGGCTGGTTCACTGTATCTGAGTAACCTGCACAGATACAACCAACTGACAAAGTGTCGAGTTTCTACGACTTACGGTTTGGGCTGGGCGACGCGTTTTATGGCGGAATAATAATAATAAGAAGAAGAAGAAGAATAAAAATCCTTACAAAAACAATAGGTTTTCAGCACTTCGTGCTCGAAACCCTAATAAAAGCTACAAATACAATAGGTTTCTAGCCCTTCGGGCTCGAACCCTAAATATAGCTGCAAGCAGCAATTATCGGGTTTCGAGAAGTTTAGGTAAGTAAACGTCGACCAGTCTCAGGGATGGCAAACTAACATGTCCACAATCGACAATACAACCCCACACCCAGCAAAATGAGTCAAAGGGTCAGCATTGGCTCATACAGACCCAGGCATGCTCACACACACATGCACATATAGGACATAGATTACATTTTCTCATATCAAGTCATTCGGACAATTCAGTAGCGAGACTCACGTTATCAGGATAAATTAGTCAAATCCATTTCAGAAATTGCCCTAACACACATCCTCAATGAATGATAGGCCTTTAGACCCAGAATATTGACTTAGGTGATCAGTAACGGTCTATGCAGACTACGCATGCTTACAAAGACATGTATGAAAAGCCCATTTGAATGAATATTTCGCCTTTTGGACTTTTATGAAGGCTTGCCTCTTCTGATGAGCATGCTTGTTTTGAGTCATAATATGTATAATACTACTTAATTGCAAGTCAGTTGGATTATTTATTAAGGAGTAGCAACCTTTAACGTACATTATTCACGTTAATATAAAAAGGACCCTGTAATGGTCACACAACAAAAAAAACTCAACATGTTTTTAATCATTATTGACCTAGAGAGTCCAGAGAATTGTACTATGGTGGAAATTTTGAAATTGCTTGAAAATCAAAGAACTAGTTTGCAAAAGTACGATTTTAACATCATCAGCAATAACTCCTGAACCGTTTGATTGACATCAATAGATCAAGAGGCAAATTTGTTCAGAATGAGAAGAGCTATCATATGATATCAATAGTTTGTGTGTTTGTCAAATGTCACGTGATACACAATTGTTTAAGTAATGAAATACACGTCAATTTAGCCATTTTTACTGTTTTAGCACCACCTAGTGTCCAAACGCCACCTTCTTTTGAAGGTGACCTCAGAGTGATGGTATACACATTTGTTCCAAGCCCCATGATGATGTGTTAATCCGTTCTGGATTTATGGCCATTTTAATGTGATAGGCTCCGCCCAGTTCAGTTTTTGCCCCCCCCTACCGTGTATGAATATAAATTTAAACTTTTTTTCAATGATTATTTACATTCACACTCCACAGAAGTCATCTGCATTGGTTTGGTTCCGATCGGTTGAAAAACCAAGGACTAGTTCGCGAAAGTAGATTTTTGACATCGTCAGCGATAACTCACGAACCGTTTGATTGACAGAAGCGTGTCCAGAGGCAAAGTTGTTCAGAATGAGAAGACCTATCACATGATGTAAATAGTTTGAGTATATGTCAAATGTCACGTGACATACAATTGTTTATGCACTCTAAAACCGTTACTTCGCCCCCCGGTGGCCGAATGAGTTCATATTTCTTACAGACCTTCAGGACCATGAGTCGAACAAGCCCAGCGAGTGTCGTTTCGATCGGCCCCTGTTAACCCTGTGTAATGAGTGCTCAAAATTCATTGGCCGATAGCGGCCATGTTTTTTGAGAAACGTCAAAGTCCTTTTATACAGTCACGGTGCATGACACAAAGACACAACATACCAAATAATAAGTCAATCGGGCAAACGGTTTCGTAGTTAGAGCCTTTGTCGACTTCTTTGCTATTATAGCGCCACCTAGGGGCCAAACACCGAGTCTTTTTTATTGTGACCCCGGACTGAGGTTCTACATATACGGTCTAAGCCCCGTGAAGATAGCTCAAACGGTTCACGAGTTATGGTCATTTGAGTGAAACTGGCTACTTCCGGTTCGGACGTTTTGATGCCCCCTAGCGACCCTGAATCGAAATTTCAACTTCCTTTTATGATTATTCATATTCACACTCCACAGAATTCATCAGCGTTGGTTTGGTTTCGATCGGGCAAAAATCCAGGGACTAGTTCATTTTTTTTTTTTTTCATAAAATGCAAATTAGCGGAGAAATTTGCATACCGGAAATGAAATCGGAGATAGCCATTTTTTAAGTTTGGAGCCAAGGATTCCAATGACACCAATCACTTTGTTGTGCGACATCCGGTTTACGAGCATTGAGCCCAAACGCATTGGCCATCGCTATAGCGCCACCTATGGACCGACATGGCTGGCTCCAAGTATCTGAGTAGCGAGCAAGACTACTACCATCCGACAAAGTCTCGAGTTTCTACGACTTACGGTTTGGGCTGGGCGACGCGTTTTATGGCGGAAGAATAATAATAAGAAGAATAAAAATCCTTACAAAAACAATAGGTTTTCAGCACTTCGTGCTCGAAACCCTAATAAAAATCCTTACAAATACAATAGGTTTTCAGCCCTTCGGGCTCGAAACCCTAATAAAAATCCTTACAAAAACAATAGGTTTTCAGCACTTCGTGCTCGAAACCCTAATAAAAATCCTTACAAAAACAATAGGTTTTCAGCACTTCGTGCTCGAAACCCTAATAATAACAAAGAAGAACGAGCACTTTAAGGCGTCTAAAGCATCTTTGCCTTCATCAAGTAGGCCGAGGACTCTCATACTAAAACACCCAAGTGGACGATACTCCCAACGCCTGAAAAATTATAGATACGGTCAGCAACGGTTCACAGACACTACGCCTGATTACACACATATGCAGATATAGTACACTTGAGGGGAATCATCTTTTCAGGCTCATTTGGTCACATACATTGAAGAAATGACCCTGTCTAAATGCATTGAGTTGCTGCCATGTGACTGCTGAGTAGATATTTGGGTTTACATGATATTAAACTGGTGTACATAATAAAGGTGCGTGTTATGTTTAGCAAAACCGCATCTTACAACCAGCCAGACATATTCTATATTTATAGATGTGTAAATATGGAGCAACGTTTAATGTGTAGTGCTTTATATGTCTAACACCTTGTTCCTGTGAGAGAGGAAACATATCTCTTGTCCGATAACCATCATATTTTACATGCTTGTTTAGTGTAATAAGATGTATGATTGTACTTCATGGCAAGTCAATTGGATTATTTATTAAGGAGAAGCGAGCTTTCAGGTACACCGTTCATTTGAATTTAATAAAGGACCCTGTAATGGTCACGCAAATAAAAAAGTTGAACATATTTTTGATAGTTATTTATCTAGAGAGTCCTGAGAATTGTACTGTGGTGGAAATTTTGAAATCGCTTGAAAAACCTAGGACAAGTTCGCAAAAGTAGGTTCTTAACATCACAGATAACTCACAAACTGTTTGATCGACATCAATGGTTCCAGAGCCAAATTTGTTTGGAATTATGAGAGCTTTCATATGACATCGATAGTTTGTGTAAATGTCAAATGTCACGTGATACACAATTGTTAAGGCAACCTAAGATGTGTACATTCTGCCATTTATACTTTATAGCGCCACCTAGTGTTCTGACACCGTGGTATTTTGTAATTCACCTAGGAGTGATGGTCTTCACATATGTTCCAAGCCCCATGATGATATCTCTAATAGTGCTCGAGTAATGGGCATTTTAATGTAATAGGCTCCGCCTATTTAAAATGTTTACGCCCCAAAGCAACCGTGAAAAGAAATTTCAACTTTTTTTTGATAATTATTTACATTCACACTCCACAGAAGTCATCTGCATTGGTTTGGATCCGATCAAGTGAAAAACCAAGGACCAGTTCGCAAAAGTAGGTTTTTAACATCATCAGCCATAACTCACGAACCGTTTGATTGACAGAAGCGTGTCCGGAGGCAAAGTTGTTCAGAATGAGGAGTGCTATCATATGATGTAAATAGTTTGGGTATATGTCAAATGTCACGTGATACACAATTGTTTAAGTCATGAAATACGCTTCAATTTAACCATTTCTACTGGTCTAGCGCCAACTAGTGTCAAAACGGCACCTTCTTTTGTAGGTGACCTTGGAGTGATGGTCTACACATATGTTCCAAGCCCCATGATGATGTGTTAATCCGTTCTGGAGTTATGGCCATTTTAATGTGATAGGCTCCGCCCAGTTCAGTTTTTGCCCCACCCTACCGTGTATGAATACAAATTTCAACTTTTTTTCAATGATTATTTACATTCACACTCCACAGAAGTCATCTGCATTAGTTTGGTTCCGATCGGTTGAAAAACCAGGGACTAGTTCGCGAAAGTAGGTTTTTGACATCATCAGCGATAACTCACGATCTGTTTGATCGAAAGAAGCGTGTTCAGAGGCAAAGTTGTTCAGAATGAGAAGAGCTATCATATGATGTAAATAGTTTGAGTATATGTCAAATATCACGTGATACACAATTGTTTATGCACTCTAAAACCGTTTCTTCGCCCCCCAGTGGCCGAATGAGTTCATATTTCTTACAGACCTTCATGACCACGAGTCGAACAAGCCCAGCGAGTGTCGTTTCAATCGGCCCCCGTTAACCCTGTGTAATGAGTGCTCAAAATTCATTGGCCGATAGCGGCCATGTTTTTTGAGAAACGTCAAAGTCCTTTTATACAGTCACGGTGCATGACACAAAGACACACCATACCAAATAATAAGTCGATCGGGCAAACGGTTGCGTAGTTATAGCCCTTTTCGAGTTCTTTGCTATTATAGCGCCACCTAGTGGCCAAACACCGAGTCTTTTTTATTGTTACCCCAGACTGAGGGTCTACATATACGGTCTAAGCCCCGTGAAGATAGCTCAAACGGTTCACGAGTTATGGTCATTTTAGTGAAACTGGCTACTTCCGGTTCAGACGTTTTGATGCCCCCTAGCGACCCTGAATCGAAATTTCAACTTCCTTTTATGATTATTCATATTCACACTCCACAGAATTCATCAGCGTTGGTTTGGTTCCGATCGGGCAAAAATCCAGGGACTAGTTCATTTTATTTTTTTTGCATAAAATGCAAATTAGCGGAAAAATTTGCATACCGGAAATGAAATCGGAGATAGCCATTTTTTAAGTTTGGAGCCAAGGATTCCATTGACACCAAACACTTTGTTGTGCGACATCCGGTTTACGAGCAATGAGCCCAAACGCATTGGCCATCGCTATAGCGCCACCTATGGACCGATTTGGCTGGTTCACTGTATCTGAGTAACCTGCAAAGATACAACCAACTGACAAAGTCTCGAGTTTCTACGACTTACGGTTTGGGCTGGGCGATGCGTTTTAGCGCGGAAAAATAATAATAAGAAGAAGAAGAATAAAAATCCTTACAAAAACAATAGGTTTTCAGCACTTCGTGCTCGAAACCCTAATTAAAGCTGCAAGCAGCATTTAGCGGGTTCGAGCACTTTTAAGGAATCCAACGCATCTTTGCCTTCATCAAGTAGGCCGAGGACTCTCATCCTAAAACACCCAAGTGGAAGATACTCCCAACGCCTGAAAAATTATAGATACGGTCAGCAACGGTTCACAGACACTACGCCTGATTACACACATATGCACATAGAGTACACTTGAGGGGAATCATTTTTTCAGGTTAATTTGGTCACATCCATTTAAGAAATGACCCCGTCTAAATGCCTAATTGCATTGAGTTGCTGCCATGTGACTGCTGAGTAGAAATTTAGGTTTACATGCAATTAAACTGGTGTACATAATAAAGGTGTGTGTTATGCTAAGCAAAACAGCATCTTACAACCAGCCAGACGTGTTCTATATTTATAGACGTGTGAATATGGAGCAACGTTTAATGTGTAGTGCTTTATATGTCTAACACCTTGTTCCTGTGAGACAGGAAACGTATCTCTTGTCCGGTAACCATCATATTTTGCATGCTTGTTTAGTCTAATAAGATGTATGATTGTACTTAATGGCAAGTCAATTGGATTATTTGTTAAGGAGAAGCGAGCTTTCAGGTACACCGTTCACTTGAATATAATAAAGGACCCTGTAGTGGTCATGCAAATGAAAAAGTTGAAGATGTTTTGATAGTTATTTATCTAGAGAGTCCAGAGAATTGTACTGTGGTGGAAATTTTGAAATCGCTTGAAAAACCTAGGACAAGTTTCGCAAAAGTAGGTTCTTAACATCATCACAGATAACTCACAAACTGTTTGATCGACATCAATGGTTCAAGAGCCAAATTTGTTTGGAATTATGAGAGCTTTCATAAGATATCGATAGTTTGTGTAAATGTCAAATGTCACGTGATACACAATTGTTAAGGCAACCAAAGATGTGTACATTCTGCCATTTATACTTTATAGCGCCACCTAGTGTTCTGACACCGTGGTATTTTGTAATTCACCTAGGAGTGATGGTCTTCACATATGTTCCAAGCCCCATGATGATATCTCTAATAGTGCTCGAGTTATGGGCATTTTAATGTAATAGGCTCCGCCTATTTAAAATGTTTACGCCCCAAAGCAACCGTGAAAAGAAATTTCAACTTTTTTTTGATAATTATTTACATTCACACTCCACAGAAGTCATCTGCATTGGTTTGGATCCGATCAAGTGAAAAACCAAGGACCAGTTCGCAAAAGTAGGTTTTTAACATCATCAGCGATAACTCACGAACCGTTTGTTTGACAGAAGTGGTTCCAGAGGCAAAGTTGTTCAGAATGAGGAGAGCTATCATATGATGTAAATAGTTTGGGTATATGTCAAATGTCACGTGATACACAATTGTTTATGCAACCAAAGACACGTCAATTTTGCCATTTTTACTGTTATAGCGCCACCTAGTGTCCAAACGCCGCGGTATTTTGTAATTCATCTCGGAGTGATGGTCTTCACATATGTTCCAAGCCCCATGATGATATCTATAATAGTGCTCGAGTTATGGGCATTTTAATGTAATAGGCTCCGCCTATTTAAAATGTTTTCGCCCCTAAGCAACCGTGAAAGAAAATTTCAACTTTTTTTTGATAATTATTTACATTCACACTCCAGAGATGTTATCTGCATTGGTTTGGATCCGATCGGTCGAAAAACCTAGGACTAGTTCGCGAAAGTAGGTTTTTGACATCGTCAGCGATAACTCGCAAACCGTTCAATCGACAGAAGCGTGTCTAGAGGCAAAGTTGTTCAGAATGTGAAGAGCTATCATAAGATAACAATAGTTTGAGTATAAGTGAAATGTGACGTGATATACAATTGTTTATGCACTCTAAAACCGTTACTTCGCCCCCCGGTGGCCGAATGAGTTCATATTTCTTACAGACCTTCTGGACCATGAGTCGAACAAGCCCAGCGAGTGTCGTTTCGATCGGCCTCCGTTAACCCTGTCTAATGAGTGCTCAAACTTCATTGGCCGATGACCGCCATGTTTCATTAGATACGCCACTGTCCTTTTATACAGTCATGGTACATGACACAAAGACACACCATACCAAATAATAAGTCGATCGGGCAAACGGTTGGGTAGTTATAGCCCTTTTCGAGTTCATGTATATTATAGCGCCACCTAGTGGCCAAGCGCCAACTCCTTTTTACTGTGACCCCGGACTGAGAGTCTACACATAGGGTACAAGTCCCATGAAGATTGCTCAAACGGTTGACAAGTTATGGCCATTTTAGTCAACCATGGGACTTCCGGTTCAGACGTTTTGGCGCCCCCTAGCAATGGTGAATCGAAATTTCAACTTTTTTTTGATAATTATTCACATTCACACTCCACAGAATTCATCAGCGTTGGTTTGGTTCCGATCGGGCAAAAATCCAGGGACTAGTTCATTTTAATTTTTTTGCATAAAATGCAAATTAGCGAAAAAATTTGCATACCGGAAATGAAATCGGAGATATACGTTTTTTAAGTTTTGAGCCAATGATTACAATGATATAAAACACTTGGGTGTGCGACAAACGGTTTAGGAGTAAAGAGTGCAAACGCGCTTTTCATCGCTGTAGCGCCACCTATGGGCCGATTTGGCTGGGTCCATGTATCTGAGTAGCGACAAGGACTACTACCATCTGACCAAGTCTCAGCTCTGTCGGCCTTACGGTTTAGGCTGCCCATGTAGTTTTAGGGAAGAATAATAACAAAGAAGAAGAATAATTAAAGCTGCAAGCAGCATTTAGCGGGTTCGAGCACTTTTAAGGCATCTAAAGCATCTTTGCCTTCATCAAGTAGGCCGAGGACTCTCATAGTAAAACACCCAAGTGGACGATACTCCCAACGCCTGAAAAATTATAGATACGCTCAGCAACGGTGCATAGACACTACACATGATTACACACATATGCACATATAGTACACTTGAGGGGAATCATCTTTTCAGGTTAATTTGGTCACATCCATTTAAGAAATGATCTTGCATTGAGATAAATGCATTGAGTTGCTGCAATGTGACTGGCTGAGTAACAATTTGGGTTTACATGCAATTAAACTGGTGTACATAATAAAGGTGTGTGTTAAGTTTACCAAAACAGCATCTTACAAGCAGCCAGACATGTTCTATATTTATAGATGTTTGAATATGGAGCAACGTTTAATGTGTAGTGCTTTATATGTCTAACACCTTGTTCCTGTGAGACAGGAAAAGTATCTCTTGTCCGATCACCATCATATTTTGCACGCGTGTTTAGTGTAATAAGATGTATGATTGTACTTAATGGCAAGTCAATTGGATTATTTGTTAAGGAGTAGCGAGCTTTCAGGTACACCATTCACTTGAAAATAATAAAGGACCCTGTAAGGGTCACAGAAATGAAAAAGTTTAACATGTTTTTGATAGTTATTCATCTAGAGAGTCCAGAGAATTGTACTGTGGTGGAAATTTTGATATCGCTTGAAAAACCAAGGACAAGTTCGCAAAAGCAGCTTCTTAACATCATCACAGATAACTCACAAACTGTTTGATCAACATCAATGGTTCAAGAGCCACATTTGTTTGGAATTATGAGAGCTTTCATAAGACATCGATAGTTTGTGTAAATGTCAAATGTCACGTGATACACAATTGTTAAGGCAACCAAAGATGTGTCAATTTTGCCATTTTTACTGTTATAGCGCCACCTAGTGTCCAAACGCAGCGGTATTTTGTAAGTCATCGCGGAGTGATGGTCTACACATATGTTCCAAGCCCCATGATGATATCTCTAATAGTGCTCGAGTTATAGGCATTTTAATGTAATTGGCTCCGCCTATTTAAAATGTTTACGCCCCTAAGCAACTGTGAAAGGAAATTTAAACTTTTTTTTGATAATTATTTACATTCACACTCCACAGAAGTCATCTGCATTGGTTTGGATCCGATCGGTCGAAAAACCTAGGACTAGTTCGCGAAAGTAGGTTTTTGACATCATCAGCGATAACTCACAAACCGTTTGATCGACAGAAGCGTGCCAAGAGGCAAAGTTGTTCAGAATAAGGAGAGCTATCATATGATGTAAATAGTTTGAGTATATGTCAAATGTCACGTGATATACAATTGTTTATGCACTCCAAAAACGTTACTTCGCCCCCCGGTGGCCAAATGAGTTCATATTTCTTACAGACCTTCAGGACCATGAGTCGAACAAGCCCAGCGAGTGTCGTCTCGATTGGCCTCCGTTAACCCGGTCTAATGAGGGCTCAAACTTCATTGGCCGATGACCGCCATGTTTCCTTAGATACGCCACTGTCCTTTTATACAGTCATGGTGCATGAAACAAAGACACACCATACCAAATAATAAGTCGATTGGGCAAACGGTTGGGTAGTTATAGCCCTTTTCGAGTTCATGTATATTATAGCGCCACCTAGTGGCCAAACGCCAATTCCTTTTTACTGTGACCCTGGACTGAGAGTCTACAGATATGTTCCAAGCCCCATGAAGATTGCTCAAACGGTTCATGAGTTATGTCCATTTTAGTAAAATAAGCCACTTCCGGTTCAGACTTTTTGGCGCCCCCTAGCAACGGTGAATCGAAATTTCAACTTTTTTTCGATAATTATTCACATTCACACTCCACAGAGTTCTACAGCGTTAGTTTGGTTCCGATCGGGCAAAAATCCAGGGACTAGTTAATTTTTTTTTTTTTTCATAAAATGCAAATTAGCGGACTAATTTGCATACCGGAAATGAAATCGGAGATATACGTTTTTTAAGTTTTGAGCCAATGATTACATTGATATAAAACACTTGGGTGTGCGACAAACGGTTTAGGAGTAACGAGCGTAAAGGCGCTTTTCATCGCTGTAGCGCCACCTATGGGCCGATTTGGCTGGGTCCATGTGTCAGAGTAGCCAACAAGACTACTACCATCTGACCAAGTCTCAGCTCTGTCGGCCTTACGGTTTAGGCTGCACGATCAGTTTTATTGGCAGAATAATAATAGGAATAAAACCTACAAATACAATAGGTTTCTAGCCCTACGGGCTCGAACCCTAATAAAACCCACAAATACAATAGGTTTCTAGCCCTACGGGCTCGAACCCTAATAAAAATCCTTACAAAAACAATAGGTTTTCAGCCCTTCGGGCTCGAAACCCTAATAAGAAGAAGAAGAAGAAGAATAAAAATCCTTACAAATACAATAGGTTTTCAGCACTTCGTGCTCGAAACCCTAAATATAGCTGCAAGCAGCGATTCCCGGGTTCGAGCAGTCTAAAGCGTCAAGATTGTTCAGAATGAAGAGAACTAGCGGCCAAAAGGCGCTGCCTTTAGTAGGTTACCTCAGAGCTAGTTCTTGAGTTATGGCCATTTTATTGTAAAAGGCTCAGCATAATTAGAACTTTTGGCGTGCCTCCCTTATCGACCTTGAAAGGAAATTTCAACTTTTTTTCGATAGTTATTGACATTCACACTCCACAGAAGTCGTCTGCATTGGTTTGGTTCCGATCGGTCAAAAAACCAAGGACTAGTTTGCGAAAGTAGGTTTTTGACATCATCGGCGATAACTCACGAACCGTTTCTTTGACAGAAGTGGTTCCAGAGGCAAAGTTGTTCAGAATGAGGAGAGCTATCATATGATGTAAATAGTTTGAGTATGTGTCAAATGTCACGTGATACACAATTGTTTATGCACTCCAAAAACGTTATTTCGCCCCCAGTGGCCGAATGAGTTCATATTTCTTACAGACCTTCAGGACCACGAGTCGAACAAGCCCAGCCAGTGTCGTTTCGATCGGCCTCCGTTAAGTCGGTCTAAGGAGTGCTCAAACTTCATTGGCCGATGGCGGCCATGTTTTTTTAGATATGCCAGTGTCCTTTTCTAGAATCATGGTACATGACACAAAGACACACCATACCAAGAAATTAGTCGATCGGGCAAACTCTTGGGTAGTTATTGCCCTTTTCGAGAAAATGTATATTATAGCGCCACCTAGAGGCCAAACGCCGACTTTTTGATAATATGAGCTCGGACTGAGAGTATAAACATATGGTCCAAGCCCTGTGCAGATAGCTCAAACGGTTCATGAGTTATAACCATTTTAGTAAAATTTGCTCCTTCCGGTTCCGACGTTTTGGCGCCCCCCGGCCACCGCAAATCGAAATTTCAACTTTTTTTCGATAATTATTTACATTCACACTCCACAGAATTCATCAGCATTGGTCTGGTTCCGATTGGTCAAAAATCCAGAGACTAGTTCAATTTTTTTATTTTTGCATAAAATGCAAATTAGCGGAAAAATTAGCATACCGGAAATGAAATCGGAGATATACGTTTTTTAAGTTTTGAGCCAATGATTACAATTTTATAAAACACTTGGGTGTGCAACAAACGGTTTAGGAGTAATGAGCGTAAAGGCGCTTTTCATCGCTGTAGCGCCACCTATGGGCCGACATGGCTGGCTCCGAGTATCTGAGTAGCGAGCAAGACTACTACCATCTGACCGAGTCTCAGCTCTGTCGGACTTACGGTTTGGGCTGTACGATCAGTTTTAGCGGAGAAAAATAATAATAAATATAGCTGCAAGCAGCGATTCCCGGGTTCGAGCAGTCTAAAGCGTCAAGATTGTTCAGAATGAAGAGAACTAGCGGCCAAAAGGCGCTGCCTTTAGTAGGTTACCTCAGAGCTAGTTCTTGAGTTATGGCCATTTTATTGTAAAAGGCTCAGCATAATTAGAACTTTTGGCGTGCGTCCCTTATCGAGCTTGAAAGGAAATTTCAACTTTTTTTCGATAGTTATTGACATTCACACTCCACAGAAGTCGTCTGCATTGGTTTGGTTCCGATCGGTCAAAAAACCAAGGACTAGTTTGCGAAAGTAGGTTTTTGACATCATCGGCGATAACTCACGAACCGTTTCTTTGACAGAAGTGGTTCCAGAGGCAAAGTTGTTCAGAATGAGGAGAGCTATCATATGATGTAAATAGTTTGAGTATATGTCAAATGTCACGTGATACACAATTGTTTTTGCAAACAAAAACACGTAAATTTAGCCATTTTTACTGTTATAGCGCCACCTAGTGTCCAAACGCCGCGCCCTTACGCATGTGACCTCTGAGTGATGGTCTTCACATATGTTTCAAGCCCCATGATCATATCTCTAATAGTTATTGAGTTATGGCCATTTAAATGTAATAGGCCCCGCCCATTTTTTTATTTTGATGCCCCTAAGCAACCTTGAAAGGAAATTTCAACTTTCTTTCGATAATTATTGACATACACACTCCACAGAAGTCATCTGAATCGGTTTGGTTCCGATTAATCGAAAAACCTAGGACGAGTTCGCGAAAGTAGGTTTTTGACATCATCAGCGATAACTCACGAACCGTTTGATCGACAGAAGCGGTTCCAGAGGCAAAGTTGTTCAGAATGAGGAGACCTATCGAATAATGTAAATAGTTTGAGTATATGTCAAATATCACGTGATACACAATTGTTTAAGCACTCCAAAAACGTTATTGCGCCCCCAGTGGCCGAATGAGTTCATATTTCTTACAGACTTTCTTGACTATGAGTCGAACAAGCCCAGCGAGTGTCGTTTCGATCGGCCTCCGTTAAGTCGGTCTAAGGAGTGCTCAAACTTCATTGGCCGATGGCGGCCATGTTTTTTTAGATACGCCAATGTCCTTTTCTAGAATCATGGTACATGACACAAAGACACACCATACCAAGAAATTAGTCGATCGGGCAAACTGTTGGGTAGTTATTGCCCTTTTCTAGAAAATGTATATTAAAGCGCCACCTAGAGGCCAAACGCCGACTTTTTTATACTGTGACCTCGGACTGAGAGTATAAACATATGGTCCAAGCCCCGTGAAGATATCTCAAACGGTTCATGAGTTATAACCATTTTAGTAAAATTAGCTCCTTCCGGTTCCGACGTTTTGGCGCCCCCCGGCCACCGTAAATCGAAATTTCAACTTTTTTTCGATAATTATTTACATTCACACTCCACAGAATTCATCAGCGTTGGTCTGGTTCCGATTGGGCAAAAATCCAGAGACTGGTTCAATATTTTTATTTTTGCATAAAATGCAAATTAGCGGAAAAATTAGCATACCGGAAATGAAATCGGAGATAGCCATTTTTTAAGTTTTGAGCCAATGATCACATGTATCTAGAACACTGGGGCGTGCGACAAGCGATTTAGGAATTATGAGCGCAAAAGCATTCAGCATCGCTGTAGCGCCCCCTATGGGCCGACATGGCTGGCTCCGAGTATCTGAGTAGCGAGCAATACTACTACCATCTGACCGAGTCTCAGCTCTGTCCGACTTACGGTTTGGGCTGCACGATCAGTTTTACGGCGGAAAAATAATAATAATAATAAAAGCTACAAATACAATAGGTTTCTAGCCCTTCGGGCTCGAACCCTAAATATAGCTGCAAGCAGCGATTCCCGGGTTCGAGCAGTCTAAAGCGTCAAGATTGTTCAGAATGAAGAGAACTAGCGGCCAAAAGGCGCTGCCTTTAGTAGGTTACCTCAGAGCTAGTTCTTGAGTTATGGCCATTTTATTGTAAAAGGCTCAGCATAATTAGAACTTTTGGCGTGCGTCCCTTATCGACCTTGAAAGGAAATTTCAACTTTTTTTCGATAGTTATTGACATTCACACTCCACAGAAGTCGTCTGCATTGGTTTGGTTCCGATCGGTCAAAAAACCAAGGACTAGTTTGCGAAAGTAGGTTTTTGACATCATCGGCGATAACTCACGAACCGTTTCTTTGACAGAAGTGGTTCCAGAGGCAAAGTTGTTCAGAATGAGGAGAGCTATCATATGATGTAAATAGTTTGAGTATATGTCAAATGTCACGTGATACACAATTGTTTTTGCAACCAAAAACACGTAAATTTAGCCATTTTTACTGTTATAGCGCCACCTAGTGTCCAAACGCCGCGCCCTTACGCATGTGACCTCTGAGTGATGGTCTTCACATATGTTTCAAGCCCCATAATCATATCTCTAATAGTTATTGAGTTATGGCCATTTAAATGTAATAGGCCCCGCCCATTTTTTTATTTTGGTGCCCCTAAGCGACCTTGAAAGGAAATTTCAACTTTTTTTCGATAATTATTGATATTCACACTCCACAGAAGTCATCTGAATCGGTTTGGTTCCGATTAATCGAAAAACCTAGGACGAGTTCGCGAAAGTAGGTTTTTGACATCATCGGCGATAACTCACGAACCGTTTCTTTGACAGAAGTGGTTCCAGAGGCAAAGTTGTTCAGAATGAGGAGAGCTATCATATGATGTAAATAGTTTGAGTATGTGTCAAATGTCACGTGATACACAATTGTTTATGCACTCCAAAAACGTTATTTCGCCCCCAGTGGCCGAATGAGTTCATATTTCTCACAGACCTTCTTGACCATGAGTCGAACAAGCCCAGCCAGTGTCGTTTCGATCGGCCTCCGTTAAGTCGGTCTAAGGAGTGCTCAAACTTCATTGGCCGATGGCGGCCATGTTTTTTTAGATACGCCAGTGTCCTTTTCTAGAATCATGGTACATGACACAAAGACACACCATACCAAGAAATTAGTCGATCGGGCAAACTCTTGGGTAGTTATTGCCCTTTTCGAGAAAATGTATATTATAGCGCCACCTAGAGGCCAAACGCCGACTTTTTGATAATATGAGCTCGGACTGAGAGTATAAACATATGGTCCAAGCCCTGTGCAGATAGCTCAAACGGTTCATGAGTTATAACCATTTTAGTAAAATTTGCTCCTTCCGGTTCCGACGTTTTGGCGCCCCCCGGCCACCGCAAATCGAAATTTCAACTTTTTTTCGATAATTATTTACATTCACACTCCACAGAATTCATCAGCATTGGTCTGGTTCCGATTGGTCAAAAATCCAGAGACTAGTTCAATTTTTTTATTTTTGCATAAAATGCAAATTAGCGGAAAAATTTGCATACCGGAAATGAAATCGGAGATATACGTTTTTTAAGTTTTGAGCCAATGATTACAATTTTATAAAACACTTGGGTGTGCAACAAACGGTTTAGGAGTAATGAGCGTAAAGGCGCTTTTCATCGCTGTAGCGCCACCTATGGGCCGACATGGCTGGCTCCGAGTATCTGAGTAGCGAGCAAGACTACTACCATCTGACCGAGTCTCAGCTCTGTCGGACTTACGGTTTGGGCTGTACGATCAGTTTTACGGCGGAAAAATAATAATAATAAAACCAACAAATACAATAGGTTTCTAGCGCTTCGCGCTCGAACCCTAAATATAGCTGCAAGCAGCAATTATCGGGTTTCGAGAAGTTTAGGTAAGTAAACGTCGACCAGTCTCAGGGATGGCAAACTAACATGTCCACAATCGACAATACAACCCCACACCCAGAAAAATGAGTCAAAGGGTCAGCATTGGCTCATACAGACCCAGGCATGCTCACACACACATGCACATATAGGACATAGATTACATTTTCTCATATCAAGTCATTCGGACAATTCAGTAGCGAGACTCACGTTATCAGGATAAATTAGTCAAATCCATTTCAGAAATGGCCCTAACACACATCCTCAATGAATGATAGGCCTTTAGACCCAGAATTTTGACTTTGGTGATCAGTAACGGTCTATGCAGACTACACATGCTTACAAAGACATGTATGAAAAGCCCATTTGAATGAATATTTCACCTTTTGGACTTTTATGAAGGCATGCCTCTTCTGATGAGCATGCTTGTTTTGAGTCATAATATGTATAATACTACTTAATTGCAAGTCAGTTGGATTATTTATTAAGGAGTAGCAACCTTTAACGTACATTATTCACGTTAATATAAAAAAGGACCCTGTAATTGTCACACAACAAAAAAAACTCAACATGTTTTTAATCATTGTTGACCTAGAGAGTCCAGAGAATTGTACTATGGTGGAAATTTTGAAATTGCTTGAAAATCAAAGAACTAGTTTGCAAAAAGTACGATTTTAACATCATCAGCAATAACTCCTGAACCGTTTGATTGACATCAATAGATCAGGAGGCAAATTTGTTCAGAATGAGAAGAGCTATCATATGATATCAATAGTTTGTGTGTTTGTCAAATGTCACGTGATACACAATTGTTTAAGTAATGAAATACGCGGCAATTTTGCCATTTTTACTGTTTTAGCGCCACCTAGTGTCCAAACGCCACTTTCTTTTGTATGTGACCTCGGAGTGAAGGTCTACACATTTGTTCCAAGCCCCATGATGACGTGTTAATCCGTTCTGGATTTATGGCCATTTTAATGCGATAGGCTCCGCCCAGTTCAGTTTTTGGCCCCCCCTACCGTGTATGAATACAAATTTCAACTTTTTTTCAATGATTATTGACATTCACACTCCACAAAAGTCATCTGCATTGGTTTGGTTCCGATCGGTTGAAAAACCAGGGACTAGTTCGCGAAAGTAGGTTTTTGACATCATCAGCGATAACTCATGAACCGTTTGATCGACAGAAGCATTTCAATAGGCAAAGTTGTTCAGAATGAGAAGAGCTATCATATGATGTAAATAGTTTGAGTATATGTCAAATGTCACGTGATACACAATTGTTTATGCACTGCAAAAACGTTTTTTCGCCCCCCGGTGGCCGAATGAGTTCATATTTCTTACAGACCTTCAGGACCACGAGTCGAACAAGCCCAGCGAGTGTCGTTTTGATCGGCCTCCGTTAACCCTGTCTAATGAGTGCTCAAAATTCATTGGCCGATGGCGGCCATGTTTTTTGAGAAACGCCAAAGTCCTTTTATACAGTCACGGTGCATGACACAAAGACACACCATACCAAATAATAAGTCGATCGGGCAAACGGTTGCATAGTTATAGCCCTTTTCGAGTTCTTTGCTATTATAGCGCCACCTAGTGGCCAAACACCGAGTCTTTTTTATTGTGACCCCGGACTGAGGGTCTACACATACTGTCTAAGCCCCGTGAAGATAGCTCAAACGGTTCACGAGTTATGGTCATTTGAGTGAAATAGGCTACTTCCGGTTCAGACGTTTTGATGCCCCATAGCGACCCTGAATCGAAATTTCAACTTCCTTTTATGATTATTCATATTCACACTCCACAGAATTCACCAGCGTTGGTTTGGTTCCGATCGGGCAAATATCCAGGGACTAGTTCATTTTTTTTTTTTTTCATAAAATGCAAATTAGCGGAAAAATTTGCATACCGGAAATGAAATCGGAGATAGCCATTTTTTAAGTTTGGAGCCAAGGATTCCAATGACACCAAACACTTTGTTGTGCGACATCCGGTTTACGAGCATTGAGCCCAAACGCATTGGCCATCGCTATAGCGCCACCTATGGACCGACATGGCTGGCTCCGAGTATCTGAGTAGCGTGCAAGACTACTACCATCCGACAAAGTCTCGAGTTTCTACGACTTACGGTTTGGGCTGGGCAACGCGTTTTATGGCGGAATAATAATAATAAGAAGAAGAAGAAGAAGAAGAAATATAACTGCAAGCAGTAATAACGGGTTTCTCGTCATCTGAGCCATCTAAGGCACTGTGACATCATTGAACAGGCTCAGGGGTCACTCCCCAACACAACCACAACAGATCAAAGTCCTGCACACACAGAAAAATGACAGGATTAAGCAGCAATCCTCGGGTAGATGAGACGGGAATCACGCGAAGTTCAGAAGTGTGCGGTGTCAAACATTCCTTCAGGGTTCTTCATATGTATTATACTACTTAATTGCAAGTCAGTTGGATTATTTATTAAGTAGTAGCGACCTTAAACGTACATTCTTCACGTTAATATAATAAAGGACCCTGTAATGGTCACACAACAAAAAAACTCAACATGTTTTTGATCATTATTGACCTAGAGAGTCCAGAGAATTGTACTGTGGTGGAAATTAAGAAATTGCTTGAAAATCTAAGAAGTAGTTAGCAAAAGTATGTTTTTAACATCGTCACCGATAACTCGTGAACCGTTTGATTGACATCAATGGATCAAGAGGCAAAGTTGTTCAGAATGTAGAGGACTATCGTATGATATCATTAGTTTGTGTAAATGTGAAATGTCACGTGATACACAATTGTTTAAGAAATGAAATACGCATCAATTTTGCCATTTTTACTGTTTTAGCGCCACCTAGTGTCCAAACGCCACCTTCTTTTTTAGGTGACCTCAGAGTGATGGTCTACACATATGTTCCAAGCCCCATGATGATGTGTTAATCCGTTCTGGATTTATGGCCATTTTAATGTGATAGGCTCCGCCCAGTTCAGTTTTTGGCCCCCCCTACCGTGTATGAATATAAATTTCAACTTTTTTTTAATAATTATTTACATTCACACTCCACAGAAGTCGTCTGCTTTGGTTTGGTTCCGATGGGTTTTGAAAAACCAAGGACTAGTTCGCAAAAGTAGATTTTTGACATCGTCAGCGATAACTCACGAACCGTTTGATCTACAGAAGCGTGTCCAGAGGCAAAGTTGTTCAGAATGAGAAGAGCTATCATATGATGTAAATAGTTTGAGTATGTGTCAAATGTCACGTGATTCACAATTGTTTATGCACTCTAAAACCGTTACTTCGCCCCCTGGTGGCCGAATGAGTTCATATTTCTTACATACCTTCTGGACCACAAGTCGAATAAGCCCAGCGAGTGTCGTTTCGATCGGCCCCCGTTAACCCTGTGTAATGAGTGCTCAAAATTCATTGGCCGATAGCGGCCATGTTTTTTGAGAAACGTCAAAGTCCTTTTATACAGTCACGGTGCATGACACAAAGACACACCATACCAAATAATAAGTCGATCGGGCAAACGGTTGCGTAGTTATAGCCCTTTTCGAGTTCTTTGCTATTATAGCGCCACCTAGTGGCCAAACGCCAACTCCTTTTTACTGTGATCCTGGACTGAGAGTCTACACATAGGGTCCAAGCCCCGTGAAGATATCTCAAACGGTTCACGAGTTATGGCCATTTCAGTGAAACAGGCTACTTCCGGTTAGGACGTTTTGATGCCCCCTAGCGGCCCTGAATCGAAATTTCAACTTCTTTTTATGATTATTCATATTCACACTCCACAGAATTCATCAGCGTTGGTTTGGTTCCGATCGGGCAAAAATCCAGGGACTAGTTCATTTTTTTTTTTTTTCATAAAATGCAAATTAGCGGAAAAATTTGCATACCGGAAATGAAATCGGAGATAGCCATTTTTTAAGTTTGGAGCCAAGGATTCCAATGACACCAAAAACTTTGTTGTGCGACATCCGGTTTATGAGCAATGAGCACAAACGCATTGGCCATCGCTATAGCGCCCCCTATGGGCCGATTTGGCTGGGTCATTGTATCTGAGTAACCTGCACAGATACAACCAATTGACAAAGTCTCGAGTTTCTACGAGTTACACTTTGGGCTGGGCGATGTGTTTTAGCGCGGAAAAATAATAATAATAATAATAAAATATAGCTGCAAGCAGCAATTATCGGGTTTCGAGAAGTTTAGGTAAGTAAACGTCGACCAGTCTCAGGGATGGCAAACTAACATGTCCACAATCGACAATACAATCCCACACCCAGAATAATGAGTCAAAGGGTCAGCATTGGCTCATACAGACCCAGGCATGCTCACACACACATGCACATATAGGACATACATTACATTTTCTCATATCAATGTCATTCGGACAATTCAGTAGCGAGACTCACGTTATCAGGATAAATTAGTCAAATCCATTTCAGAAATGGCCCTAACACACATCCTCAATGAATGATAAGCCTTTAGACCCAGAATTTTGACTTAGGTGATCAGTAACGGTCTATGCAGACTACACATGCTTACAAAGACATGTATGAAAAGCCCATTTGAATGAATATTTCACCTTTTTGACTTTTATGAAGGCATGCCTCTTCTGATGAGCATGCTTGTTTTGAGTCATAATATGTATAATACTACTTAATTGCAAGTCAGTTGTATTATTTATTAAGGAGTAGCAACCTTTAACGTACATTTTTCACGTTAATATAATAAAGGACCCTGTAATGGTCACACAACAAAAAAAATCAACATGTTTTTGATCATTATTGACCTAGAGAGTCCAGAGAATTGTACTATGGTGGAAATTTTGAAATTGCTTGTAAAATCAAAGAACTAGTTTGCAAAAGTAAGTTTTTAACATCATCAGCAATAACTCCTGAACCGTTTGATTGACATCAATGGATCAAGAGGCAAATTTGTTCAGAATGAGAAGAGCTATCATATGATATCAATAGTTTGTGTGTTTGTCAAATGTCACATGATACACAATTGTTTAAGTAATGAAATACGCGTCAATTTAGCCATTTCTATTGGTCTAGCGCCACCTAGTGTCCAAACGCCACCTTCTTTTGTAGGTGACCTCGGAGTGATGGTCTACACATATGTTCCAAGCCCCATGATGATGTGTTAATCCGTTCTGAATTTATGGCCATTTTAATGTGATAGGCTCCGCCCAGTTGAGTTTTTGGCCCCCCCTACCGTGTATGAATACAAATTTAAACTTTTTTTCAATGATTATTTACATTCACACTCCACAGAAGTCATCTGCATTGGTTTGGTTCCGATCGGTTGAAAAACCAAGGACTAGTTCGCG
Source organism: Barbatula barbatula (assembly GCF_947034865.1). Taxonomy (NCBI): domain Eukaryota; kingdom Metazoa; phylum Chordata; class Actinopteri; order Cypriniformes; family Nemacheilidae; genus Barbatula; species Barbatula barbatula. Next base: position 18,165,979 of record NC_136768.1, read on the forward strand.
AAAGTAGGTTTGTGACATTATCAGCGATAACTCACGAACCGTTTGATCGACAGAAGCGTGTCCAGAGGCAAAGTTGTTCAGAATGAGAATAGCTATCATATGATGTAAATAGTTTGAGTATGTGTCAAATGTCACGTGATACACAATTGTTTATGCACTCTAAAACTGTTACTTCGCCCCCCGGTGGCCGAATGAGTTCATATTTCTTACAGACCTTCAGGACCACGAGTTGAACAAGCCCAGCGAGTGTCGTTTCGATCGGCCCCCGTTAACCCTGTGTAATGAGTGCTCAAAATTCATTGGCCGATAGCGGCCATGTTTTTTGAGAAACGTCAAAGTCCTTTTATACAGTCACGGTGCATGACACAAAGACACACCATACTAAATAATAAGTCGATCGGGCAAACGGTTGCGTAGTTATAGCCCTTTTCGAGTTCTTTGCTATTATAGCGCCACCTAGTGGCCAAACGTAAACTCCTTTTTACTGTGACCCTGGACTGAGATTCTACACATAGGGTCCAAGCCCCGTGAAGATAGCTCAAACGGTTCACGAGTTATGGCCATTTGAGTGAAATAGGCTACTTCCGGTTCAAACGTTTTGATGCCCCCTAGCGACCCTGATTCGAAATTTCAACTTCCTTTTATGATTATTCATATTCACACTCCACAGAATTCATCAGCGTTGGTTTGGTTCCGATCGGGCAAAAATCCAGGGACTAGTTCATTTTTTTTTTTTTTCATAAAATGCAAATTAGAGGAAAAATTTGCATACCGGAAATGAAATCGGAGATAGCCATTTTTTAAGTTTGGAGCCAAGGATTCCAATGACACCAAACACTTTGTTGTGTGACATCCGGTTTACGAGCATTGAGCCCAAACGCATTGGCCATCGCTATAGCGCCCCCTATGGACCGACATGGCTGGCTCCGAGTATCTGAGTAGCGTGCAAGACTACTACCATCCGACAAAGTCTCGAGTTTCTACGACTTACGGTTTGGGCTGGGCAAAGCGTTTTATGGCGGAATAATAATAATAAGAAGAAGAAGAAGAAGAATAAAAATCCTTACAAAAACAATAGGTTTTCAGCACTTCGTGCTCGAAACCCTAAATATAACTGCAAGCAGTAATAACGGGTTTCTCGTCATCTGAGCCATCTAAGGCACTGTGACATCATTGAACAGGCTCAGGGGTCCCTCCCCAACACAACCACAACAGATCAAAGTCCTGCACACACAGAAAAATGACAGGATTAAGCAGCAATCCTCGGGTAGATGAGACGGGAATCACGCGAAGTTCAGAAGTGTGCGGTGTCAAACATTCCTTCAGGGTTCTTCATATGTATTATACTACTTAATTGCAAGTCAGTTGGATTATTTATTAAGTAGTAGCGACCTTAAACGTACATTCTTCACGTTAATATAATAAAGGACCCTGTAATGGTCACACAACAAAAAAACTCAACATGTTTTTGATCATTATTGACCTAGAGAGTCCAGAGAATTGTACTGTGGTGGAAATTAAGAAATTGCTTGAAAATCTAAGAACTAGTTAGCAAAAGTATGTTTTTAACATCGTCACCGATAACTCGTGAACCGTTTGATTGACATCAATGGATCAAGAGGCAAAGTTGTTCAGACTGTAGAGAACTATCATATGATATCATTAGTTTGTGTAAATGTCAAATGTCACGTGATGCACAATTGAATAAGAAATGAAATAAGCGTCAATTTTGCCATTTTTACTGTTTTAGCGCCACCTAGTGTCCAAACGCCACCTTCTTTTGTAGGTGAACTCAGAGTGATGGTCTACACATATGTTCCAAGCCCCATGATGATGTGTTAATCCGTTCTGGATTTATGGCCATTTTAATGTGATAGGCTCCGCCCAGTTCAGTTTTTGGCCCCCCCTACCGTGTATGAATATAAATTTCAACTTTTTTTCAAAAATTATTTACATTCACACTCCACGGAAGTCATCTGCATTGGTTTGGTTCCGATCGGTTGAAAAACCAAGGACTAGTTCCGAAAGTAGATTTTTGACATCGTCAGCGATAACTCACGATCCGTTTGATCGACAGAAGCGTGTCCAGAGGCAATGTTGTTCAGAATGAGGAGAGCTATCATATGATGTAAATAGTTTGAGTATGTGTCAAATGTCACGTGATACACAATTGTTTATGCACTCTAAAACCGTTACTTCGCCCCCTGGTGGCCGAATGAGTTCATATTTCTTACAGACCTTCTGGACCACAAGTCGAATAAGCCCAGCGAGTGTCGTTTCGATCGGCCCCCGTTAACCCTGTGTAATGAGTGCTCAAAATTCATTGGCCGATAGCGGCCATGTTTTTTGAGAAACGTCAAAGTCCTTTTATACAGTCACGGTGCATGACACAAAGACACACCATACCAAATAATAAGTCGATCGGGCAAACGGTTGCGTAGTTATAGCCCTTTTCGAGTTCTTTGCTATTATAGCGCCACCTAGTGGCCAAACGCCAACTCCTTTTTACTGTGATCCTGGACTGAGAGTCTACACATAGGGTCCAAGCCCCGTGAAGATATCTCAAACGGTTCACGAGTTATGGCCATTTCAGTGAAACAGGCTACTTCCGGTTCGGACGTTTTGATGCCCCCTAGCGGCCCTGAATCGAAATTTCAACTTCTTTTTATGATTATTCATATTCACACTCCACAGAATTCATCAGCGTTGGTTTGGTTCCGATCGGGCAAAAATCCAGGGACTAGTTCATTTTTTTTTTTTTTTGTAAAATGCAAATTAGCGGAAAAATTTGCATACCGGAAATGAAATCGGAGATAGCCATTTTTTAAGTTTGGAGCCAAGGATTCCAATGACACCAAAAACTTTGTTGTGCGACATCCGGTTTATGAGCAATGAGCACAAACGCATTGGCCATCGCTATTGCGCCCCCTATGGGCCGATTTGGCTGGGTCATTGTATCTGAGTAACCTGCACAGATACAACCAATTGACAAAGTCTCGAGTTTCTACGAGTTACACTTTGGGCTGGGCGATGTGTTTTAGCGCGGAAAAATAATAATAATAATAATAAATATAGCTGCAAGCAGCAATTATCGGGTTTCGAGAAGTTTAGATAAGTAAACGTCGACCAGTCTCAGGGATGGCAAACTAACATGTCCACAATCGACAATACAATCCCACACCCAGAAAAATGAGTCAAAGGGTCAGCATTGGCTCATACAGACCCAGGCATGCTCACACACACATGCACATATAGGACATAGATTACATTTTCTCATATCAAGTCATTCGAACAATTCAGTAGCGAGACTCACGTTATCAGGATAAATTAGTCAAATCCATTTCAGAAATGGCCCTAACACACATCCTCAATGAATGATAGGCCTTTAGACCCAGAATTTTGACTTAGGTGATCAGTAACGGTCTATGCAGACTACGCATGCTTACAAAGACATGTATGAAAAGCCCATTTGAATGAATATTTCACCTTTTGGACTTTTATGAAGGCATGCCTCTTCTGATGAGCATGCTTGTTTTGAGTCATAATATGTATAATACTACTTAATTGCAAGTCAGTTGGATTATTTATTAAGGAGTAGCAACCTTTAACGTACATTATTCACGTTAATATAAAAAAGGACCCTGTAATGGTCCCACAACAAAAAAAACTCAACATGTTTTTAATCATTGTTGACCTAGAGAGTCCAGAGAATTGTACTATGGTGGAAATTTTGAAATTGCTTGAAAATCAAAGAACTAGTTTGCAAAAGTACGATTTTAAGATCATCAGCAATAACTCCTGAACCGTTTGATTGACATCAATAGATCAAGAGGCAAATTTGTTCAGAATGAGAAGAGCTATCATATGATATCAATAGTTTGTGTGTATGTCAAATGTCACGTGATACACAATTGTTTAAGTAATGAAATACGCGTCAATTTTGCCATTTTTACTGTTTTAGCGCCACCTAGTGTCCAAACGGCACCTTCTTTTGTAGGTGACCTCAGAGTGATGGTCTACACATATGTTCCAAGCCCCATGATGATGTGTTAATCCGTTCTGGATTTATGGCCATTTTAATGTGATAGGCTCCGCCCAGTTGAATTTTTGGCCCCCCCTACCGTGTATGAATACAAATTTCAATTTTTTTTCAATGATTATTTACATTCACACTCCACAAAAGTCATCTGCATTGGTTTGGTTCCGATCGGTTGAAAAACCAGGGACTAGTTCGCGAAAGTAGATTTTTGACATCATCAGCGATACCTCATGAACCATTTGATCGACAGAAGCATTTCAAGAGGCAAAGTTGTTCAGAATGAGAAGAGCTATCATATGATGTAAATAGTTTGAGTATATGTCAAATGTCACGTGATACACAATTGTTTATGCACTGCAAAAACGTTTTTTCGCCCCCCGGTGGCCGAATGAGTTCATATTTCTTACAGACCTTCACGACCACGAGTCGAACAACCCCAGCGAGTGTCGTTTTGATCGGCCTCCGTTAACCCTGTCTAATGAGTGCTCAAAATTCATTGGCCGATGGCGGCCATGTTTTTTGAGAAACGCCAAAGTCCTTTTATACAGTCACGGTGCATGACACAAAGACACACCATACCAAATAATAAGTCGATCGGGCAAACGGTTGCATAGTTATAGCCCTTTTCGAGTTCTTTGCTATTATAGCGCCACCTAGTGGCCAAACACCGAGTCTTTTTTATTGTGACCCCGGACTAAGGGTCTACACATAGGGTCTAAGCCCCGTGAAGATAGCTCAAACGGTTCACGAGTTATGGTCATTTGAGTGAAATAGGCTACTTCCGGTTCAGACGTTTTGATGCCCCCTAGCGACCCTGAATCGAAATTTCAACTTCTTTTTATGATTATTCATATTCACACTCCACAGAATTCATCAGCGTTGGTTTGGTTCCCATCGGGCAAAAATCCAGGGACTAGTTCATTTTTTTTTTTTTTCGTAAAATGCAAATTAGCGGAAAAATTTGCATACCGGAAATGAAATCGGAGATAGCCATTTTTTAAGTTTGGAGCCAAGGATTCCAATGACACCAAAAACTTTGTTGTGCGACATCCGGTTTACGAGCAATGAGCTCAAACGCATTGGCCATCGCTATAGCGCCCCCTATGGGCCGATTTGGCTGGGTCACTGTATCTGAGTAACCTGCACAGATACAACCAATTGACAAAGTCTCGAGTTTCTATGACTTACGGTTTGGGCTGGGCGATGCGTTTTAGCGCGGAAAAATAATAATAAGAAGAAGAACGAGAGGTTTAGGTTAGTAAATGTCGACGGGCTTCAGGGATGGCAAACTAACATGTCCACAATCGACAATACAACCCCACTACCAGAAAAATGAGTCAGATGGTCAGCATTGGCTCATACAGACCGAGGCATGAGCACACACACATGCACATATAGGACATACATTACATTTTCTTATATCAAGTCATTCAGATAATTCTGTAGCGAGACTCACGTTATCAGGATAAATTAGTCAAATCCATTTCAGAAATGGCCCTAACACACATCCTCAATGAATGATAAGCCTTTAGACCCAGAATTTTGACTTAGGTGATCAGTAACGGTCTATGCAGACTACTCATGCTTACAAAGACATGTATGAAAAGCCCATTAGAATGAAAATTTCACCTTTTGGACTTTTATGAAGGCATGCCTCTTCCGATGAGCATCAGATGTTGCATGCTTGTTTTGAGTCATAATATTGTGCATGACACAAAGACACACCATACCAAATAATAAGTCGATCGGGCAAACGGTGGCGTAGTTATAGCCCTTTTCGAGATATTTGCTATTATAGCGCCACCTAGTGGCCAAACACCGAGTCTTTTTTACTGTGACCCCGGACTGAGGGTCTACACATACGGTCTAAGCCCCGTGAAGATAGCTCAAACGGTTCACGAGTTATGGTCATTTTAGTGAAACAGGCTACTTCCGGTTCGGACGTTTTGATGCCCCCTAGCGGCCCTGAATCGAAATTTCAACTTCTTTTTATGATTATTCATATTCACACTCCACAGAATTCATCAGCGTTGGTTTGGTTCCGATCGGGCAAAAATCCAGGGACTAGTTCATTTTTTTTTTTTTATAAAATGCAAATTAGCGGAAAAATTTGCATACCGGAAATGAAATCGGAGATAGCCATTTTTTAAGTTTGGAGCCAAGGATTCCAATGACACCAAAAACTTTGTTGTGCGACATCCGGTTTACGAGCATTGAGCCCAAACGCATTGGCCATCGCTATAGCGCCCCCTATGGGCCGATTTGGCTGGGTCACTGTATCTGAGTAACCTGCACAGATACAACCAATTGACAAAGTCTCGAGTTTCTACGACTTACGGTTTGGGCTGGCCAACGCGTTTTATCGTGGAAAAATAATAAGAAGAAGAAGAACGAGAAGTTTAGATAAGTAAACGTCGACCAGTCTCAGGGATGGCAAACTAACATGTCCACAATCGACAATACAATCCCACACCCAGAAAAATGAGTCAAAGGGTCAGCATTGGCTCATACAGACCCAGGCATGCTCACACACACATGCACATATAGGACATAGATTACATTTTCTCATATCAAGTCATTCGAACAATTCAGTAGCGAGACTCACGTTATCAGGATAAATTAGTCAAATCCATTTCAGAAATTGCCCTAACACACATCCTCAATGAATGATAGGCCTTTAGACCCAGAATGTTGACTTAGGTGATCAGTAACGGTCTATGCAGACTACGCATGCTTACAAAGACATGTATGAAAAGTCCATTTGAATGAATATTTCACGTTTTGGACTTTTATGAAGGCATGCCTCTTCTGATGAGCATGCTTGTTTTGAGTCATAATATGTATAATACTACTTAATTGCAAGTCAGTTGGATTATTTATTAAGGAGTAGCAACCTTTAACGTACATTATTCACGTTAATATAAAAAAGGACCCTGTAATGGTCACACAACAAAAAAAACTCAACATGTTTTTGATAATTATTGACCTAAAGAGTCCAGAGAATTGTACTATGGTGGAAATTTTTAAATTGCTTGAAAATCAAACAACTAGTTTGCAAAAGTACGATTTTAAGATCATCAGCAATAACTCCTGAACCGTTTGATTGACATCAATAGATCAAGAGGCAAATTTGTTCAGAATGAGAAGAGCTATGATATGATATCAATAGTTTGTGTGTATGTCAAATGTCACGTGATACACAATTGTTTAACTGATGAAATACACGTCAATTTAGCCATTTCTACTGGTCTAGCGCCACCTAGTGTCCAAACGCCACCTTCTTTTGTAGGTGACCTCGGAGTGATGGTCTACACATATGTACCAAGCCCCATGATGATGTGTTAATCCGTTCTGGATTTATGGCCATTTTAATGTGATAGGCTCCGCCCAGTTCAGTTTTTGGCATTTCCTACCGTGTATGAAAACAAAGTTCAACTTTTTTTCAATGATTATTTACATTCACACTCCACAGAAGTCATCTGCATTGGTTTGGTTCCGATCGGTTGAAAAACCAGGGACTAGTTCGCGAAAGTAGGTTTTTGACATCATCAGCGATAACTCATGAACCGTTTGATCGACAGAAGCATTTCAATAGGCAAAGTTGTTCAGAATGAGAAGAGCTATCATATGATGTAAATAGTTTGAGTATATGTCAAATGTCACGTGATACACAATTGTTTATGCACTGCAAAAACGTTTTTTCGCCCCCCGGTGGCCGAATGAGTTCATATTTCTTACAGACCTTCAGGACCACGAGTCGAACAAGCCCAGCGAGTGTCGTTTTGATCGGCCTCCGTTAACCCTGTCTAATGAGTGCTCAAAATTCATTGGCCGATGGCGGCCATGTTTTTTGAGAAACGCCAATGTCCTTTTATACAGTCACGGTGCATGACACAAAGACACGCCATACCAAATAATAAGTCGATCGGGCAAACGGTTGCGTAGTTATAGCCTTTTTCGAGTTCTTTGCTATTATAGCGCCACCTAGTGGCCAAACACCGAGTCTTTTTTATTATGACCCCGGACTAAGGGTCTACACATAGGGTCTAAGCCCCGTGAAGATAGCTCAAACGGTTCACGAGTTATGGTCATTTGAGTAAAATAGGCTACTTCCGGTTCAGACGTTTTGATGCCCCCTAGCGACCCTGAATCGAAATTTCAACTTCCTTTTATGATTATTCATATTCACACTCCACAGAATTCATCAGCGTTGGTTTGGTTCCGATCGGGCAAATATCCAGGGACTAGTTCTTTTTTTTTTTTTTTCATAAAATGCAAATTAGCGGAAAAATTTGCATACCGGAAATGAAATCGGAGATAGCCATTTTTTAAGTTTGGAGCCAAGGATTCCAATGACACCAAACACTTTGTAGTGCGACATCCGGTTTACGAGCATTGAGCCCAAACGCATTGGCCATCGCTATAGCGCCACCTATGGGCCGATTTGGCTGGGTCACTGTATCTGAGTAACCTGCACAGATACAACCAATTGACAAAGTGTCGAGTTTCTACGACTTACGGTTTGGGCTGGGCGATGCGTTTTAGCGCGGAAAAATAATAATAAGAAGAAGAAGAAGAAGAATAAAAATCCTTACAAATACAATAGGTTTTCAGCCCTTCGGGCTCGAAACCCTAATTAAAGCTGCAAGCAGCATTTAGCGGGTTCGAGCACTTTTAAGGCATCTAAAGCATCTTTGCCTTCATCAAGTAGGCCGAGGACTCTCATACTAAAACACCCAAGTGGACGATACTCCCAACGCCTGAAAAATCATAGATACGGTCAGCAACGGTGCATAGACACTACGCATGATTACACACATATGCACATATAGTACACTTGAGGGGAATCATCTTTTCAGGTTCATTTGGTCACATCCATTTAAGAAATGATCTTGCATTGAGATAAATGCATTGAGTTGCTGCAATGTGACTGGCTGAGTAACAATTTGGGTTTACATGCAATTAAACTGGTGTACATAATAAAGGTGTGTGTTAAGTTTACCAAAACAGCATCTTACAAGCAGCCAGACATGTTCTATATTTATAGATGTTTGAATATGGAGCAACGTTTAATGTGTAGTGCTTTATATGTCTAACACCTTGTTCCTGTGAGACAGGAAACGTATCTCTTGTCCGATCACCATCATATTTTGCACGCGTGTTTAGTGTAATAAGATGTATGATTGTACTTAATGGCAAGTCAATTGGATTATTTGTTAAGGAGTAGCGAGCTTTCAGGTATACCGTTCACTTGAAAATAATAAAGGACCCTGTAAGGGTCACAGAAATGAAAAAGTTAAACATGTTTTTGATAGTTATTGATCTAGAGAGTCCAGAGAATTGTACTGTGGTGGAAATTTTGAAATCGCTTGAAAAACCAAGGACAAGTTCGCAAAAGCAGCTTCTTGACATCATCACAGATAACTCACAAACTGTTTGATCAACATCAATGGTTCAAGAGCCAAATTTGTTTGGAATTATGAGAGCTTTCATAAGACATCGATAGTTTGTGTAAATGTCAAATGTCACATGTTACACAATTGTTAAGGCAACCAAAGATGTGTCAATTTTGCCATTTTTACTGTTATAGCGCCACCTAGTGTCCAAACGCAGCGGTATTTTGTAAGTCATCGCGGAGTGATGGTCTACACATATGTTCCAAGCCCCATGATGATATCTCTAATAGTGCTCGAGTTATAGGCATTTTAATGTAATTGGCTCCGCCTATTTAAAATGTTTACGCCCCTAAGCAACTGTGAAAGAAAATTTAAACTTTTTTTTGATAATTATTTACATTCACACTCCAGAGATTTTATCTGCATTGGTTTGGATCCGATCGGTCGAAAAACCTCGGACTAGTTCGCGAAAGTAGGTTTTTGACATCGTCAAAGATAACTCACGAACCGTTTGTTTGACAGAAGCGGTTCCAGAGGCAAAGTTGTTCAGAATGAGAAGAGCTATCATATGATAACAATAGTTTGAGTATAAGTCAAATGTCACGTGATATACAATTGTTTATGCACTCCAAAAGCGTTATTTCGCCCCCCGGTGGCCGAATGAGTTCATATTTCTTACAGACCTTCTGGACCATGAGTCGAACAAGCCCAGCGAGTGTCGTTTCGATCGGCCTCCGTTAACCCGGTCTAATGAGTGCTCAAACTTCATTGGCCGATTACCGCCATGTTTCTTTAGATACACCACTGTCCTTTTAGACAATCATCGTGCATGACACAAAGACACACCATACCAAATAATAAGTCGATCGGGCAAACGGTTGGGTAGTTATAGCCCTTTTCGAGTTCATGTAAATTATAGCGCCACCTAGTGGCCAAGCGCCAACTCCTTTTTACTCTGACCCCGGACTGAGAGTCTACACATAGGGTACAAGCCCCATGAAGATTGCTCAAACGGTTCACAAGTTATGGCCATTTTAGTCAACCATGGCACTTCCGGTTCAGGCGTTTTGGCGCCCCCTAGCAATGGTGAATCGAAATTTCAACTTTTTTTTGATAATTATTCACATTCACTCTCCACAGAATTCATCAGCGTTGGTTTGGTTCCGATCGGGCAAAAATCCAGGGACTAGTTCATTTTATTTTTTTTGCATAAAATGCAAATTAGCGGAAAAATTTGCATACCGGAAATGAAATCGGAGATATACGTTTTTTAAGTTTTGAGCCAATGATTACAATGATATAAAACACTTGGGTGTGCGACAAACGGTTTAGGAGTAAAGAGTGCAAACGCGCTTTTCATCGCTGTAGCGCCACCTATGGGCCGATTTGGCTGGGTCCATGTATCTGAGTAGCGACAAGGACTACTACCATCTGACCAAGTTTCAGCTCTGTCGGCCTTACGGTTTAGGCTGCCCAATTAGTTTTAGGGAAGAATAATAACAAAGAAGAAGAATAAGAAGAAGAATAAAACCCACAAATACAATAGGTTTCTAGCCCTACGGGCTCGAACCCTAAATATAGCTGCAAGCAGCAATTATCGGGTTTCGAGAGGTTTAGGTTAGTAAATGTCGACGGGCTTCAGGGATGGCAAACTAACATGTCCACAATCGACAATACAACCCCACACCCAGAAAAATGAGTCAGATGGTCAGCATTGGCTCATACAGACCGAGGCATGAGCACACACACATGCACATATAGGACATACATTACATTTTCTTATATCAAGTGATTCAGATAATTCAGTAGCGAGACTCACGTTATCAGGATAAATTAGTCAAATCCATTTCAGAAATGGCCCTAACACACATCCTCAATGAATGATAGGCCTTTAGACCCAGAATGTTGACTTAGGTGATCAGTAACGGTCTAAGCAGACTACTCATGCTTACAAAGACATGTATGAAAAGCCCATTAGAATGAATATTTCACGTTTTGGACTTTTATGAAGGCATGCCTCTTCCGATGAGCATCAGATGTTGCATGCTTGTTTTGAGTCATAATATGTATAATACTACTTAATTGCAAGTCAGTTGGATTATTTATTAAGGAGTAGCGACCTTTAACGTACATTTTCAGGTTAATATAATAAAGGACCCTGTAATGGTCACACAACAAAAAAACTCAACATGTTTTTGATAATTATTGACCTAAAGAGTCCAGAGAATTGTACTATGGTGGAAATGTTTAAATTGCTTGAAAATCAAACAACTAGTTTGCAAAAGTAAGTTTTTAACATCATCAGCAATAACTCCTGAACCGTTTGATTGACATCAATGGATCAAGAGGCAAATTTGTTCAGAATGAGAAGAGCTATCATATGATATCAATAGTTTGTGTGTATGTCAAATTTCACGTGATACACAATTGTTTATGCACTCTAAAAACGTTACTTCGCCCCCCGGTGGCCGAATGAGTTCATATTTCTTACAGACCTTCTGGACCACGAGTCGAATAAGCCCAGCGAGTGTCGTTTCGATAGGCCCCCGTTAACCCTGTCTAATGAGTGCTCAAAATTCATTGGCCGATGTCGGCCATGTTTTTTTAGAAACGCCAAAGTCCTTTTATACAGTCACGGTGCATGACACAAAGACACACCATACCAAATAATAAGTCGATCGGGCAAACGGTTGCGTAGTTATAGTTCTTTTCGAGTTCTTTGCTATTATAGCGCCACCTAGTGGCCAAACACCGAGTCTTTTTTATTGTGACCCCGGACCGAGGGTCTACATATACGGTCTAAGCCCCGTGAAGATAGCTTAAACGGTTTACGAGTTATGGTCATTTTAGTGAAACAGGCTACTTCCGGTTCGGACGTTTTGATGCCCCCTAGCGACCCTGAATCGAAATTTCAACTTCTTTTTATGATTTTTCATATTCACACTCCACGGAATTCATCAGCGTTGGTTTGGTTCCGATCGGGCAAAAATCCAGGGACTAGTTCTTTTTTTTTTTTTTTCATAAAATGCAAATTAGCGGAAAAATTTGCATACCGGAAATGAAATCGGAGATAGCCATTTTTTAAGTTTGGAGCCAAGGATTCCAATGACACCATAAACTTTGTTGTGCGACATCCGGTTTACGAGCATTGAGCCCAAACGCATTGGCCATCGCTATAGCGCCCCCTATGGGTCGATTTGGCTGGGTCACTGTATCTGAGTAACCTGCACAGATACAACCAATTGACAAAGTCTCGAGTTTCTACGACTTACGGTTTGGGCTGGGCGATGTGTTTTATGGCGGAAAAATAATAATAATTATCGGGTTTCGAGAAGTTTAGGTAAGTAAACGTCGACCAGTCTCAGGGATGGCAAACTAACATGTCCACAATCGACAATACAACCCCACACCCAGAAAAATGAGTCAAAGGGTCAGCATTGGCTCATACAGACCCAGGCATGCTCACACACACATGCACATATAGGACATACATTACATTTTCTCATATCAAGTCATTCGGACAATTCAGTAGCAAGACTCACGTTATCAGGATAAATAGGTCAAATCCATTTCAGAAATTGCCCTAACACACATCCTCAATGAATGATAGGCCTTTAGACCCAGAATTTTGACTTAGGTGATCAGTAACAGTCTATGCAGACTACGCATGCTTACAAAGACATGTATGAAAAGCCCATTTGAATGAATATTTCACCTTTTGGACTTTTATGAAGGCATGCCTCTTCTGATGAGCATGCTTGTTTTGAGTCATAATATGTATAATACTACTTAATTGCAAATCAGTTGGATTATTTATTAAGGAGTAGCAACCTTTAACGTACATTATTCACGTTAATATAAAAAAGGACCCTGTAATGGACACACAACAAAAAAAAACTCAACATGTTTTTAATCATTGTTGACCTATAGAGTCCAGAGAATTGTACTATGGTGGAAATTTTGAAATTGCTTGAAAATCAAAGAACTAGTTTGCAAAAGTACGATTTTAACATCATCAGCAATAACTCCTGAACCGTTTGATTGACATCAATAGATCAAGAGGCAAATTTGTTCAGAATGAGAAGAGCTATCATATGATATCAATAGTTTGTGTGTATGTCAAATGTCACGTGATACACAATTGTTTAAGTAATGAAATACGCGTCAATTTTGCCATTTCTACTGTTTTAGCGCCACCTAGTGTCCAAACGGCACCTTCTTTTGTAGGTGACCTCGGAGTGATGGTCTACACATATGTTTCAAGCCCCATGATGATGTGTTAATCCGTTCTGGATTTATGGCCATTTTAATGTGATAGGCTCCGCCCAGTTCAGTTTTTGCCCCCCCCCCACCGTGTATGAATGTAAATTTCAACTTTTTTTCAATGATTATTTACATTCACACTCCACAGAAGTCATCTGCATTGGTTTGGTTCCGATCGGTTGAAAAACCAAGGACTAGTTCGCGAAAGTAGATTTTTGACATCGTCAGCGATAACTCTCGATCCGTTTGATCGACAGAAGCGTGTCCAGAGGCAAAGTTGTTAAGAATGAGAAGAGCAAACATATGATGTAAATAGTTTGAGTATGTGTCAAATGTCACGTGATACAGAATTGTTTATGCACTCTAAAACCGTTACTTCGCCCCCTAGTGGCCGAATGAGTTCATATTTCTTACAGACCTTCAGGACCACGAGTCGAACATGCCCAGCGAGTGTCGTTTCGATCGGCCTCCGTTAACCCTGTGTAATGAGTGCTCAAAATTCATTGGCCGATGGCGGCCATGTTTTTTGAGAAACCCCAAAGTCCTTTTATACAGTCATGGTGCATGACACAAAGACACACCATACCAAATAATAAGTCGATCGGGCCAACGGTTGGGTAGTTATTGCCGTTTTCGAGATATTTGCTATTATAGCGCCACCTAGTGGCCAAACACCGAGTCTTTTTTATTATGACCCCGGACTGAGGGTCCTCACATATGGTCTAAGCCCCGTGAAGATAGCTCAAACCGTTCTCTAGGTATAGCCATTTTAGCGAAATAGGCAACTTTCGGTTCGGATGTTTTGATGCCCCCTAGCGACCCTGAATCGAATTTTCAACTTTCTTTTATGATTATTTATATTCACACTCCACAGAATTCATCAGCGTTGGTTTGGTTCCGATCGGGCAAAAATCCAGGGACTAGTTCTTTTTTTTTTTTTTTCATAAAATGCAAATTAGCGAAAAAATTTGCATACCGGAAATGAAATCGGAGATATACGTTTTTTAAGTTTGGAGCCAAGGATTCCAATGACACCAAACACTTTGTTGTGTGACATCCGGTTTACGAGCATTGAGCCCAAACGCATTGGCCATCGCTATAGCGCCACCTATGGACCGACATGGCTGGCTCCGAGTATCTGAGTAGCGTGCAAGACTACTACCATCTGACCAAGTCTCGAGTTTCTACGACTTACGGTTTGGGCTGGGCGACGCGTTTTATGGCGGAATAATAATAATAAGAAGAAGAAGAAGAAGAAGAAGAATAAAAATCCTTACAAAAACAATAGGTTTTCAGCACTTCGTGCTCGAAACCCTAAATATAGCTGCAAGCAGCAATTATCGGGTTTCGAGAAGTTTAGGTAAGTAAACGTCGACCAGTCTCAGGGATGGCAAACTAACATGTCCACAATCGACAATACAACCCCACACCCAGAAAAACGAGTCAAAGGGTCAGCATTGGCTCATACAGACCCAGGCATGCTCACACACACATGCACATATAGGACATAGATTACATTTTCTCATATCAAGTCATTCGTATAATTCAGTAGCGAGACTCACGTTATCAGGATAAATTAGTCAAATCCATTTCAGAAATGGCCCTAACACACATCCTCAATGAATGATAGGCCTTTAGACCCAGAATTTTGACTTAGGTGATCAGTAACGGTCTATGCAGACTACGCATGCTTACAAAGACATGTATGAAAAGCCCATTTGAATGAATATTTCGCCTTTTGGACTTTTATGAAGCTATGCCTCTTCTGATGAGCATGCTTGTTTTGAGTCATAATATGTATAATACTACTTAATTGCAAGTCAGTTGGATTATTTATTAAGGAGTAGCAACCTTTAACGTACATTATTCATGTTAATATAAAAAAGGACCCTGTAATGGTCACACAACAAAAAAAACTCAACATGTTTTTAATCATTGTTGACCTAGAGAGTCCAGAGAATTCTACTATGGTGGAAATTTTGAAATTGCTTGAAAATCAAAGAACTAGTTTGCAAAAGTACGATTTTAACATCATCAGCAATAACTCCTGAACCATTTGATTGACATCAATAGATCAAGAGGCAAATTTGTTCAGAATGAGAAGAGCTATCATATGATATCAATAGTTTGTGTGTTTGTCAAATGTCACGTGATACACAATTGTTTAAGTAATGAAATACACGTCAATTTTGCCATTTTTACTGTTTTAGCGCCACCTAGTGTCCAAACGCCACCTTCTTTTGAAGGTGACCTCAGAGTGATGGTCTACACATTTATTCCAAGCCCCATGATGATGTGTTAAGCCGTTCTGGATTTATGGCCATTTTAATGTGATAGGCTCCGCCCAGTTCAGTTTTTGCCCCCCCCCTACCGTGTATGAATATAAATTTCAACTTTTTTTCAATGATTATTTACATTCACACTCCACAGAAGTCATCTGCATTGGTTTGGTTCCGATCGGTTGAAAAACCAAGGACTAGTTCGCGAAAGTAGATTTTTGACATCGTCAGCGATAACTCACGAACCGTTTGATTGACAGAAGCGTGTCAGGAGACAAAGTTGTTCAGAATGAGAAGAACTATCATATGATGTAAATAGTTTGAGTATATGTCAAATGTCACGTGATACACAATTGTTTATGCACTCTAAAACCGTTACTTCGCCCCCCGGTGGCCGAATGAGTTCATATTTCTTACAGACCTTCAGGACCACGAGTCGAACAAGCCCAGCGAGTGTCATTTTGATCGGCCCCTGTTAACCCTGTGTAATGAGTGCTCAAAATTCATTGGCCGATAGCGGCCATGTTTTTTGAGAAACGTCAAAGTCCTTTTATACAGTCACGGTGCATGACACAAAGACACACCATACCAAATAATAAGTCAATCGGGCAAACGGTTGCGTAGTTAGAGCCTTTTTCGACTTCTTTGCTATTATAGCGCCACCTAGTGACCAAACACCGAGTCTTTTTTATTGTTACCCCGGACTGAGGGTCTACATATACGGTCTAAGCCCCGTGAAGATAGCTCAAACGGTTCACGAGTTATGGTCATTTTAGTGAAACAGGCTACTTCCGGTTCGGACGTTTTGATGCCCCCTAGGGACCCTGAATCGAAATTTCAACTTCCTTTTATGATTATTCATATTCACACTCCACAGAATTCATCAGCGTTGGTTTGGTTCCGATCGGGCAAAAATCCAGGGACTAGTTCATTTTTTTTTTTTTTCATAAAATGCAAATTAGCGGAAAAATTTGCATACCGGAAATGAAATCGGAGATATACGTTTTTTAAGTTTGGAGCCAAGGATTCCAATGACACCAAACACTTTGTAGTGCGACATCCGGTTTACGAGCATTGAGCCCAAACGCATTGGCCATCGCTATAGCGCCACCTATGGACCGACATGGCTGGCTCCGAGTATCTGAGTAGCGTGCAAGACTACAACCATCCGACAAAGTCTCGAGTTTCTACGACTTACGGTTTGGGCTGGGCAACGCGTTTTATGGCGGAATAATAATAATAAATATAGCTGCAAGCAGCAATTATCGGGTTTCGAGAAGTTTAGGTAAGTAAACGTCGACCAGTCTCAGGGATGGCAAACTAACATGTCCACAATCGACAATACAACCCCACACCCAGAAAAATGAGTCAAAGGGTCAGCATTGGCTCATACAGACCCAGGCATGCTCACACACACATGCACATATAGGACATAGATTACATTTTCTCATATCAAGTCATTCGTATAATTCAGTAGCGAGACTCACGTTATCAGGATAAATTAGTCAAATCCATTTCAGAAATGGCCCTAACACACATCCTCAATGAATGATAGGCCTTTAGACCCAGAATTTTGACTTAGGTGATCAGTAACGGTCTATGCAGACTACGCATGCTTACAAAGACATGTATGAAAAGCCCATTTGAATGAATATTTCGCCTTTTGGACTTTTATGAAGCTATGCCTCTTCCGATGAGCATGCTTGTTTTGAGTCATAATATGTATAATACTACTTAATTGCAAGTCAGTTGGATTATTTATTAAGGAGTAGCAACCTTTAACGTACATTATTCATGTTAATATAAAAAAGGACCCTGTAATGGTCACACAACAAAAAAAACTCAACATGTTTTTAATCATTGTTGACCTAGAGAGTCCAGAGAATTGTACTATGGTGGAAATTTTGAAATTGCTTGAAAATCAAAGAACTAGTTTGCAAAAGTACGATTTTAACATCATCAGCAATAACTCCTGAACCATTTGATTGACATCAATAGATCAAGAGGCAAATTTGTTCAGAATGAGAAGAGCTATCATATGATATCAATAGTTTGTGTGTTTGTCAAATGTCACGTGATACACAATTGTTTAAGTAATGAAATACACGTCAATTTTGCCATTTTTACTGTTTTAGCGCCACCTAGTGTCCAAACGCCACCTTCTTTTGAAGGTGACCTCAGAGTGATGGTCTACACATTTATTCCAAGCCCCATGATGATGTGTTAAGCCGTTCTGGATTTATGGCCATTTTAATGTGATAGGCTCCGCCCAGTTCAGTTTTTGCCCCCCCCTACCGTGTATGAATATAAATTTCAACTTTTTTTCAATGATTATTTACATTCACACTCCACAGAAGTCATCTGTATTGGTTTGGTTCCGATCGGTTGAAAAACCAAGGACTAGTTCGCGAAAGTAGATTTTTGACATCGTCAGCGATAACTCTCGATCCGTTTGATCGACAGAAGCGTGTCCAGAGGCAAAGTTGTTAAGAATGAGAAGAGCAAACATATGATGTAAATAGTTTGAGTATGTGTCAAATGTCACGTGATACAGAATTGTTTATGCACTCTAAAACCGTTACTTCGCCCCCTAGTGGCCGAATGAGTTCATATTTCTTACAGACCTTCAGGACCACGAGTTGAACAAGCCCAGCGAGTGTCGTTTCGATCGGCCTCCGTTAACCCTGTGTAATGAGTGCTCAAAATTCATTGGCCGATGGCGGCCATGTTTTTTGAGAAACCCCAAAGTCCTTTTATACAGTCATGGTGCATGACACAAAGACACACCATACCAAATAATAAGTCGATCGGGCCAACGGTTGGGTAGTTATTGCCGTTTTCGAGATATTTGCTATTATAGCGCCACCTAGTGGCCAAACACCGAGTCTTTTTTATTATGACCCCGGACTGAGGGTCCTCACATATGGTCTAAGCCCCGTGAAGATAGCTCAAACCGTTCTCTAGGTATAGCCATTTTAGCGAAATAGGCAACTTTCGGTTCGGATGTTTTGATGCCCCCTAGCGACCCTGAATCGAATTTTCAACTTTCTTTTATGATTATTCATATTCACACTCCACAGAATTAATCAGCGTTGGTTTGGTTCCGATCGGGCAAAAATCCAGGGACTAGTTCATTTTTTTTTTTTTTCATAAAATGCAAATTAGCGAAAAAATTTGCATACCGGAAATGAAATCGGAGATATACGTTTTTTAAGTTTGGAGCCAAGGATTCCAATGACACCAAACACTTTGTTGTGTGACATCCGGTTTACGAGCATTGAGCCCAAACGCATTGGCCATCGCTATAGCGCCACCTATGGACCGACATGGCTGGCTCCGAGTATCTGAGTAGCGTGCAAGACTACTACCATCCGACCAAGTCTCGAGTTTCTACGACTTACGGTTTGGGTTGGGCGACGCGTTTTATGGCGGAATAATAATAATAAGAAGAAGAAGAAGAAGAATAAAAATCCTTACAAAAACAATAGGTTTTCAGCACTTCGTGCTCGAAACCCTAAATATAGCTGCAAGCAGCAATTATCGGGTTTCGAGAAGTTTACGTAAATAAACGTCGACCAGTCTCAGGGATGGCAAACTAACATGTCCACAATCGACAATACAACCCCACACCCAGAAAAATGAGTCAGACGGTCAGCATTGGCTCATACAGACCCAGGCATGCTCACACACACATGCACATATAGGACATAGATTACATTTTCTTATATCAAGTCATTCTGACAATTCAGTAGCGAGACTCACGTTATCAGGATAAATTAGTCAAATCCATTTCAGAAATTGCCCTAACACACATCCTCAATGAATGATAGGCCTTTAGACCCAGAATTTTGACTTAGGTGATCAGTAACGGTCTATGCAGACTACACATGCTTACAAAGACATGTATGAAAAGCCCATTTGAATGAATATTTCACCTTTTGGACTTTTATGAAGGCATGCCTCTTCTGATGAGCATGCTTGTTTTGAGTCATAATATGTATAATACTACTTAATTGCAAATCAGTTGGATTATTTATTAAGGAGTAGCAACCTTTAACGTACATTTTTCACGTTAATATAATAAAGGACCCTGTAATGGTCACACAACAAAAAAACTCAACATGTTTTTGATCATTATTGACCTAGAGAGTCCAGAGAATTGTACTATGGTGGAAATTTTGAAATTGCTTGGAAATCAAAGAACTAGTTTGCAAAAGTACGTTTTTAACATCATCAGCAATAATTCCTGAACCGTTTGATTGACATCAATGGATCAAGAGGCAAATTTGTTCAGAATGAGAAGAGCTATCATATGATATCAATAGTTTGTGTGTTTGTCAAATGTCACGTGATACACAATTGTTTAAGTAATGAAATACGCGTCAATTTAGCCATTTCTACTGGTCTAGCGCCACCTAGTGTCCAAACGCCACCTTCTTTTGTAGGTGACCTCGGATTGATGGTCTACACATATGTTCCAAGCCCCATGATGATGTGTTAATCCGTTCTGGATTTATGGCCATTTTAATGTGATAGGCTCCGCCCAGTTGAGTTTTTGGCCTTCCCTACCGTGTATGAAAACAAAGTTCAACTTTTTTTCAATGATTATTTACATTCACACTCCACAGAAATCATCTGCATTGGTTTGGTTCCGATCGGTTGAAAAACCAAGGACTAGTTCGCGAAAGTAGGTTTTTAACATCATCAGCGATAACTCACGAACCGTTTGATCTACAGAAGCGTGTCCAGAGGAAAAGTTGTTCAGAATGAGAAGAGCTATCATATGATGTAAATAGTTTGAGTATACGTCAAATGTCACGTGATACAGAATTGTTTATGCACTCTAAAACCGTTACTTCGCCCCCCGGTGGCCGAATGAGATCATATTTCTTACAGACCTTCAGGACCACGAGTCGAACAAGCCCAGCGAGTGTCGTTTCGATCGGCCCCTGTTAACCCTGTGTAATGAGTGCTCAAAATTCATTGGCTGATAGGGGCCATGTTTTTTGAGAAACGTCAAAGTCCTTTTATACAGTCACGGTGCATGACACAAAGACACACCATACCAAATAATAAGTCAATCGGGCAAACGGTTGCGTAGT
This sequence comes from Barbatula barbatula, assembly GCF_947034865.1. Classification (NCBI taxonomy): domain Eukaryota; kingdom Metazoa; phylum Chordata; class Actinopteri; order Cypriniformes; family Nemacheilidae; genus Barbatula; species Barbatula barbatula. The sequence goes on from NC_136768.1 coordinate 18,187,058, forward strand.
TAGAGCCTTTTTCGACTTCTTTGCTATTATAGCGCCACCTAGTGGCCAAACACCGAGTCTTTTTTATTGTTACCCCGGACTGAGGGTCGACATATACGGTCTAAGCCCCGTGAAGATAGCTCAAACGGTTCAAGAGTTATGGTCATTTTAGTGAAACATGCTACTTCCGGTTCAGACGTTTTGATGCCCCCTAGCGACCCTGAATCGAAATTTCAACTTCCTTTTATGATTATTCATATTCACACTCCACAGAATTCATCAGCGTTGGTTTGGTTCCGATCGGGCAAAAATCCAGGGACTAGTTCATTTTTTTTTTTTTTCATAAAATGCAAATTAGCGGAAAAATTTGCATACCGGAAATGAAATCGGAGATAGCCATTTTTTAAGTTTGGAGCCAAGGATTCCAATGACACCAAACACTTTGTTGTGCGACATCCGGTTTACGAGCAATGAGCACAAACGCATTGGCCATCGCTATAGCGCCCCCTATGGGCCAATTTGGCTGGGTCATTGTATCTGAGTAACCTGCACAGATACAACCAATTGACAAAGTCTCGAGTTTCTACGAGTTACACTTTGGGCTGGGCGATGTGTTTTAGCGCGGAAAAATAATAATAATAATAATTAAAGCTGCAAGCAGCATTTAGCGGGTTCGAGCACTTTTAAGGCATCCAAAGCATCTTTGCCTTCATCAAGTAGGCCGAGGACTCTTATCCTAAAACACCCAAGTGGAAGATACTCCCAACGCCTGAAAAATTATAGATACGGTCAGCAACGGTTCACAGACACTACGCCTGATTACACACATATGCACATAGAGTACACTTGAGGGGAATCATTTTTTCAGGTTAATTTGGTCACATTCATTTAAGAAATGACCCCGTCTAAATGCCTAATTGCATTGAGTTGCTGCCATGTGACTGCTGAGTAGAAATTTAGGTTTACATGCAATTAAACTGGTGTACATAATAAAGGTGTGTGTTATGCTAAGCAAAACAGCATCTTACAACCAGCCAGACATGTTCTATATTTATAGACGTGTGAATATGGAGCAACGTTTAATGTGTAGTGCTTTATATGTCTAACACCTTGTTCCTGTGAGACAGGAAACGTATCTCTTGTCCGGTAACCATCATATTTTGCATGCTTGTTTAGTCTAATAAGATGTATGATTGTACTTAATGGCAAGTCAATTGGATTATTTGTTAAGGAGAAGCGAGCTTTCAGGTACACCGTTCACTTGAATATAATAAAGGACCCTGTAGTGGTCATGCAAATGAAAAAGTTGAAGATGTTTTTGATAGTTATTGATCTAGACAGTCCAGAGAATTGTACTGTGGTGGAAATTTTGAAATCGCTTGAAAAACCTAGAACAAGTTCGCAAAGGCAGGTTCTTAACATCATCACAGATAACTCACAAACTGTATGATCGACATCAATGGTTCAAAAGCCAAATTTGTTTGGAATTATGAGAGCTTTCATATGATATCGATAGTTTGTGTAAATGTCAAATGTCACGTGATACACAATTGTTAAGGCAACCAAAGATGTGTCAATTTTGCCATTTTTACTGTTATAGCGCCACCTAGTGTCCAAACGCCGCGGTATTTTGTAAGTCATCTCGGAGTGATGGTCTACACATATGTTCCAAGCCCCATGATAATATCTCTAATAGTGCTCGAGTTATGGGCATTTTAATGTAATAGGCTCCGCCTATTTAAAATGTTTACGCCCCAAAGCAACCGTGAAAAGAAATTTCAACTTTTTTTGGATAATTATTTACATTCACACTCCACAGAAGTCATCTGCATTGGTTTGGATCCGATCAAGTAAAAAACCAAGGACCAGTTCGCAAAAGTAGGTTTTTAACATCATCAGCGATAACTCACGAACCGTTTGATCGACAGAAGCGTGTCCGGAGGCAAAGTTGTTCAGAATGAGGAGAGCTATCATATGATGTAAATAGTTTGGGTATATGTCAAATATCACGTGATACACAATTGTTTATGCAACCAAAGACACGTAAATTTTGCCATTTTTACTGTTATAGCGCCACCTAGTGTCCAAACGCCGCGGTATTTTGTAAGTCATCTCGGAGTGATGGTCTTCACATATGTTCCAAGCCCCATGATGATATCTCTAATAGTGCTCGAGTTATGGGCATTTTAATGTAATAGGCTCCGCCTATTTAAAATGTTTACGCCCCTAAGCAACCGTGAAAGAAAATTTCAACTTTTTTTTGATAATTATTTACCTTCACACTCCACGGAAGTCATCTGCATTGGTTTGGATCCGATCGGTCGAAAAACCTAGGACTAGTTCGCGAAAGTAGGTTTTTGACATCGTCAGCGATAATTCGCAAACCGTTCAATCGACAGAAGCGTGTTCAGAGGCAAAGTTGTTCAGAATGAGAAGAGCTATTATATGATGTAAATAGTTTGAGTATATGTCAAATGTCACGTGACATACAATTGTTTATGCACTCTAAAACCGTTACTTCGCCCCCCGGTGGCCGAATGAGTTCATATTTCTTACAGACCTTCTGGACCATGAGTCGAACAAGCCCAGTGAGTGTCGTCTCGATTGGCCTCCGTTAACCCGGTCTAATGAGGGCTCAAACTTCATTGGCCGATGACCGCCATGTTTCTTTAGATACGCCACTGTCCTTTTATACAATCATCGTGCATGACACAAAGACACACCATACCAAATAATAAGTTTATCGGGCAAACGGTTGGGTAGTTATAGCCCTTTTCGAGTTCATGTAAATTATAGCGCCACCTAGTGGCCAAGCGCCAAATCCTTTTTACTGTGACCCCGGACTGAGAGTCTACACATAGGGTACAAGCCCCATGAAGATTGCTCAAACGGTTCACAAGTTATGGCCATTTTAGTCAACCATGGCACTTCCGGTTCAGACGTTTTGGCGCTCCCTAGCAATGGTGAATCGAAATTTCAACTTTTTTTTGATAATTATTCACATTCACTCTCCACAGAATTCATCAGCGTCGGTTTGGTTCCGATCGGGCAAAAATCCAGGGACTAGTTCATTTTAATTTTTTTGCATAAAATGCAAATTAGCGGAAAAATTTGCATACCGGAAATGAAATCGGAGATATACGTTTTTTAAGTTTTGAGCCGATGATTACAATGATATAAAACACTTGGGTGTGCGACAAACGGTTTAGGAGTAAAGAGTGCAAACGCGCTTTTCATCGCTGTAGCGCCACCTATGGGCCGATTTGGCTGGGTCCATGTATCTGAGTAGCGACAAGGACTACTACCATCTGACCAAGTCTCAGCTCTGTCGGCCTTACGGTTTAGGCTGCCCATGTAGTTTTAGGGAAGAATAATAACAAAGAAGAAGAATAATAAAACCCACAAATACAATAGGTTTCTAGCCCTACGGGCTCGAACCCTAATAAAAATCCTTACAAATACAATAGGTTTTCAGCCCTTCGGGCTCGAAACCCTAATAATAATAAATAATATAGCTGCAAGCAGCAATTATCGGGTTTCGAGAAGTTTAGGTAAGTAAACGTCGACCAGTCTCAGGGATGGCAAACTAACATGTCCACAATCGACAATACAACCCCACACCCAGAAAAATGAGTCAAAGGGTCAGCATTGGCTCATACAGACCCAGGCATGCTCACACACACATGCACATATAGGACATACATTACATTTTCTCATATCAAGTCATTCGGACAATTCAGTAGCAAGACTCACGTTATCAGGATAAATAGGTCAAATCCATTTCAGAAATGGCCCTAACACACATCCTCAATGAATGATAGCCTTTAGACCCAGAATTTTGACTTAGGTGATCAGTAACAGTCTATGCAGACTACGCATGCTTACAAAGACATGTATGAAAAGCCCATTTGAATGAATATTTCACCTTTTGGACTTTTATGAAGGCACGCCTCTTCTGATGAGCATGCTTGTTTTGAGTCATAATATGTATAATACTACTTAATTGCAAGTCCTTTGGATTATTTATTAAGGAGTAGCAACCTTTAACGTACATTATTCACCTTAATATAAAAAAGGACCCTGTAATGGACACACAACAAAAAAAAACTCAACATGTTTTTAATCATTGTTGACCTATAGAGTCCAGAGAATTGTACTATGGTGGAAATTTTGAAATTGCTTGAAAATCAAAGAACTAGTTTGCAAAAGTACGATTTTAACATCATCAGCAATAACTCCTGAACCGTTTGATTGACATCAATAGATCAAGAGGCAAATTTGTTCAGAATGAGAAGAGCTATCATATGATATCAATAGTTTGTGTGTATGTCAAATGTCACGTGATACACAATTGTTTAAGTAATGAAATACGCGTCAATTTTGCCATTTCTACTGTTTTAGCGCCACCTAGTGTCCAAACGGCACCTTCTTTTGTAGGTGACCTCGGAGTGATGGTCTACACATATGTTCCAAGCCCCATGATGATGTGTTAATCCGTTCTGGATTTATGGCCATTTTAATGTGATAGGCTCCGCCCAGTTCAGTTTTTGCCCCCCCCCACCGTGTATGAATATAAATTTCAACTTTTTTTCAATGATTATTTACATTCACACTCCACAGAAGTCATCTGCATTGGTTTGGTTCCGATCGGTTGAAAAACCAAGGACTAGTTCGCGAAAGTAGATTTTTGACATCGTCAGCGATAACTCTCGATCCGTTTGATCGACAGAAGCGTGTCCAGAGGCAAAGTTGTTAAGAATGAGAAGAGCAAACATATGATGTAAATAGTTTGAGTATGTGTCAAATGTCACGTGATACAGAATTGTTTATGCACTCTAAAACCGTTACTTCGCCCCCTAGTGGCCGAATGAGTTCATATTTCTTACAGACCTTCTTGACCATGAGTCGAACAAGCCCAGCGAGTGTCGTTTCGATCGGCCTCCGTTAACCCTGTGTAATGAGTGCTCAAAATTCATTGGCCGATGGCGGCCATGTTTTTTGAGAAACCCCAAAGTCCTTTTATACAGTCATGGTGCATGACACAAAGACACACCATACCGAATAATAAGTCGATCGGGCCAACGGTTGGGTAGTTATTGCCGTTTTCGAGATATTTGCTATTATAGCGCCACCTAGTGGCCAAACACCGAGTCTTTTTTATTATGACCCCGGACTGAGGGTCCTCACATATGGTCTAAGCCCCGTGAAGATAGCTCAAACCGTTCTCTAGGTATAGCCATTTTAGCGAAATAGGCAACTTTCGGTTCGGATGTTTTGATGCCCCCTAGCGACCCTGAATCGAATTTTCAACTTTCTTTTATGATTATTTATATTCACACTCCACAGAATTCATCAGCGTTGGTTTGGTTCCGATCGGGCAAAAATCCAGGGACTAGTTCATTTTTTTTTTTTTTCATAAAATGCAAATTAGCGAAAAAAATTGCATACCGGAAATGAAATCGGAGATATACGTTTTTTAAGTTTGGAGCCAAGGATTCCAATGACACCAAACACTTTGTTGTGTGACATCCGGTTTACGAGCATTGAGCCCAAACGCATTGGCCATCGCTATAGCGCCACCTATGGACCGACATGGCTGGCTCCGAGTATCTGAGTAGCGTGCAAGACTACTACCATCTGACCAAGTCTCGAGTTTCTACGACTTACGGTTTGGGCTGGGCGACGCGTTTTATGGCGGAATAATAATAATAAGAAGAAGAAGAAGAAGAATAAAAATCCTTACAAAAACAATAGGTTTTCAGCACTTCGTGCTCGAAACCCTAATAACTGCAAGCAGTAATAACGGGTTTCTCGTCATCTGAGCCATCCAAGGCACTGTGACATCATTGAACAGGCTCAGGGGTCACTCCCCAACACAACCACGACAGATCAAAGTCCTGCACGCACAGAAAAATGACAGGATTAAGCAGCAATCCTCGGGTAGATGAGACGGGAATCACGCGAAGCTCAGAAGTGTGCGGTGTCAAACATTCCTTCAGGGTTCTTCATATGTATTATACTACTTAATTGCAAGTCAGTTGGATTATTTATTAAGGAGTAGCGACCTTAAACGTACATTCTTCATGTTAATATAATAAAGGACCCTGTAATGGTCACACAACAAAAAAAACTCAACATGTTTTTGATCATTATTGACCTAGAGAGTCCAGAGAATTGTACTGTGGTGGAAATGTTGAAGTTGCTTGAAAATCTAAGAACTAGTCTGCAAAAGTAAGTTTTGAACATCGTCACCGATAACTCGTGAACCGTTTGATTGACATCAATGGATCAAGAGGCAAAGTTGTTCAGAATGTAGAGGACTATCGTATGATATCATTAGTTTGTGTAAATGTGAAATGTCACGTGATGCACAATTGTTTAAGAAATGAAATACGCATCAATTTTGCCATTTTTACTGTTTTAGCGCCACCTAGTGTCCAAACGCCACCTTCTTTTTTAGGTGACCTCAGAGTGATGGTCTACACATATGTTCCAAGCCCCATGATGATGTGTTAATCCGTTCTGGATTTATGGCCATTTTAATGTGATAGGCTCCGCCCAGTTCAGTTTTTGGCCCCCCCTACCGTGTATGAATATAAATTTCAACTTTTTTTTAATAATTATTTACATTCACACTCCACAGAAGTCGTCTGCTTTGGTTTGGTTCCGATGGGTTTTGAAAAACCAATGACTAGTTCGCAAAAGTAGATTTTTGACATCGTCAGCGATAACTCACGAACCGTTTGATCTACAGAAGCGTGTCCAGAGGCAAAGTTGTTCAGAATGAGAAGAGCTATCATATGATGTAAATAGTTTGAGTATGTGTCAAATGTCACGTGATTCACAATTGTTTATGCACTCTAAAACCGTTACTTCGCCCCCTGGTGGCCGAATGAGTTCATATTTCTTACAGACCTTCTGGACCACAAGTCGAATAAGCCCAGCGAGTGTCGTTTCGATCGGCCCCCGTTAACCCTGTGTAATGAGTGCTCAAAATTCATTGGCCGATAGCGGCCATGTTTTTTGAGAAACGTCAAAGTCCTTTTATACAGTCACGGTGCATGACACAAAGACACACCATACCAAATAATAAGTCGATCGGGCAAACGGTTGCGTAGTTATAGCCCTTTTCGAGTTCTTTGCTATTATAGCGCCACCTAGTGGCCAAACGCCAACTCCTTTTTACTGTGATCCTGGACTGAGAGTCTACACATAGGGTCCAAGCCCCGTGAAGATATCTCAAACGGTTCACGAGTTATGGCCATTTCAGTGAAACAGGCTACTTCCGGTTCGGACGTTTTGATGCCCCCTAGCGGCCCTGAATCGAAATTTCAACTTCTTTTTATGATTATTCATATTCACACTCCACAGAATTCATCAGCGTTGGTTTGGTTCCGATCGGGCAAAAATCCAGGGACTAGTTCATTTTTTTTTTTTTTCATAAAATGCAAATTAGCGGAAAAATTTGCATACCGGAAATGAAATCGGAGATAGCCATTTTTTAAGTTTGGAGCCAAGGATTCCAATGACACCAAAAACTTTGTTGTGCGACATCCGGTTTACGAGCAATGAGCACAAACGCATTGGCCATCGCTATAGCGCCCCCTATGGGCCGATTTGGCTGGGTCATTGTATCTGAGTAACCTGCACAGATACAACCAATTGACAAAGTCTCGAGTTTCTACGACTTACGGTTTGGGCTGGGCGATGCGTTTTAGCGCGGAAAAATAATAATAAGAAGAAGAATAAAAATCCTTACAAATACAATAGGTTTTCAGCCCTTCGGGCTCGAAACCCTAATAAGAAGAAGAAGAAGAATAAAAATCCTTACAAAAACAATAGGTTTTCAGCACTTCGTGCTCGAAACCCTAATTAAAGCTGCAAGCAGCATTTAGCGGGTTCGAGCACTTTTAAGGAATCCAACGCATCTTTGCCTTCATTAAGTAGGCCGAGGACTCTCATCCTAAAACACCCAAGTGGAAGATACTCCCAACGCCTGAAAAATTATAGATACGGTCAGCAACGGTTCACAGACACTACGCCTGATTACACACATATGCACATAGAGTACACTTGAGGGGAATCATTTTTTCAGGTTAATTTGGTCACATCCATTTAAGAAATGACCCCGTCTAAATGCCTAATTGCATTGAGTTGCTGCCATGTGACTGCTGAGTAGAAATTTAGGTTTACATGCAATTAAACTGGTGTACATAATAAAGGTGTGTGTTATGCTAAGCAAAACAGCATCTTACAACCAGCCAGACGTGTTCTATATTTATAGACGTGTGAATATGGAGCAACGTTTAATGTGTAGTGCTTTATATGTCTAACACCTTGTTCCTGTGAGACAGGAAACATATCTCTTGTCCGATAACCATCATATTTTGCATGCTTGTTTAGTCTAATAAGATGTATGATTGTACTTCATGGCAAATCAATTGGATTATTTGTTAAGGAGAAGCGAGCTTTCAGGTACACCGTTCACTTGAATATAATAAAGGACCCTGTAGTGGTCATGCAAATGAAAAAGTTGAAGATGTTTTTGATAGTTATTGATCTAGACAGTCCAGAGAATTGTACTGTGGTGGAAATTTTGAAATCGCTTGAAAAACCTAGAACAAGTTCGCAAAGGCAGGTTCTTAACATCATCACAGATAACTCACAAACTGTTTGATCGACATCAATGGTTCAAAAGCCAAATTTGTTTGGAATTATGAGAGCTTTCATATGATATCGATAGTTTGTGTAAATGTCAAATGTCACGTGATACACAATTGTTAAGGCAACCAAAGATGTGTACATTTTGCCATTTTTACTGTTATAGCGCCACCTAGTGTCCAAACGCCGCGGTATTTTGTAAGTCATCTCGGAGTGATGGTCTACAAAAATGTTCCAAGCCCCATGATGATATCTCTAATAGTGCTCGAGTTATGGGCATTTTAATGTAATAGGCTCCGCCTATTTAAAATGTTTATGCCCCAAAGCAACCGTGAAAAGAAATTTCAACTTTTTTTCAATGATTATTTACATTCACACTCCACAGAAGTCATCTGCATTGGTTTGGATCCGATCAAGTAAAAAACCAAGGACCAGTTCGCAAAAGTCGGTTTTTAACATCATCAGCCATAACTCACGAACCGTTTGATCGACAGAAGCGTGTCCAGAGGCAAAGTTGTTCAGAATGAGGAGAGCTATCATATGATGTAAATAGTTTGGGTATATGTCAAATATCACGTGATACACAATTGTTTATGCAACCAAAGACACGTAAATTTTGCCATTTTTACTGTTATAGCGCCACCTAGTGTCCAAACGCCGCGGTATTTTGTAAGTCATCTCGGAGTGATGGTCTACACATATGTTCCAAGCCCCATGATGATATCTCTAATAGTGCTCGAGTTATGGGCATTTTAATGTCATAGGCTCCGCCTATTTAAAATGTTTACGCCCCTAAGCAACCGTGAAAGAAAATTTCAACTTTTTTTTGATAATTATTTACATTCACACTCCAGAGATGTTATCTGCATTGGTTTGGATCCGATCGGTCGAAAAACCTAGGACTAGTTCGCGAAAGTAGGTTTTTGACATCGTCAGCGATAACTCGCAAACCGTTCAATCGACAGAAGCGTGTTCAGAGGCAAAGTTGTTCAGAATGTGAAGAGCTATCATATGATAACAATAGTTTGAGTATATGTCAAATGTCACGTGATATACAATTGTTTATGCACTCTAAAACCGTTACTTCGCCCCCCGGTGGCCGAATGAGTTCATATTTCTTACAGACCTTCTGGACCACGAGTCGAACAAGCCCAGCGAGTGTCGTTTCGATCGGCCTCCGTTAACCCGGTCTAATGAGTGCTCAAACTTCATTGGCCGATGACCGCCATGTTTCTTTAGATACGCCACTGTCCTTTTAGACAATCATCGTGCATGACACAAAGACACACCATACCAAATAATAAGTCGATCGGGCAAACGGTTGGGTAGTTATAGCCCTTTTCGAGTTCATGTAAATTATAGCGCCACCTAGTGGCCGAGCGCCAACTCCTTTTTACTGTGACCCCGGACTGAGAGTCTACACATAGGGTACAAGCCCCATGAAGATTGCTCAAACGGTTCACAAGTTATGGCCATTTTAGTCAACCATGGCACTTCTGGTTCAGACGTTTTGGCGCCCCCTAGCAATGGTGAATCGAAATTTCAACTTTTTTTTGATAATTATTCACATTCACACTCCACAGAATTCATCAGCGTTGGTTTGGTTCCGATCGGGCAAAAATCCAGGGACTAGTTCATTTTAATTTTTTTGCATAAAATGCAAATTAGCGAAAAAATTTGCATACCGGAAATGAAATCGGAGATATACGTTTTTTAAGTTTTGAGCCAATGATTACAATGATATAAAACACTTGGGTGTGCGACAAACGGTTTAGGAGTAAAGAGTGCAAACGCGCTTTTCATCGCTGTAGCGCCACCTATGGGCCGATTTGGCTGGGTCCATGTATCTGAGTAGCGACAAGGACTACTACCATCTGACCAAGTCTCAGCTCTGTCGGCCTTACGGTTTAGGCTGCCCATGTAGTTTTAGGGAAGAATAATAACAAAGAAGAAGAAGAAGAAGAAGAATAAAACCCACAAATACAATAGGTTTCTAGCCCTACGGGCTCGAACCCTAAAAATCCTTACAAATACAATAGGTTTTCAGCCCTTCGGGCTCGAAACCCTAAAAATCCTTACAAATACAATAGGTTTTCAGCCCTTCGGGCTCGAAACCCTAAATATAGCTGCAGGCAGCGATTCCCGGGTTCGAGCAGTCTAAAGCGTCAAGATTGTTCAGAATGAAGAGAACTAGCGGCCAAAAGGCGCTGCCTTTAGTAGGTTACCTCGGAGCTAGTTCTTGAGTTATGGCCATTTTATTGTAAAAGTCTCAGCATAATTAGAACTTTTGGCGTGCGTCCCTTATCGACCTTGAAAGGAAATTACAACTTTTTTTCGATAGTTATTGACATTCACACTCCACAGAAGTCGTCTGCATTGGTTTGGTTCCGATCGGTCAAAACACCAAGGACTAGTTTGCAAAAGTAGGTTTTTGACATCATCGGCGATAACTCACGAACCGTTTGTTTGACAGAAGTGGTTCCAGAGGCAAAGTTGTTCAGAATGAGAAGAGCTATCATTTGATGTAAATAGTTTGAGTATATGTCAAATGTCACGTGATACACAATTGTTTTGCAACCAAAAAACATAAAATTAGCCATTTTTACTGTTATAGCGCCACCTAGTGTCCAAACGCCGCGCCCTTACGTATGTGACCTCTGAGTGATGGTCTTCACATATGTTTCAAGCCCCATGATCATATCTCTAATAGTTATTGAGTTATTGCCATTAAAATGTAATAGGCCCCGCCCATTTTTTTATTTTGGTGCCTCTAAGCGACCTTGGAAGGAAATTTCAACTTTTTTTCGATAATTATTGATATTTACACTCCACAGAAGTCATCTGAATCGGTTTGGTTCCGATTAATCGAAAAGCCTAGGACGAGTTCGCGAAAGTAGGTTTTTGACATCATCAGCGATAACTCACGAACCGTTTGATCGACAGAAGCGGTTCCAGAGGCAAAGTTGTTCAGAATGAGGAGACCTATCAAATAATGTAAATAGTTTGAGTATATGTCAAATGTCACGTGATACACAATTGTTTAAGGACTCCATAAACGTTATTTCGCCCCCAGTGGCCGAATGAGTTCATATTTCTTACAGACCTTCTTGACCATGAGTCGAACAAGCCCAGCGAGTGTCGTTTTGATCGGCCTCCGTTAAGTCGGTCTAAGGAGTGCTCAAACTTCATTGGCCGATGGCGGCCATGTTTTTTTAGATACGCCAATGTCCTTTTCTAGAATCATGGTACATGACACAAAGACACACCATACCAAGAAATTAGTCGATCGGGCAAACTGTTGGGTAGTTATTGCCCTTTTCGAGAAAATGTATATTATAGCGCCACCTAGATGCCAAACGCCGACTTTTTTATACTGTGACCTCGAACTGAGAGTATAAACATATGGTCCAAGCCCCGTGCAGATAGCTCAAACGGTTCACGAGTTATAACCATTTTAGTAAAATTTGCTCCATCCGGTTCCGACGTTTTGGCGCCCCCCGGCCACCGCAAATCGAAATTTCAACTTTTTTTCGATAATTATTTACATTCACACTCCACAGAATTCATCAGCATTGGTCTGGTTCCGATTGGTCAAAAATCCAAAGACTAGTTCAATTTTTTTATTTTTGCATAAAATGCAAATTAGCGGAAAAATTTGCATACCGGAAATGAAATCGGAGATATACGTTTTTTAAGTTTTGAGCCAATGATTACAATTTTATAAAACACTTGGGTGTGCAACAAACGGTTTAGGAGTAATGAGCGTAAAGGCGCTTTTCATCGCTGTAGCGCCACCTATGGGCCGACATGGCTGGCTCCGAGTATCTGAGTAGCGAGCAAGACTACTACCATCTGACCGAGTCTCAGCTTTGTCGGACTTACGGTTTGGGCTGTACGATCAGTTTTACGGCGGAAAAATAATAATAATAAAACCAACAAATACAATAGGTTTCTAGCGCTTCGCGCTCGAACCCTAACTAGCGCTTCGCGCTCGAACCCTAATAAAAATCCTTACAAATACAATAGGTTTTCAGCACTTCGTGCTCGAAACCCTAATTAAAGCTGCAAGCAGCATTTAGCGGGTTCGAGCACTTTTAAGGCATCCAAAGCATCTTTGCCTTCATCAAGTAGGCCGAGGACTCTCATCCTAAAACACCCAAGTGGAAGATACTCCCAACGCCTGAAAAATTATAGATACGGTCAGCAACGGTTCACAGACACTACGCCTGATTACACACATATGCACATAGAGTACACTTGAGGGGAATCATTTTTTCAGGTTAATTTGGTCACATCCATTTAAGAAATGACCCCGTCTAAATGCCTAATTGCATTGAGTTGCTGCCATGTGACTGCTGAGTAGATATTTGGGTTTACATGCAATTAAACTGGTGTACATAATAAAGGTGTGTGTTATGTTAAGCAAAACAGAGTCTTACAACCAGCCAGACATGTTCTATATTTATAGACGTGTGAATATGGAGCAACGTTTAATGTGTAGTGCTTTATATGTCTAACACCTTGTTCCTGTGAGACAGGAAACGTATCTCTTGTCCGATAACCATCATATTTTGCACGCGTGTTTAGTGTAATAAGATGTATGATTGTACTTAATGGCAAGTCAATTGGATTATTTGTTAAGGAGAAGCGAGCTTTCAGGTACACCGTTCACTTGAATATAATGAAGGACCCTGTAGTGGTCATGCAAATGAAAAAGTTGAAGATGTTTTTGATAGTTATTGATCTAGACAGTCCAGAGAATTGTACTGTGGTGGAAATTTTGAAATCGCTTGAAAAACCAAGGACCAGTTCGCAAAAGTAGGTTTTTAACATCATCACAGATAACTCACGAACCGTTTGATCGACAGAAGCGTGTCCAGAGGCAAAGTTGTTCAGAATGAGGAGAGCTATCATATGATGTAAATAGTTTGGGTATATGTCAAATATCACGTGATACACAATTGTTTATGCAACCAAAGACACGTAAATTTTGCCATTTTTACTGTTATAGCGCCACCTAGTGTCCAAACGCCGCGGTATTTTGTAAGTCATCTTTGAGTGATGGTCTACACATACGTTCCAAGCCCCATGATGATATCTCTAATAGTGCTCGAGTTATGGGCATTTTAATGTAATAGGCTCCGCCTATTTAAAATGTTTACGCCCCTAAGCAACCGTGAAAGAAAATTTCAACTTTTTTTTGATAATTATTTACATTCACACTCCAGAGATGTTATCTGCATTGGTTTGGATCCGATCGGTCGAAAAACCTAGGACTAGTTCGCGAAAGTAGGTTTTTGACATCGTCAGCGATAACTCGCAAACCGTTTGATCGACAGAAGCGTGTCCAGAGGCAAAGTTGTTCAGAATGAGAAGAGCTATCATATGATAACAATAGTTTGGGTATGTGTCAAATGTCACGTGATACACAATTGTTTATGCACTCTAAAACCGTTACTTCGCCCCCCGGTGGCCGAATGAGTTCATATTTCTTACAGACCTTCAGGACCATGAGTCAAACAAGCCCAGCGAGTGTCGTTTCGATCGGCCTCCGTTAACCCTGTCTAATGAGTGCTCAAACTTCATTGGCCGATGACCGCCATGTTTCATTAGATACGCCACTGTCCTTTTATACAGTCATGGTACATGACACAAAGACACAACATACCAAATAATAAGTCGATCGGGCAAACGGTTGGGTAGTTATAGCCCTTTTCGAGTTCATGTATATTATAGCGCCACCTAGTGGCCAAGCGCCAAATCCTTTTTACTGTGACCCCGGACTGAGAGTCTACACATAGGGTACAAGTCCCATGAAGATTGCTCAAACGGTTGACAAGTTATGGCCATTTTAGTCAACCATGGGACTTCCGGTTCAGACGTTTTGGCGCCCCCTAGCAATGGTGAATCGAAATTTCAACTTTTTTTTGATAATTATTCACATTCACACTCCACAGAATTCATCAGCGTTGGTTTGGTTCCGATCGGGCAAAAATCCAGGGACTAGTTCATTTTAATTTTTTTGCATAAAATGCAAATTAGCGAAAAAATTTGCATACCGGAAATGAAATCGGAGATATACGTTTTTTAAGTTTTGAGCCAATGATTACAATGATATAAAACACTTGGGTGTGCGACAAACGGTTTAGGAGTAAAGAGTGCAAACGCGCTTTTCATCGCTGTAGCGCCACCTATGGGCCGATTTGGCTGGGTCCATGTATCTGAGTAGCGACAAGGACTACTACCATCTGACCAAGTCTCAGCTCTGTCGGCCTTACGGTTTAGGCTGCCCATGTAGTTTTAGGGAAGAATAATAACAAAGAAGAAGAATAATTAAAGCTGCAAGCAGCATTTATCGGGTTTCGAGTTTTAAGGCAGTCAAAAGCAGTCATGCATTCATGAACAGTTTAGGGGGTCACACCACAACAAACGCATGAAGGATCAAAGTCCAACACACACACGCACAGAAAAATGACAGGTATCAACTCATAGAAACTATGCATGCTTACAGAAACATGCACATATACTACAAGAATGTTATTTTTCTGACTGTCAAATCATTTGGACAATTTGTTAATGAGTATCCGATTTTCATTGTTGTTGCCTTTTAAATTGAAGCGAAGGTGCTTTCAAACTCAAGAAGTCTGAAGTTCCTGGGCCGAGACGTTTATTTTCAAAGCGTATCAGAGCCTGTAGATGTATGTCACGTGATACACAATTGTTTAAGCACTCCAAAAACGTTATTTCGCCCCCAGTGGCCAAATGAGTTCATATTTCTTACAGACCTTCAGGACCAGGACAGGAACAAGCCCAGCGAGTGTCATTTTGATCGGCCTCCGTTAACCCTGTCTAATGAGTGCTCAAATTTCATTGGCCGATGGCGGCCATGTTTTTTGAGAAAAGCCAAAGTCCTTTTATACAGTCACGGTGCATGACACAAAGACACACCATACCAAATAATAAGTCGATCGGGCAAACGGTTGGGTAGTTATAGCCCTTTTCGTGTTCTTTGCTATTATAGCGCCAACTAGTGGCCAAACACCGAGTTATTTTTATTGTGACCCCGGACTGAGGGTCTACACATACGGTCTAAGCCCCGTGAAGATAGCTCAAACCGTTCTCTTGATATAGCCATTTTAGTGAAATAGGCAACTATCGGTTCACACGTTTTAGAGCCCCCTAGCGACCCTGAATCGAAATTTCAACTTTTTTTAAACGAATATTTACAATCACACTCCACAGAATTCATCAGCGTTGGTTTGGTTCCGATCGGGCAAAAATCCAGGGAGTAGTTCATTTTTGGTTTTTTTTATAAAATGCAAATTAGCGGGAAAATTTGCATACCGGAAATGAAATCGGAGATAGCCATTTTTTAAGTTTTGAGCCAATGATTACAATGATATAAAACACTTGGGTGTGCGACAAACGGTTTAGGAGTTACGAATGCAAACGCGTTGAGCATCGCTATAGCGCCACCTATGGGCCGATTTGGCTGGGTCACTGTATCTGAGTAACCTGCACAGATACAACCAACTGACAAAGTCTCGAGTTTCTACGACTTACGGTTTGGGCTGGGCGACACGTTTTATGGCGGAATAATAATAATAATAATAAAAATCCTTACAAAAACAATAGGTTTTCAGCCCTTCGGGCTCGAAACCCTAATAAAACCCACAAATACAATAGGTTTCTAGCCCTACGGGCTCGAACCCTAACAAGCAGCATTTAGCGGGTTCGAGCACTTTTAAGGCATCTAAAGCATCTTTGCCTTCATCAAGTAGGCCGAGGACTCTCATACTAAAACACCCAAGTGGACGATACTCCCAACGCCTGAAAAATCATAGATACGGTCAGCAACGGTGCATAGACACTACGCATGATTACACACATATGCACATATAGTACACTTGAGGGGAATCATCTTTTCAGGTTCATTTGGTCACATCCATTTAAGAAATGATCTTGCATTGAGATAAATGCATTGAGTTGCTGCAATGTGACTGGCTGAGTAACAATTTGGGTTTACATGCAATTAAACTGGTGTACATAATAAAGGTGTGTGTTAAGTTTACCAAAACAGCATCTTACAAGCAGCCAGACATGTTCTATATTTATAGATGTTTGAATATGGAGCAACGTTTAATGTGTAGTGCTTTATATGTCTAACACCTTGTTCCTGTGAGACAGGAAACGTATCTCTTGTCCGATCACCATCATATTTTGCACGCGTGTTTAGTGTAATAAGATGTATGATTGTACTTAATGGCAAGTCAATTGGATTATTTGTTAAGGAGTAGCGAGCTTTCAGGTATACCGTTCACTTGAAAATAATAAAGGACCCTGTAAGGGTCACAGAAATGAAAAAGTTAAACATGTTTTTGATAGTTATTGATCTAGAGAGTCCAGAGAATTGTACTGTGGTGGAAATTTTGAAATCGCTTGAAAAACCAAGGACAAGTTCGCAAAAGCAGCTTCTTGACATCATCACAGATAACTCACAAACTGTTTGATCAACATCAATGGTTCAAGAGCCAAATTTGTTTGGAATTATGAGAGCTTTCATAAGACATCGATAGTTTGTGTAAATGTCAAATGTCACATGTTACACAATTGTTAAGGCAACCAAAGATGTGTCAATTTTGCCATTTTTACTGTTATAGCGCCACCTAGTGTCCAAACGCAGCGGTATTTTGTAAGTCATCGCGGAGTGATGGTCTACACATATGTTCCAAGCCCCATGATGATATCTCTAATAGTGCTCGAGTTATAGGCATTTTAATGTAATTGGCTCCGCCTATTTAAAATGTTTACGCCCCTAAGCAACTGTGAAAGAAAATTTAAACTTTTTTTTGATAATTATTTACATTCACACTCCAGAGATTTTATCTGCATTGGTTTGGATCCGATCGGTCGAAAAACCTCGGACTAGTTCGCGAAAGTAGGTTTTTGACATCGTCAACGATAACTCACGAACCGTTTGTTTGACAGAAGCGGTTCCAGAGGCAAAGTTGTTCAGAATGAGAAGAGCTATCATATGATAACAATAGTTTGAGTATAAGTCAAATGTCACGTGATATACAATTGTTTATGCACTCCAAAAGCGTTATTTCGCCCCCCGGTGGCCGAATGAGTTCATATTTCTTACAGACCTTCTGGACCATGAGTCGAACAAGCCCAGCGAGTGTCGTTTCGATCGGCCTCCGTTAACCCGGTCTAATGAGTGCTCAAACTTCATTGGCCGATTACCGCCATTTTTCTTTAGATACACCACTGTCCTTTTAGACAATCATCGTGCATGACACAAAGACACACCATACCAAATAATAAGTCGATCGGGCAAACGGTTGGGTAGTTATAGCCCTTTTCGAGTTCATGTAAATTATAGCGCCACCTAGTGGCCAAGCGCCAACTCCTTTTTACTCTGACCCCGGACTGAGAGTCTACACATAGGGTACAAGCCCCATGAAGATTGCTCAAACGGTTCACAAGTTATGGCCATTTTAGTCAACCATGGCACTTCCGGTTCAGGCGTTTTGGCGCCCCCTAGCAATGGTGAATCGAAATTTCAACTTTTTTTTGATAATTATTCACATTCACTCTCCACAGAATTCATCAGCGTTGGTTTGGTTCCGATCGGGCAAAAATCCAGGGACTAGTTCATTTTATTTTTTTTGCATAAAATGCAAATTAGCGGAAAAATTTGCATACCGGAAATGAAATCGGAGATATACGTTTTTTAAGTTTTGAGCCAATGATTACAATGATATAAAACACTTGGGTGTGCGACAAACGGTTTAGGAGTAAAGAGTGCAAACGCGCTTTTCATTGCTGTAGCGCCACCTATGGGCCGATTTGGCTGGGTCCATGTATCTGAGTAGCGACAAGGACTACTACCATCTGACCAAGTTTCAGCTCTGTCGGCCTTACGGTTTAGGCTGCCCAATTAGTTTTAGGGAAGAATAATAACAAAGAAGAAGAATAAGAAGAAGAAATATAGCTGCAGGCAGCGATTCCCGGGTTCGAGCAGTCTAAAGCGTCAAGATTGTTCAGAATGAAGAGAACTAGCGGCCAAAAGGCGCTGCCTTTAGTAGGTTACCTCGGAGCTAGTTCTTGAGTTATGGCCATTTTATTGTAAAAGTCTCAGCATAATTAGAACTTTTGGCGTGCGTCCCTTATCGACCTTGAAAGGAAATTACAACTTTTTTTCGATAGTTATTGACATTCACACTCCACAGAAGTCATCTGCATTGGTTTGGTTCCGATCGGTCAAAACACCAAGGACTAGTTTGCGAAAGTAGGTTTTTGACATCATCGGCGATAACTCACGAACCGTTTGTTTGACAGAAGTGGTTCCAGAGGCAAAGTTGTTCAGAATGAGAAGAGCTATCATTTGATGTAAATAGTTTGAGTATATGTCAAATGTCACGTGATACACAATTGTTTTGCAACCAAAAAACATAAAATTAGCCATTTTTACTGTTATAGCGCCACCTAGTGTCCAAACGCCGCGCCCTTACGTATGTGACCTCTGAGTGATGGTCTTCACATATGTTTCAAGCCCCATGATCATATCTCTAATAGTTATTGAGTTATTGCCATTAAAATGTAATAGGCCCCGCCCATTTTTTTATTTTGGTGCCTCTAAGCGACCTTGGAAGGAAATTTCAACTTTTTTTCGATAATTATTGATATTTACACTCCACAGAAGTCATCTGAATCGGTTTGGTTCCGATTAATCGAAAAGCCTAGGACGAGTTCGCGAAAGTAGGTTTTTGACATCATCAGCGATAACTCACGAACCGTTTGATCGACAGAAGCGGTTCCAGAGGCAAAGTTGTTCAGAATGAGGAGACCTATCAAATAATGTAAATAGTTTGAGTATATGTCAAATGTCACGTGATACACAATTGTTTAAGGACTCCAAAAATGTTATTTCGCCCCCAGTGGCCGAATGACTTCATATTTCTTACAGACCTTCTTGACCATGAGTCGAACAAGCCCAGCGAGTGTCGTTTCGATCGACCTCCGTTAAGTCGGTCTAAGGAGTGCTCAAACTTCATTGGCCGATGGCGGCCATGTTTTTTTAGATACGCCAATGTCCTTTTCTAGAATCATGCTACATGACACAAAGACACACCATACCAAGAAATTAGTTGATAGGGCAAACTCTTGGGTAGTTATTGCCCTTTTCGAGAAAATGTATATTTTAGCGCCACCTAGAGGCCAACCGCCGACTTTTTTATACTGTGACCTCAGACTGAGAGTATAAACATATGGTCCAAGCCTCATGAAGATAGCTCAAACGGTTCACGAGTTATAACCATTTTAATCAAATATGCCCCTTCCGGTTCAGACGTTTTGTCGCCCCCCAGCCACCACGGATCGAAATTTCAACTTTTTTTCGATAATTATTTACATTCACACTCCACAGAATTCATCAGCGTTGGTTTGGTTCCGATCCGGCAAAAATTCAGAGACTAGTTCATTTTTTTTTTTTTGCATAAAATGCAAATTACCGAAAAAATTTGCATACCGGAAATGAAATCGGACCTATACGTTTTTTAAGTTTTGAGCCAATGATTACAATGATATAAGACACTTGGGTGTGCGACAAACGGTTTAGGAGTAATGAGCGTAAAGGCGCTTTTTATCACTGTAGCGCCACCTATGGGCCGACATGGCTGGCTCCGTGTATCTGAGTAGCGAGCAAGACTACTACCATCTGACCAAGTCTCAGCTCTGTCGGCCTTACGGTTTGGGCTGCCCATTCAGTTTTAGGGAAGAATAATAAGAAGAAGATTAAAGCTGCAAGCAGCATTTATCGGGTTTCGAGTTTTAAGGCAGTCAAAAGCAGTCATGCATTCATGAACAGTTTAGGGGGTCACACCACAACAAACGCATGAAGGATCAAAGTCCAACACACACACGCTCAGAAAAATGACAGGTATCAACTCATAGAAACTATGCATGCTTACAGAAACATGCACATATACTACAAGAATGTTATTTTTCTGACTGTCAAATCATTTGGACAATTTGTTAATGAGTATCCGATTTTCATTGTTGTTGCCTTTTAAATTGAAGCGAAGGTGCTTTCAAACTCAAGAAGTCTGAAGTTCCTGGGCCGAGACGTTTGTTTTCAAAGCGTATCAGAGACTGTAGATGTATGTCACGTGATACACAATTGTTTAAGCAATCCAAAAACGTTATTTCGCCCCCAGTGGCCAAATGAGTTCATATTTTTTACAGACCTTCAGGACCAGGACAGGAACAAGCCCAGCGAGTGTCATTTTGATCGGCCTCCGTTAACCCTGTCTAATGAGTGCTCAAATTTCATTGGCCGATGGCGGCCATGTTTTTTGAGAAAAGCCAAAGTCCTTTTATACAGTCACGGTGCATGACACAAAGACACACCATACCAAATAATAAGTCGATCGGGCAAACGGTTGGGTAGTTATAGCCCTTTTCGTGTTCTTTGCTATTATAGCGCCAACTAGTGGCTAAACACCGAGTTATTTTTATTGTGACCCCGGACTGAGGGTCTACACATATGGTATAAGCCCCGTGAAGATATCTCAAACCGTTCTCTTGATATAGCCATTTTAGTGAAATAGGCAACTATCGGTTCAGACGTTTTAGAGCCCCCTAGCGACCCTGAGTCGAAATTTCAAGTTTTTTTCAACGAATATTTATATTCACACTCCACAGAATTCATCAGCGTTGGTTTGGTTCCGATCGGGCAAAAATCCAGGGACTAGTTCATTTTTGGTTTTTTTTATAAAATGCAAATTAGCGGACAAATTTGCATACCGGAAATTAAATCGGAGATAGCCATTTTTTAAGTTTTGAGCCAATGATTACAATGATATAAAACACTTGGGTGTGCGACAAACGGTTTAGGAGTTACGAATGCAAACGCGTTGAGCATCGCTATAGCGCCACCTATGGGCCGATTTGGCTGGGTCACTGTATCTGAGTAACCTGCACAGATACAACCAACTGACAAAGTCTCGAGTTTCTACGATTTACGGTTTGGGCTGGGCGACACGTTTTATGGCGGAATAATAATAATAAATATAGCTGCAAGCAGCAATTATCGGGTTTCGAGAAGTTTAGGTAAGTAAACGTCGACCAGTCTCAGGGATGGCAAACTAACATGTCCACAATCGACAATACAACCCCACACCCAGAAAAATTAGTCAGACGGTCAGCATTGGCTCATACAGACCCAGGCATGCTCACACACACATGCACATATAGGACATACATTAAATTTTCTTATATCAAGTCATTCGGACAATTCAGTAGCGAGACTCACGTTATCAGGATAAATTAGTCAAATCCATTTCAGAAATTGCCCTAACACACATCCTCAATGAATGATAGGCCTTTAGACCCAGAATTTTGACTTAGGTGACCAGTAACGGTCTATGCAGACTACACATGCTTACAAAGACATGTATGAAAAGCCCATTTGAATGAATATTTCACCTTTTGGACTTTTATGAAGGCATGCCTCTTCTGATGAGCATGCTTGTTTTGAGTCATAATATGTATAATACTACTTAATTGCAAGTCAGTTGTATTATTTATTAAGGAGTAGCAACCTTTAACGTACATTTTTCACGTTAATATAATAAAGGACCCTGTAATGGTCACACAACAAAAAAATCAACATGTTTTTGATCATTATTGACCTAGAGAGTCCAGAGAATTGTACTATGGTGGAAATTTTGAAATTGCTTGTAAAATCAAAGAACTAGTTTGCAAAAGTAAGTTTTTAACATCATCAGCAATAACTCCTGAACCGTTTGATTGACATCAATGGATCAAGAGGCAAATTTGTTCAGAATGAGAAGAGCTATCATATGATATCAATAGTTTGTGTGTATGTCAAATGTCACATGATACACAATTGTTTAAGTAATGAAATACGCGTCAATTTAGCCATTTCTACTGGTCTAGCGCCACCTAGTGTCCAAACGCCACCTTCTTTTGTAGGTGACCTCGGAGTGATGGTCTACACATATGTTCCAAGCCCCATGATGATGTGTTAATCCGTTCTGAATTTATGGCCATTTTAATGTGATAGGCTCCGCCCAGTTCAGTTTTTGGCCCCCCCTACCGTGTATGAATACAAATTTCAACTTTTTTTCAATGATTATTTACATTCACACTCCACAGAAGTCATCTGCATTGGTTTGGTTCCGATCGGTTGAAAAACCAAGGACTAGTTCGCGAAAGTAGGTTTTTAACATCATCAGCGATAACTCACTAACCGTTTGATCGACAGAAGCGGTTCCAGAGGCAAAGTTGTTCAGAATGAGAAGAGCTATCATATGATGTAAATAGTTGGAGTATATGTCAAATGTCACGTGATACACAATTGTTTATGCACTGTAAAAACGTTACTTCGCCCCCCGGTGGCCGAATGAGTTCATATTTCTTACAGACCTTCAGGACCACGAGTCGAACAAGCCCAGCGAGTGTCGTTTCGATCGGCCCCCGTTAACCCTGTCTAATGAGTGCTCAAACTTCATTGGCTGATGGCAGCCATGTTTTTTGAGAAACGCCAAAGTCCTTTTATACAGTCACGGTGCATGACACAAAGACACACCATACCAAATAATAAGTCGATTGGGCAAAAGGTGGCGTAGTAATAGCCCTTTTCGAGATATTTGCTATTATAGCGCCACCTAGTGGCCAAACACAGAGTCTTTTTTATTGTGACCCCGGACTGAGGGTCTTCACATATGGTCTAAGCCCCGTGAAGATATCTCAAACCGTTCTCTAGGTATAGCCATTTTAGCGAAATAGGCAACTTGCGGTTCGGATGTTTTGATGCCCCCTATGGACCCTGAATCGAAATTTCAACATTCTTTTATGATTATTTATATTCACACTCCACAGAATTCATCAGCGTTGGTTTGGTTCCGATCGGGCAAAAATCCAGGGACTAGTTCATTTTTTTTATTTTTTATAAAATGCTAATTAGCGGAAAAATTTGCATACCGGAAATGAAATCGGAGATAGCCATTTTTTAAGTTTGGAGCCAAGGATTCCAATGACACCAAAAACTTTGTTGTGCGACATCCGGTTTACGAGCAATGAGCCCAAACGCATTGGCCATTGCTATAGCGCCCCCTATGGGCCGATTTGGCTGGGTCACTGTATCTGAGTAACCTGCACATATACAACCAATTGACAAAGTCTCGAGTTTCTACGACTTACGGTTTGGGCTGGGCGATGCGTTTTAGCGCGGAAAAATAATAATAAGAAGAAGAAGAAGAAGAATAAAAATCCTTACAAATACAATAGGTTTTCAGCCCTTCGGGCTCGAAACCCTAATAATAATAATAATAATAAAAATCCTTACAAAAACAATAGGTTTTCAGCCCTTCGGGCTCGAAACCCTAATAAGAAGAAGAATTAAAGCTGCAAGCAGCATTTATCGGGTTTCGAGTTTTAAGGCAGTCAAAAGCAGTCGTGCATTCATGAACAGTTTAGGGGGTCACACCACAACAAACGCATGAAGGTTCAAAGTCCAACACACACAGACACAGAAAAATGACAGGTATGAACTCATAGAAACTATGCATGCTTACAGAAACATGCACATATACTACAATAATGTTATTTTCCTGACTGTCAAATCATTTGGACAATTTGTTAATGAGTATCCGATTTTCATTGTTGTTGGCTTTTAAATTGAAGCGATGTTGCTTTCAAACTCAAGAAGTCTGAAGTTCCTGGGCCGAGACGTTTATTTTCAAAGCGTATCAGAGCCTGTAGATGTATAACCGTTGCATATTTACAGTATTTAGTGCCATTGTTCATGTTATAGCGCCACCTAGTGTCCAATCACCGTGTTATTTTTACAGTGAGCTCAGAGCGATGGTCTACACATATGTGTAAAGCCCTGTGAAGCTATCTCAAACTCTTCTCTAACAACGTCCGTTTAAGTGTCATAGGCTCCGCTCAGTTCAGTTTTTAGCCCCCCCTACCGTGTATGAATATAAATTTCAACTTTTTTTCATAATTATTTACATTCACACTCCACAGAAGTCATCTGCATTGGTTTGGTTCCGATCGGTTGAAAAACCAAGGACTAGTTCGCAAAAGTAGGTTTTTGACATCATCAGCGATAACTCACGAACCGTTCAATCGACATAAATGGTTCTAGAGGCAAAGTTGTTCAGAATGAGAAGAGATATCATATGATGTAAATAGTTTGGGTATATGTCAAATGTCACGTGATACACAATTGTTTTTAGAATTGAAATGCGTGTCAATTTTGCCATTTTTACTGGTTTAGCGCCAGCTAGTGTCCAAACGCCACTTTATTTTGTATGTGACCTCGGAGTGATGGTCTTCACATATGTTCCAAGCCCCATGATGATGTGTTAATCCGTTCTGGATTTATGGCCATTTTAATGCGATAGGCTCCGCCCAGTTCAGTTTTTGGCCCCCCCTACCGTGTATGAATACAAATTTCCACTTTTTTTCAATGATTATTTACATTCACACTCCACAGAAGTCATCTGCATTGGTTTGGTTCCGATCGGTTGAAAAACCAAGGACTAGTTCGCAAAAGTAGGTTTTTAACATTATCAGCGATAACTCACGAACCGTTCAATCGACAGAAGCGTGTCCAGAGGCAAAGTTGTTCAGAATGAGAAGAGCTATCATATGATGTAAATAGTTTGAGTATAAGTCAAATGTCACGTGATACACAATTGTTTAAGCACTGCGAAAACGTTTTTTCGCCCCCCGGTGGCCGAATGAGTTCATATTTCTTACAGACCTTCAGGACCACTAGTCGAACAAGCCCAGCGAGTGTCGGTTCGATCGGCCCCCGTAAACCCTGTCTAATGAGTGCTCAAAATTCATTGGCCGATGGCGGCCATGTTTTTTGAGAAACGCCAAAGTCCTTATAAACAGTCACGGTGCATGACACAAAGACACACCATACCAAATAATAAGTCGATCGGGCAAATTGTTGCGTTGTTATAGCCCTTTACGAGTTCTTTGCTATTATAGCGCCACCTAGTGGCCAAACACCGAGTTTTTTTTTTACTGTGATCCCGGACATAGGGTCTACACATACGGTCTAAGCCCCGTGAAGATAGCTCAAACGGTTCACGAGTTATGGTCATTTTAGTGAAATAGGCTACTTCCGGTTTTGATGTTTTGATGCCCCCTAGCGACCCTGAATCGAAATTTAAACTTTTTTTCAATGAATATTCATATTCACACTCCACAGAATTCATCAACGTTGGTTTGGTTCCGATCGGGCTAAAATCCAGGGACTAGTTCATTTTTTTTTTTTTTCATAAAATGCAAATTAGCGGAAAAATTTGCATACCGGAAATGAAATCGGAGATAGCCATTTTTTAAGTTTGGAGCCAAGGATTCCAATGACACCAAAAACTTTGTTGTGCGATATCCGGTTTACGAGCATTGAGCCCAAACGCATTGGCCATCGCTATAGCGCCACCTATGGGCCGATTTGGCTGGGTCACTGTATCTGAGTAACCTGCACAGATACAACCAATTGACAAAGTCTCGAGTTTCTACGACTTACGGTTTGGGCTGGGCGACGCGTTTTAAGGCGGAAAAATAATAAAGAAGAATAATAAAAATCCTTACAAATACAATAGGTTTTCAGCCCTTCGGGCTCGAAACCCTAATAAAAATCCTTACAAAAACAATAGGTTTTCAGCACTTCGTGCTCGAAACCCTAATAAAAATCCTTACAAAAACAATAGGTTTTCAGCCCTTCGGGCTCGAAACCCTAAATATAGTTTTAGGGAAGAATAATAACAAAGAAGAAGAAGAAGAATAAAACCCACAAATACAATAGGTTTCTAGCCCTACGGGCTCGAACCCTAATTAAAGCTGCAAGCAGCATTTAGCGGTATCGAGCACTTTTAAGGCATCCAAAGCATCTTTGCCTTCATCAAGTAGGCCGAGGACTCTCATCCTAAAACACCCAAGTGGAAGATACTCCCAACGCCTGAAAAATTGTAGATACGGTCAGCAACGGTTCACAGACACTACGCATGATTACACACATATGCACATAGAGTACACTTGAGGGGAATCATTTTTTCAGGTTAATTTGGTCACATTCATTTAAGAAATGACCCCGTCTAAATGCCTAATTGCATTGAGTTGGTGCCATGTGACTGCTGAGTAGATATTTGGGTTTACATGCAATTAAACTGGTGTACATAATAAAGGTGTGTGTTATGTTAAGCAAAACAGCATCTTACAACCAGCCAGACATGTTCTATATTTATAGACGTGTGAATATGGAGCAACGTTTAATGTGTAGTGCTTTATATGTCTAACACCTTGTTCCTGTGAGACAGGAAACGTATCTCTTGTCCGATAACCATCATATTTAGCATGCTTGTTTAGTCTAATAAGATGTATGATTGTACTCAATGGCAAGTCAATTGGATTATTTGTTAAGGAGAAGCAAGCTTTCAGGTACACCGTTCACTTGAATATAATAAAAGATCCTGTAATGGTCATGCAAATGAAAAAGTTGAACATGTTTTTGATAGTTATTGATCTAGACAGTCCAGAGAATTGTACTGTGGTGGAAATTTTGAAATCGCTTGAAAAATCTAGGACAAGTTCGCAAAAGTAGGTTATTAACATCATCACAGATAACTCACAAACTGTTTGATCGACATCAATGGTTCAAAAGCCAAATTTGTTTGGAATTATGAGAGCTTTCATATGATATCGATAGTTTGTGTAAATGTCAAATGTCACGTGATACACAATTGTTAAGGCAAACAAAGATGGGTCAATTTTGCCATTTTTACTGTTATAGCGCCACCTAGTGTCCAAACGCCGCGGTATTTTGTAAGTCATCTCGG
This sequence comes from Barbatula barbatula, assembly GCF_947034865.1. Taxonomy (NCBI): domain Eukaryota; kingdom Metazoa; phylum Chordata; class Actinopteri; order Cypriniformes; family Nemacheilidae; genus Barbatula; species Barbatula barbatula. The sequence continues at coordinate 18,214,591 of NC_136768.1, forward strand.
AGTGATGGTCTACACATATGTTCCAAGCCCCATGATGATATCTCTAATAGTGCTCGAGTTATGGGCATTTTAATGTAATAGGCTCCGCCTATTTAAAATGTTTACGCCCCTAAGCAACCGTGAAAGAAAATTTCAACTTTTTTTTGATAATTATTTACATTCACACTCCAAAGATGTTATCTGCATTGGTTTGGATCCGATCGGTCGAAAAACCTAGGACAAGTTCGCGAAAGTAGGTTTTTGACATCGTCAGCGATAACTCGCGAACCGTTCAATCGAAAGAAGCGTGTTCAGAGGCAAAGTTGTTCAGAATGTGAAGAGCTATCATATGATAACAATAGTTTGAGTATAAGTCAAATGTCACGTGATATACAATTGTTTATGCACTCTAAAACCGTTACTTCGCCCCCCGGTGGCCGAATGAGTTCATATTTCTTACAGACCTTCTGGACCATGAGTCGAACAAGCCCAGCGAGTGTCGTTTCGATTGGCCTCCGTTAACCCGGTCTAATGAGTGCTCAAACTTCATTGGCCGATGACCGCCATGTTTCATTAGATACGCCACTGTCCTTTTATACAGTCATGGTACATGACACAAAGACACACCATACCAAATAATAAGTCGATCGGGCAAACGGTTGGGTAGTTATAGCCCTTTTCGAGTTCATGTTTATTATAGCGCCACCTAGTGGCCAAGCGCCAACTCCTTTTTACTGTGACCCCGGACTGAGAGTCTACACATTGGGTACAAGCCCCATGAAGATTGCTCAAACGGTTCACAAGTTATGGCCATTCTAGTAAAATATGCCACTTCCGGTTCAGACGTTTTGGCGCCCCCTAGCAACGGTCGATCGAAATTTCAACGTTTTTTTGATAATTATTCACATTCACACTCCACAGAATTCATCAGTGTTGGTTTGGTTCCGATCGGGCAAAAATCCAGGGACTAGTTCATTTTATTTTTTTTGCATAAAATGCAAATTAGCGGAAAAATTTGCATACCGGAAATGAAATCGGAGATATACGTTTTTTAAGTTTTGAGCCAATGATTACAATCATATAAAACACTTGGGTGTGCGACAAACGGTTTAGGAGTAAAGAGTGCAAACGCGCTTTTCATCGCTATAGCGCCACCTATGGGCCGATTTGGCTGGGTCCATGTATCTGAGTAGCGACAAGGACTACTACCATCTGACCAAGTCTCAGCTCTGTCGGCCTTACGGTTTAGGCTGCCCATTCAGTTTTAGGGAAGAATAATAACAAAGAAGAAGAATAAGAATTAAAGCTGCAAGCAGCATTTAGCGGGTTCGAGCACTTTTAAGGCATCTAAAGCATCTTTGCCTTCATCAAGTAGGCCGAGGACTATCATCCTAAACCACCCAAGTGGAAGATACTCCCAACGCCTGAAAACTTATAGATACGGTCAGCAACGGTTCACAGACACTACGCCTGATTACACACATATGCACATATAGTACACTTGAGGGGAATCATTTTTTCAGGTTCATTTGGTCACATCCATTTAAGAAATGACCCCGTCTAAATGCCTAATTGCATTGAGTTGCTGCCATGTGACTGCTGAGTAGATATTTGGGTTTACATGCAATTAAACTGGTGTACATAATAAAGGTGTGTGTTATGTTAAGCAAAACAGCATCTTACAACCAGCCAGACATGTTCTATATTTATAGACGTGTGAATATGGAGCAACGTTTAATGTGTAGTGCTTTATATGTCTAACACCTTGTTCCTGTGAGACAGGAAACGTATCTCTTGTCCGATAACCATCATATCTTGCATGCTTGTTTAGTCTAATAAGATGTATGATTGTACTTAATGGCAAGTCAATTGGATTATTTGTTAAGGAGAAGCGAGCTTTCAGGTACACCGTTCACTTGAATATAATAAAGGACCCTGTAGTGGTCATGCAAATGAAAAAGTTGAAGATGTTTTTGATAGTTATTGATCTAGACAGTCCAGAGAATTGTACTGTGGTGGAAATGTTGAAATCGCTTGAAAAACCTAGGACAAGTTCGCAAAAGTAGGTTCTTAACATCATCACAGATAACTCACAAACTGTTTGATCGACATCAATGGTTCAAAAGCCAAACTTGTTTGGAATTATGAGAGCTTTCATATGATATCGATAGTTTGTGTAAATGTCAAATGTCACGTGATACACAATTGTTAAGGCAACCAAAGATGTGTCAATTTTGCCATTGTTACTGTTATAGCGCCACCTAGTGTCCAAACGCTGCGGTATTTTGTAAGTCATCTCGGAGTGATGGTCTACACATATGTTCCAAGCCCCATGATGATATCTCTAATAGTGCTCGAGTTATGGGCATTTTAATGTAATAGGCTCCGCCTATTTAAAATGTTTACGCCCCTAAGCAACCGTGAAAGAAAATTTCAACTTTTTTTTGATAATTATTTACATTCACACTCCAGAGATGTTATCTGCATTGGTTTGGATCCGATCGGTCGAAAAACCTAGGACTAGTTCGCGAAAGTAGGTTTTTGACATCGTCAGCGATAACTCGCGAACCGTTCAATTGACAGAAGCGTGTCCAGAGGCAAAGTTGTTCAGAATGTGAAGAGCTATCATATGATAACAATAGTTTGAGTATAAGTCAAATGTCATGTGATATACAATTGTTTATGCACTCTAAAACCGTTACTTCGCCCCCCGGTGGCCGAATGAGTTCATATTTCTTACAGACCTTCTGGACCACGAGTCGAACAAGCCCAGCGAGTGTCGTTTCGATCGGCCTCCGTTAACCCTGTCTAATGAGTGCTCAAACTTCATTGGCCGATGACCGCCATGTTTTTTGAGAAACCCCAAAGTCCTTTTATACAGTGATGGTACATGACACAAAGACACACCATACCAAATAATAAGTGTATCGGGCAAACGGTTGCGTAGTTATAGCCCTTTTCGAGTTCATGTTTATTAAAGCGCCACCTAGTGGCCAAGCGCCAACTCCTTTTTACTGTGACCCCGGACTGAGAGTCTACACATTGGGTACAAGCCCCATGAACATTGCTCAAACGGTTCACAAGTTATGGCCATTTTAGTCAACCATGGCACTTCCGGTTCAGACGTTTTGGCGCCCCCTAGCAATGGTGAATCGAATTTTCAATGTTTTTTGGATAATTATTCACATTCACACTCCACAGAGTTCTACAGCATTGGTTTGGTTCCGATCGGGCAAAAATCCAGGGACTAGTTCATTATTTTTTTTTGGCATAAAATGCAAATTAGCGGGAAAATTTGCATACCGGAAATGAAATCGGAGATATACGTTTTTTAAGTTTTGAGCCAATGATTACAATGATATAAAACACTTGGGTGTGCGACCAACGGTTTAGGAGTAAAGAGTGCAAACGCGCTTTTCATCGCTATAGCGCCACCTATGGGCCGATTTGGCTGGGTCCATGTATCTGAGTAGCGACAAGGACTACTACCATCTGACCAAGTCTCAGCTCTGTCGGCCTTACGGTTTAGGCTGCCCATTCAGTTTTAGGGAAGAATAATAAGAAAAAGAAATATAGCTGCAAGCAGCGATTCCCGGGTTCGAGCAGTCTAAAGCGTCAAGATTGTTCAGAACGAAGAGAACTAGCGGCCAAAAGGCGCTGCGTTAGTAGGTGACCTCAGAGCTAGTTCTTGAGTTATGGCCATTTTATTGTAAAAGGCTCCGCATGATTAGAACTTTTGGCGTGCGTCCCTTATCGACCTTGAAAGGAAATTTCAACTTTTTTTCGATAGTTATTGACATTCACACTCCACAGAAGTCGTCTGCATTGGTTTGGTTCCGATCGGTCAAAAAACCAAGGACTAGTTCGCGAAAGTAGGTTTTTGACATCATTGGCGATAACTCACGAACCGTTTGTTTGACAGAAGTGGTTCCAGAGGCAAAGTTGTTCAGAATGAGGAGAGCTATCATATGATGTAAATAGTTTGAGTATATGTCAAATGTCACGTGATACACAATTGTTTTTGCAACCAAAAACACGTCAATTTAGCCATTTTTACTGTTATAGCGCCACCTAGTGTCCAAACGCCGCGCTCTTACGTATGTGACCTCTGAGTGATGGTCTTCACATATGTTTCAAGCCCCATGATCATATCTCTAATAGTTATTGAGTTATGGCCATTTAAATGTAATAGGCCCCGCCCATTTTTTTTATTTTGGTGCCCCTAAGCGACCTTGAAAGGAAATTTCAACTTTTTTTCGATAATTATTGATATTCACACTCCACAGAAGTCATCTGCATCGGTTTGGTTCCGATTAATCGAAAAACCTAGGACGAGTTCGCGAAAGTAGGTTTTTGACATCATCAGCGATAACTCACGAACCGTTTGATCGACAGAAGCGGTTCCAGAGGCAAAGTTGTTCAGAATGAGGAGAGCTATCATATGATGTAAATAGTTTGAGTATATGTCAAATGTCACGTGATACACAATTGTTTATGCACTCCAAAAACGTTATTTCGCCCCCAGTGGCCGAATGACTTCATATTTCTTACAGACCTTCTTGACCATGAGTCGAACAAGCCCAGCGAGTGTCGTTTCGATCGGCCCTCGTTAAGTCGGTCTAAGGAGTGCTCAAACTTCATTGGCCGATGGCGGCCATGTTTTTTTAGATACGCCAATGTCCTTTTCTAGAATCATGGTACATGACACAAAGACACACCATACCAAGAAATTAGTCGATCGGGCAAACTGTTGGGTAGTTATTGCCCTTTTCGAGAAAATGTATATTATAGCGCCACCTAGAGGCCAAACGCCGACTTTTTTATACTGTGAGCTCGGACTGAGAGTATAAACATATGGTCCAAGCCCCGTGCAGATAGCTCAAACGGTTCACGAGTTATAACCATTTTAGTAAAATTAGCTCCTTCCGGTTCCGACGTTTTGGCGCCCCCCGGCCACCGCAAATCGAAATTTCAACTTTTTTTCGATAATTATTTACATTCACACTCCACAGAATTCATCAGCGTTGGTCTGGTTCCGATTGGGCAAAAATCCAGAGACTAGTTCAATTTTTTTATTTTTGCATAAAATGCAAATTAGCGGAAAAATTTGCATACCGGAAATGAAATCGGAGATAGCCATTTTTTAAGTTTTGAGCCAAAGATTACTATGACGCACATTCAAGTGATTTATATCACACGGTTTAGGAGTAACGAGCGAAAACGCACTTTTCATCGCTGTAGCGCCCCCTATGGGCCGACATGGCTGGCTCCGTGTATCTGAGTAGCGAGCAAGACTACTACCATCTGACCGAGTCTCAGCCTTGTCGGCCTTACGGTTTGGGCTGTACGAGCAGTTTTACGGCGGAAAAATAATAATAAATATAGCTGCAAGCAGCGATTCCCGGGTTCGAGCAGTCTAAAGCGTCAAGATTGTTCAGAATGAAGAGAACTAGCGGCCAAAAGGCGCTGCCTTTAGTAGGTTACCTCAGAGCTAGTTCTTGAGTTATGGCCATTTTATTGTAAAAGGCTCAGCATAATTAGAACTTTTGGCGTGCGTCCCTTATCGACCTTGAAAGGAAATTTCAACTTTTTTTCGATAGTTATTGACATTCACACTCCACAGAAGTCGTCTGCATTGGTTTGGTTCCGATCGGTCAAAAAACCAAGGACTAGTTCGCGAAAGTAGGTTTTTGACATCATCGGCGATAACTCACGAACCGTTTGTTTGACAGAAGTGGTTCCAGAGGCAAAGTTGTTCAGAATGAGGAGAGCTATCATATGATGTAAATAGTTTGAGTATATGTCAAATGTCACGTGATACACAATTGTTTTTGCAACCAAAAACACGTCAAATTAGCCATTTTTACTGTTATAGCGCCACCTAGTGTCCAAACGCCGCGGCCTTAGGTATGTGACCTCGGAGTGATGGTCTTCACATATGTTTCAAGCCCCATGATGATATCTCTAATAGTTATTGAGTTATTGCCATTTTAATGTAATAGGCCCCGCCCATATTTTTATTTTGGTGCCCCTAAGCGACCTTAAAAAGAAATTTCAACTTTCTTTCGATAATTATTGACAATCACACTCCACAGAAGTCATCTGAATCGGTTTGGTTCCGATTAATCGAAAAACCTAGGACGAGTTCGCGAAAGTAGGTTTTTGACATCATCGGCGATAACTCGCGAACCGTTTGATCGACAGAAGCGGTTCCAGAGGCAAAGTTGTTCAGAATGAGGAGACCTATCAAATAATGTAAATTGTTTGAGTATATGTCAAATGTCACGTGATACACAATTGTTTAAGGACTCCAAAAACGTTATTTCGCCCCCAGTGGCCGAATGAGTTCATATTTCTTACAGACCTTCTTGACCATGAGTCGAACAAGCCCAGCCAGTGTCGTTTCGATCGGCCTCCGTTAAGTCGGTCTAAGGAGTGCTCAAACTTCATTGGCCGATGGCGGCCATGTTTTTTTAGATACGCCAGTGTCCTTTTCTAGAATCATGGTACATGACACAAAGACACACCATACCAAGAAATTAGTCGATCGGGCAAACTCTTGGGTAGTTATTGCCCTTTTCGAGAAAATGTATATTATAGCGCCACCTAGAGAACAAACGCCGACTTTTTGATAATATGAGCTCGGACTGAGAGTATAAACATATGGTCCAAGCCCTGTGCAGATAGCTCAAACGGTTCATGAGTTATAACCATTTTAGTAAAATTTGCTCCTTCCGGTTCCGACGTTTTGGCGCCCCCCGGCCACCGCAAATCGAAATTTCAACTTTTTTTCGATAATTATTTACATTCACACTCCACAGAATTCATCAGCATTGGTCTGGTTCCGATTGGTCAAAAATCCAGAGACTAGTTACATTTTTTTATTTTTGCATAAAATGCAAATTAGCGAAAAAATTAGCATACCGGAAATGAAATCGGAGATATACGTTTTTTAAGTTTTGAGCCAATGATCACATGTATCTAGAACACTGGGGCGTGCGACAAGCGATTTAGGAATTATGAGCGCAAACGCATTCAGCATCGCTGTAGCGCCACCTATGGGCCGACATGGCTGGCTCCGAGTATCTGAGTAGCGAGCAATACTACTACCATCTGACCGAATCTCAGCTCTGTCCGACTTACGGTTTGGGCTGCACGATCAGTTTTACGGCGGAAAAATAATAATAATAAATATAGCTGCAAGCAGCGATTCCCGGGTTCGAGCAGTCTAAAGCGTCAAGATTGTTCAGAACGAAGAGAACTAGCGGCCAAAAGGCGCTGCCTTTAGTAGGTGACCTCGGAGCTAGTTCTTGAGTTATGGCCATTTTAATGTAAAAGGCTCCGCATATTAAGAACTTTTGGCGTACGTCCCTTATCGACCTTGAAAGGAAATTTCAACTTTTTTTCGATAGTTATTGACATTCACACTCCACAGAAGTCATCTGCATTGGTTTGGTTCCGATCGGTCAAAAAACCAAGGACTAGTTCGCGAAAGTAGGTTTTTGACATCATCTGCGATAACTCACAAACCGTTTGTTTGACAGAAGTGGTTCCAGAGGCAAAGTTGTTCAGAATGAGAAGAGATATCATATGATGTAAATAGTTTGAGTATATGTCAAATGTCACGTGATACACAATTGTTTTTGCAACCAAAACTCGTAAATTTAGCCATTTTTACTGTTATAGCGCCACCTAGTGTCCAAACGCCGCGGCCTTAGGTTTGTGACGTCGGAGTTATGGTCTTCACATATGTTTCAAGCCCCATGATGAGATCTCATATAGTTATTGAGTTATGGCCATTTAAATGTAATAGGCCCCGCCCATTTTTTTATTTTGATGCCCCTAAGCAACCTTGAAAGGAAATTTCAACTTTCTTACGATAATTATTGACATTCACACTCCACAGAAGTCATCTGCATTGGTTTGGTTCCGATCGGTCAAAAAACCTAGGACGAGTTCACGAAAGTAGGTTTTTGACATCATCGGCGATAACTCATGAACCGTTTGTTTGACAGAAGTGGTTCTAGAGGCAAAGTTGTTCAGAATGAGGAGAGCTATCATATGACGTAAATAGTTTGCGTATATGTCAAATTTCACGTGATACACAATTGTTTTTGAAACCAAAAACACGTCAATTTAGCCATTTTTACTGTTATAGCGCCACCTAGTGTCCAAACGCCGCGCCCTTACGTATGTGACCTCTGAGTGATGGTCTTCACATATTTTTCAAGCCCCATGATCATATCTCTAATAGTTATTGAGTTATGGCCATTTAAATGAAATAGGCCCCGCCCATTTTTTTATTTTGGTGCCCCTAAGCGACCATGAAAGGAAATTTCAACTTTTTTTCGATAATTATTGATATTCACACTCCACAGAAGTCATCTGAATCGGTTTGGTTCCGATTAATCGAAAAACCTAGGACGAGTTCGCGAAAGTAGGTTTTTGACATCATCAGCGATAACTCACGAACCGTTTGATCGACAGAAGTGGTTCAAGAGGCAAAGTTGTTCAGAATGAGAAGAGCTATCATTTGATGTAAATAGTTTGAGTATTTGTCAAATGTCACGTGACACACAATTGTTAAAGGACTCCAAAAACGTTATTTCGCCCCCAGTGGCCGAATGACTTCATATTTCTTACAGACCTTCTTGACCATGAGTGGAACAAGCCCAGCGAGTGTCGTTTCGATCGGCCTCCGTTAAGTTGGTCTAAGGAGTGCTCAAACTTCATTGGCCGATGGCGGCCATGTTTTTTTAGATACGCCAATGTCCTTTTCTAGAATCATGGTACATGACACAAAGACACACCATACCAAGAAATTAGTCGATCGGGCAAACTGTTGGGTAGTTATTGCCCTTTTCGAGAAAATGTATATTATAGCGCCACCTAGAGGCCAAACGCCGACTTTTTAATATTGTGAGCTCGGACTGAGAGTATAAACATATGGTCCAAGCCTCGTGAAGATAGCTCAAACGGTTCACGAGTTATAACCATTTTAATCAAATATGCCCCTTCCGGTTCAGACGTTTTGTCGCCCCCCAGCCACCACGGATCGAAATTTCAACTTGTTTTCGATAATTATTTACATTCACACTCCACAGAGTTCATCAGCGTTGGTTTGGTTCCGATCCGGCAAAAATCCAGAGACTAGTTCATTTTTTTTTTTTTGCATAAAATGCAAATTACCGAAAAAATTTGCATACCGGAAATGAAATCGGACCTATACGTTTTTTAAGTTTTGAGCCAATGATTACAATGATATAAGACACTTGGGTGTGCGACAAACGGTTTAGGAGTAATGAGCGTAAAGGCGCTTTTTATCGCTGTAGCGCCACCTATGGGCCGACATGGCTGGCTCCGTGTATCTGAGTAGCGAGCAAGACTACTACCATCTGACCGAGTCTCAGCCTTGTCGGCCTTACGGTTTGGGCTGTACGATCAGTTTTAGGGAAGAATAATAATAGGAAATATAGCTGCAAGCAGCGATTCCCGGGTTCGAGCAGTCTAAAGCGTCAAGATTGTTCAGAACGAAGAGAACTAGCGGCCAAAAGGCGCTGCCTTTAGTAGGTGACCTCGGAGCTAGTTCTTGAGTTATGGCCATTTTAATGTAAAAGGCTCCGCATATTAAGAACTTTTGGCGTACGTCCCTTATCGACCTTGAAAGGAAATTTCAACTTTTTTTCGATAGTTATTGACATTCACACTCCACAGAAGTCGTCTGCATTGGTTTGGTTCCGATCGGTCAAAAAACCAAGGACTAGTTCGCGAAAGTAGGTTTTTGACATCATCTGCGATAACTCACAAACCGTTTGTTTGACAGAAGTGGTTCCAGAGGCAAAGTTGTTCAGAATGAGGAGAGCTATCATATGATGTAAATAGTTTGAGTATATGTCAAATGTCACGTGATACACAATTGTTTTTGCAACCAAAACTCGTAAATTTAGCCATTTTTACTGTTATAGCGCCACCTAGTGTCCAAACGCCGCGGCCTTAGGTTTGTGACGTCGGAGTTATGGTCTTCACATATGTTTCAAGCCCCATGATGAGATCTCATATAGTTATTGAGTTATGGCCATTTAAATGTAATAGGCCCCGCCCATTTTTTTATTTTGATGCCCCTAAGCAACCTTGAAAGGAAATTTCAACTTTCTTACGATAATTATTGACATTCACACTCCACAGAAGTCGTCTGCATTGGTTTGGTTCCGATCGGTCAAAAAACCTAGGACGAGTTCACGAAAGTAGGTTTTTGACATCATCGGCGATAACTCATGAACCGTTTGTTTGACAGAAGTGGTTCTAGAGGCAAAGTTGTTCAGAATGAGGAGAGCTATCATATGACGTAAATAGTTTGCGTATATGTCAAATTTCACGTGATACACAATTGTTTTTGAAACCAAAAACACGTCAATTTAGCCATTTTTACTGTTATAGCGCCACCTAGTGTCCAAACGCCGCGCCCTTACGTATGTGACCTCTGAGTGATGGTCTTCACATATTTTTCAAGCCCCATGATCATATCTCTAATAGTTATTGAGTTATGGCCATTTAAATGAAATAGGCCCCGCCCATTTTTTTATTTTGGTGCCCCTAAGCGACCTTGAAAGGAAATTTCAACTTTTTTTCGATAATTATTGATATTCACACTCCACAGAAGTCATCTGAATCGGTTTGGTTCCGATTAATCGAAAAACCTAGGACGAGTTCGCGAAAGTAGGTTTTTGACATCATCAGCGATAACTCACGAACCGTTTAATCGACAGAAGTGGTTCAAGAGGCAAAGTTGTTCAGAATGAGAAGAGCTATCATTTGATGTAAATAGTTTGAGTATTTGTCAAATGTCACGTGACACACAATTGTTAAAGGACTCCAAAAACGTTATTTCGCCCCCAGTGGCCGAATGACTTCATATTTCTTACAGACCTTCTTGACCATGAGTGGAACAAGCCCAGCGAGTGTCGTTTCGATCGGCCTCCGTTAAGTCGGTCTAAGGAGTGCTCAAACTTCATTGGCCGATGGCGGCCATGTTTTTTTAGATACGCCAATGTCCTTTTCTAGAATCATGGTACATGACACAAAGACACACCATACCAAGAAATTAGTCGATCGGGCAAACTGTTGGGTAGTTATTGCCCTTTTCGAGAAAATGTATATTATAGCGCCACCTTGAGGCCAAACGCCGACTTTTTTATACCGTGACCTCGGACTGAGAGTATAAACATATGGTCCAAGCCTCGTGAAGATAGCTCAAACGGTTCACGAGTTATAACCATTTTAATCAAATATGCCCCTTCCGGTTCAGACGTTTTGTCGCCCCCCAGCCACCACGGATCGAAATTTCAACTTTTTTTCGATAATTATTTACATTCACACTCCACAGAATTCATCAGCGTTGGTTTGGTTCCGATCCGGCAAAAATCCAGAGACTAGTTCATTTTTTTTTTTTTGCATAAAATGCAAATTACCGAAAAAATTTGCATACCGGAAATGAAATCGGACCTATACGTTTTTTAAGTTTTGAGCCAATGATTACAATGATATAAGACACTTGGGTGTGCGACAAACGGTTTAGGAGTAATGAGCGTAAAGGCGCTTTTTATCACTGTAGCGCCACCTATGGGCCGACATGGCTGGCTCCGTGTATCTGAGTAGCGAGCAAGACTACTACCATCTGACCAAGTCTCAGCTCTGTCGGCCTTACGGTTTGGGCTGCCCATTCAGTTTTAGGGAAGAATAATAAGAAGAAGAATAAAACCAACAAATACAATAGGTTTCTAGCCCTACGGGCTCGAACCCTAAATATAGCTGCAAGCAGCGATTCCCGGGTTCGAGCAGTCTAAAGCGTCAAGATTGTTCAGAATGAAGAGAACTAGCGGCCAAAAGCCGCTGCCTTTAGTAGGTGACCTCAGAGCTAGTTCTTGAGTTATGGCCATTTTAATGTAAAAGGCTCCGCATATTAAGAACTTTTGGCGTACGTCCCTTATCGACCTTGAAAGGAAATTTCAACTTTTTTTCGATAGTTATTGACATTCACACTCCACAGAAGTCATCTGCATTGGTTTGGTTCCGATCGGTCAAAAAACCAAGGACTAGTTCGCGAAAGTAGGTTTTTGACATCATCTGCGATAACTCACAAACCGTTTGTTTGACAGAAGTGGTTCCAGAGGCAAAGTTTTTCAGAATGAGGAGAGCTATCATATGATGTAAATAGTTTGAGTATATGTCAAATGTCACGTGATACACAATTGTTTTTGCAACCAAAACTCGTAAATTTAGCCATTTTTACTGTTATAGCGCCACCTAGTGTCCAAACGCCGCGGCCTTAGGTTTGTGACCTCTGAGTGATGGTCTTCACATATTTTTCAAGCCCCATGATGAGATCTCATATAGTTATTGAGTTATGGCCATTTAAATGTAATAGGCCCCGCCCATTTTTTTATTTTGATGCCCCTAAGCAACCTTGAAAGGAAATTTCAACTTTCTTACGATAATTATTGACATTCACACTCCACAGAAGTCGTCTGCATTGGTTTGGTTCCGATCGGTCAAAAAACCTAGGACGAGTTCACGAAAGTAGGTTTTTGACATCATCGGCGATAACTCATGAACCGTTTGTTTGACAGAAGTGGTTCTAGAGGCAAAGTTGTTCAGAATGAGGAGAGCTATCATATGACGTAAATAGTTTGCGTATATGTCAAATTTCACGTGATACACAATTGTTTTTGAAACCAAAAACACGTCAATTTAGCCATTTTTACTGTTATAGCGCCACCTAGTGTCCAAACGCCGCGCCCTTACGTATGTGACCTCTGAGTGATGGTCTTCACATATTTTTCAAGCCCCATGATCATATCTCTAATAGTTATTGAGTTATGGCCATTTAAATGAAATAGGCCCCGCCCATTTTTTTATTTTGGTGCCCCTAAGCGACCATGAAAGGAAATTTCAACTTTTTTTCGATAATTATTGATATTCACACTCCACAGAAGTCATCTGAATCGGTTTGGTTCCGATTAATCGAAAAACCTAGGACGAGTTCGCGAAAGTAGGTTTTTGACATCATCAGCGATAACTCACGAACCGTTTGATCGACAGAAGTGGTTCAAGAGGCAAAGTTGTTCAGAATGAGAAGAGCTATCATTTGATGTAAATAGTTTGAGTATTTGTCAAATGTCACGTGACACACAATTGTTAAAGGACTCCAAAAACGTTATTTCGCCCCCAGTGGCCGAATGACTTCATATTTCTTACAGACCTTCTTGACCATGAGTGGAACAAGCCCAGCGAGTGTCGTTTTGATCGGCCTCCGTTAAGTCGGTCTAAGGAGTGCTCAAACTTCATTGGCCGATGGCGGCCATGTTTTTTTAGATACGCCAATGTCCTTTTCTAGAATCATGGTACATGACACAAAGACACACCATACCAAGAAATTAGTCGATCGGGCAAACTGTTGGGTAGTTATTGCCCTTTTCGAGAAAATGTATATTATAGCGCCACCTAGAGGCCAAACGCCGACTTTTTTATACTGTTACCTCGGACTGAGAGTATAAACATATGGTCCAAGCCCCGTGCAGATAGCTCAAACGGTTCACGAGTTATAACCATTTTAATCAAATATGCCCCTTCCGGTTCAGACGTTTTGTCGCCCCCCAGCCACCACGGATCGAAATTTCAACTTTTTTTCGATAATTATTTACATTCACACTCCACAGAATTCATCAGCGTTGGTTTGGTTCCGATCCGGCAAAAATCCAGAGACTAGTTCATTTTTTTTTTTTTGCATAAAATGCAAATTACCGAAAAAATTTGCATACCGGAAATGAAATCGGACCTATACGTTTTTTAAGTTTTGAGCCAATGATTACAATGATATAAGACACTTGGGTGTGCGACAAACGGTTTAGGAGTAATGAGCGTAAAGGCGCTTTTTATCGCTGTAGCGCCACCTATGGGCCGACATGGCTGGCTCCGTGTATCTGAGTAGCGAGCAAGACTACTACCATCTGACCGAGTCTCAGCCTTGTCGGCCTTACGGTTTGGGCTGTACGATCAGTTTTAGGGAAGAATAATAATAGGAAATATAGCTGCAAGCAGCGATTCCCGGGTTCGAGCAGTCTAAAGCGTCAAGATTGTTCAGAATGAAGAGAACTAGCGGCCAAAAGGCGCTGCCTTTGGTAGGTGACCTCAGAGCTAGTTCTTGAGTTATGGCCATTTTATTGTAAAAGGCTCCGCATGATTAGAACTTTTGGCGTGCGTCCCTTATCGACCTTGAAAGGAAATTTCAACATTCTTTCGATAGTTATTGACATTCACACTCCACAGAAGTCATCTGAATCGGTTTGGTTCCGATTAATCGAAAAACCTAGGACTAGTTCGCGAAAGTAGGTTTTTGACATCATCGGCGATAACTCACAAACCGCTTGTTTGACAGAAGCGGTTCCAGAGGCAAAGTTGTTCAGAATGAGGAGAGCTATCATATGATGTAAATAGTTTGATTATATGTCAAAGGTCACGTGATACACAATTGTTTTTGCAACCAAAAACACGTCAATTTAGCCATTTTTACTGTTATAGCGCCACCTAGTGTCCAAACGCCGCGCCCTTACGTATGTGACCTCTGAGTGATGGTTTTCACATATGTTTCAAGCCCCATGATCATATCTCTAATAGTTATTGAGTTATGGCCATTTAAATGTCATAGGCCCCGCCCATTTTTTTATTCTGATGCCCCTAAGCAACCTTGAAAGGAAATTTCAACTTTCTTTCGATAATTATTGACATTCACACTCCACAGAAGTCATCTGAATCGGTTTGGTTCCGATTAATCGAAAAACCTAGGACTAGTTCGCGAAAGTAGGTTTTTGACATCATCGGCGATAACTCACGAACCGTTTGATCGACAGAACTGGTTCCAGAGGCAAAGTTGTTCAGAATGAGGAGTCCTATCAAATAATGTAAATAGTTTGAGTATATGTCAAATGTCACGTGATACACAATTGTTAAAGGACTCCAAAAACGTTATTTCGCCCCCAGTGGCCGAATGACTTCATATTTCTTACAGACCTTCTTGACCATGAGTCGAACAAGCCCAGCGAGTGTCGTTTTGATCGGCCTCCGTTAAGTCGGTCTAAGGAGTGCTCAAACTTCATTGGCCGATGGCGGCCATGTTTTTTTAGATACTCCAATGCCCTTTTCTAGAATCATGGTACATGACACAAAGACACACCATACCAAGAAATTAGTCGATCGGGCAAACTGTTGGGTAGTTATTGCCCTTTTCGAGAAAATGTATATTATAGCGCCACCTAGAGGCCAAACGCCGACTTTTTTATACTGTGACCTCGAACTGAGAGTATAAACATATGGTCCAAGCCCCGTGCAGATAGCTGAAACGGTTCACGAGTTATAACCATTTTAGTAAAATTTGCTCCTTCCGGTTCCGACGTTTTGGCGCCCCCCGGCCACCGCAAATCGAAATTTCAACTTTTTTTCGATAATTATTTACATTCACACTCCACAGAATTCATCAGCATTGGTCTGGTTCCGATTGGTCAAAAATCCAAAGACTAGTTCAATTTTTTTATTTTTGCATAAAATGCAAATTAGCGAAAAAATTTGCATACCGGAAATGAAATCGGAGATATACGTTTTTTAAGTTTTGAGCCAATGATTACAATTTTATAAAACACTTGGGTGTGCAACAAACGGTTTAGGAGTAATGAGCGTAAAGGCGCTTTTCATCGCTGTAGCGCCACCTATGGGCCGACATGGCTGGCTCCGAGTATCTGAGTAGCGAGCAAGACTACTACCATCTGACCGAGTCTCAGCTCTGTCGGACTTACGGTTTGGGCTGTACGATCAGTTTTACGGCGGAAAAATAATAATAAATATAGCTGCAAGCAGCGATTCCCGGGTTCGAGCAGTCTAAAGCGTCAAGATTGTTCAGAACGAAGAGAACTAGCGGCCAAAAGGCGCTGCCTTTAGTAGGTGACCTCGGAGCTAGTTCTTGAGTTATGGCCATTTTAATGTAAAAGGCTCCGCATATTAAGAACTTTTGGCGTACGTCCCTTATCGACCTTGAAAGGAAATTTCAACTTTTTTTCGATAGTTATTGACATTCACACTCCACAGAAGTCATCTGCATTGGTTTGGTTCCGATCGGTCAAAAAACCAAGGACTAGTTCGCGAAAGTAGGTTTTTGACATCATCTGCGATAACTCACAAACCGTTTGTTTGACAGAAGTGGTTCCAGAGGCAAAGTTGTTCAGAATGAGGAGAGCTATCATATGATGTAAATAGTTTGAGTATATGTCAAATGTCACGTGATACACAATTGTTTTTGCAACCAAAACTCGTAAATTTAGCCATTTTTACTGTTATAGCGCCACCTAGTGTCCAAACGCCGCGGCCTTAGGTTTGTGACGTCGGAGTTATGGTCTTCACATATGTTTCAAGCCCCATGATGAGATCTCATATAGTTATTGAGTTATGGCCATTTAAATGTAATAGGCCCCGCCCATTTTTTTATTTTGATGCCCCTAAGCAACCTTGAAAGGAAATTTCAACTTTCTTACGATAATTATTGACATTCACACTCCACAGAAGTCATCTGCATTGGTTTGGTTCCGATCGGTCAAAAAACCTAGGACGAGTTCACGAAAGTAGGTTTTTGACATCATCGGCGATAACTCATGAACCGTTTGTTTGACAGAAGTGGTTCTAGAGGCAAAGTTGTTCAGAATGAGGAGAGCTATCATATGACGTAAATAGTTTGCGTATATGTCAAATTTCACGTGATACACAATTGTTTTTGAAACCAAAAACACGTCAATTTAGCCATTTTTACTGTTATAGCGCCACCTAGTGTCCAAACGCCGCGCCCTTACGTATGTGACCTCTGAGTGATGGTCTTCACATATTTTTCAAGCCCCATGATCATATCTCTAATAGTTATTGAGTTATGGCCATTTAAATGAAATAGGCCCCGCCCATTTTTTTATTTTGGTGCCCCTAAGCGACCTTGAAAGGAAATTTCAACTTTTTTTCGATAATTATTGATATTCACACTCCACAGAAGTCATCTGAATCGGTTTGGTTCCGATTAATCGAAAAACCTAGGACGAGTTCGCGAAAGTAGGTTTTTGACATCATCAGCGATAACTCACGAACCGTTTAATCGACAGAAGTGGTTCAAGAGGCAAAGTTGTTCAGAATGAGAAGAGCTATCATTTGATGTAAATAGTTTGAGTATTTGTCAAATGTCACGTGACACACAATTGTTAAAGGACTCCAAAAACGTTATTTCGCCCCCAGTGGCCGAATGACTTCATATTTCTTACAGACCTTCTTGACCATCAGTGGAACAAGCCCAGCGAGTGTCGTTTCGATCGGCCTCCGTTAAGTCGGTCTAAGGAGTGCTCAAACTTCATTGGCCGATGGCGGCCATGTTTTTTTAGATACGCCAATGTCCTTTTCTAGAATCATGGTACATGACACAAAGACACACCATACCAAGAAATTAGTCGATCGGGCAAACTGTTGGGTAGTTATTGCCCTTTTCGAGAAAATGTATATTATAGCGCCACCTTGAGGCCAAACGCCGACTTTTTTATACCGTGACCTCGGACTGAGAGTATAAACATATGGTCCAAGCCTCGTGAAGATAGCTCAAACGGTTCACGAGTTATAACCATTTTAATCAAATATGCCCCTTCCGGTTCAGACGTTTTGTCGCCCCCCAGCCACCACGGATCGAAATTTCAACTTTTTTTCGATAATTATTTACATTCACACTCCACAGAATTCATCAGCGTTGGTTTGGTTCCGATCCGGCAAAAATCCAGAGACTAGTTCATTTTTTTTTTTTTGCATAAAATGCAAATTACCGAAAAAATTTGCATACCGGAAATGAAATCGGACCTATACGTTTTTTAAGTTTTGAGCCAATGATTACAATGATATAAGACACTTGGGTGTGCGACAAACGGTTTAGGAGTAATGAGCGTAAAGGCGCTTTTTATCACTGTAGCGCCACCTATGGGCCGACATGGCTGGCTCCGTGTATCTGAGTAGCGAGCAAGACTACTACCATCTGACCAAGTCTCAGCTCTGTCGGCCTTACGGTTTGGGCTGCCCATTCAGTTTTAGGGAAGAATAATAAGAAGAAGAATAAAACCAACAAATACAATAGGTTTCTAGCCCTACGGGCTCGAACCCTAATAAAACCAACAAATACAATAGGTTTCTAGCGCTTCGCGCTCGAACCCTAATAAAAGCTACAAATACAATAGGTTTCTAGCCCTTCGGGCTCGAACCCTAATTAAAGCTGCAAGCAGCATTTAGCGGGTTCGAGCACTTTTAAGGCATCTAAAGCATCTTTGCCTTCATCAAGTAGGCCGAGGACTCTCATAGTAAAACACCCAAGTGGACGATACTCCCAACGCCTGAAAAATTATAGATACGCTCAGCAACGGTGCATAGACACTACGCATGATTACACACATATGCACATATAGTACACTTGAGGGGAATCATCTTTTCAGGTTAATTTGGTCACATCCATTTAAGAAATGATCTTGCATTGAGATAAATGCATTGAGTTGCTGCAATGTGACTGGCTGAGTAACAATTTGGGTTTACATGCAATTAAACTGGTGTACATAATAAAGGTGTGTGTTAAGTTTACCAAAACAGCATCTTACAAGCAGCCAGACATGTTCTATATTTATAGATGTTTGAATATGGAGCAACGTTTAATGTGTAGTGCTTTATATGTCTAACACCTTGTTCCTGTGAGACAGGAAAAGTATCTCTTGTCCGATCACCATCATATTTTGCACGCGTGTTTAGTGTAATAAGATGTATGATTGTACTTAATGGCAAGTCAATTGGATTATTTGTTAAGGAGTAGCGAGCTTTCAGGTACACCGTTCACTTGAAAATAATAAAGGACCCTGTAAGGGTCACAGAAATGAAAAAGTTTAACATGTTTTTGATAGTTATTCATCTAGAGAGTCCAGAGAATTGTACTGTGGTGGAAATTTTGATATCGCTTGAAAAACCAAGGACAAGTTCGCAAAAGCAGCTTCTTAACATCATCACAGATAACTCACAAACTGTTTGATCAACATCAATGGTTCAAGAGCCACATTTGTTTGGAATTATGAGAGCTTTCATAAGACATCGATAGTTTGTGTAAATGTCAAATGTCACGTGATACACAATTGTTAAGGCAACCAAAGATGTGTCAATTTTGCCATTTTTACTGTTATAGCGCCACCTAGTGTCCAAACGCAGCGGTATTTTGTAAGTCATCGCGGAGTGATGGTCTACACATATGTTCCAAGCCCCATGATGATATCTCTAATAGTGCTCGAGTTATAGGCATTTTAATGTAATTGGCTCCGCCTATTTAAAATGTTTACGCCCCTAAGCAACTGTGAAAGGAAATTTTAACTTTTTTTTGATAATTATTTACATTCACACTCCACAGAAGTCATCTGCATTGGTTTGGATCCGATCGGTCGAAAAACCTAGGACTAGTTCGCGAAAGTAGGTTTTTGACATCATCAGCGATAACTCACAAACCGTTTGATCGACAGAAGCGTGTCAAGAGGCAAAGTTGTTCAGAATAAGGAGAGCTATCATATGATGTAAATAGTTTGAGTATATGTCAAATGTCACGTGATATACAATTGTTTATGCACTCCAAAAACGTTACTTCGCCCCCCGGTGGCCGAATGAGTTCATATTTCTTACAGACCTTCAGGACCATGAGTCGAACAAGCCCAGCGAGTGTCGTCTCGATTGGCCTCCGTTAACCCGGTCTAATGAGTGCTCAAACTTCATTGGCCGATGACCGCCATGTTTCCTTAGATACGCCACTGTCCTTTTATACAGTCATGGTGCATGAAACAAAGACACACCATACCAAATAATAAGTCGATTGGGCAAACGGTTGGGTAGTTATAGCCCTTTTCGAGTTCATGTATATTATAGCGCCACCTAGTGGCCAAACGCCAATTCCTTTTTACTGTGACCCTGGACTGAGAGTCTACAGATATGTTCCAAGCCCCATGAAGATTGCTCAAACGGTTCATGAGTTATGTCCATTTTAGTAAAATAAGCCACTTCCGGTTCAGACTTTTTGGCGCCCCCTAGCAACGGTGAATCGAAATTTCAACTTTTTTTCGATAATTATTCACATTCACACTCCACAGAGTTCTACAGCGTTGGTTTGGTTCCGATCGGGCAAAAATCCAGGGACTAGTTCATTTTTTTTTTTTTTCATAAAATGCAAATTAGCGGACTAATTTGCATACCGGAAATGAAATCGGAGATATACGTTTTTTAAGTTTTGAGCCAATGATTACATTGATATAAAACACTTGGGTGTGCGACAAACGGTTTAGGAGTAACGAGCGTAAAGGCGCTTTTCATCGCTGTAGCGCCACCTATGGGCCGATTTGGCTGGGTCCATGTGTCAGAGTAGCCAACAAGACTACTACCATCTGACCAAGTCTCAGCTCTGTCGGCCTTACGGTTTAGGCTGCACGATCAGTTTTATTGGCAGAATAATAATAGGAAATATAGCTGCAAGCAGCAATTATCGGGTTTCGAGAAGTTTAGGTAAGTAAACGTCGACCAGTCTCAGGGATGGCAAACTAACATGTCCACAATCGACAATACAACCCCACACCCAGCAAAATGAGTCAAAGGGTCAGCATTGGCTCATACAGACCCAGGCATGCTCACACACACATGCACATATAGGACATAGATTACATTTTCTCATATCAAGTCATTCGGACAATTCAGTAGCGAGACTCACGTTATCAGGATAAATTAGTCAAATCCATTTCAGAAATTGCCCTAACACACATCCTCAATGAATGATAGGCCTTTAGACCCAGAATTTTGACTTAGGTGATCAGTAACGGTCTATGCAGACTACGTATGCTTACAAAGACATGTATGAAAAGCCCATTTGAATGAATATTTCGCCTTTTGGACTTTTATAAAGGCTTGCCTCTTCTGATGAGCATGCTTGTTTTGAGTCATAATATGTATAATACTACTTAATTGCAAGTCAGTTGGATTATTTATTAAGGAGTAGCAACCTTTAACGTACATTATTCACGTTAATATAAAAAAGGACCCTGTAATGGTCACACAACAAAAAAAACTCAACATGTTTTTAATCATTATTGACCTAGAGAGTCCAGAGAATTGTACTATGGTGGAAATTTTGAAATTGCTTGAAAATCAAAGAACTAGTTTGCAAAAGTACGATTTTAACATCATCAGCAATAACTCCTGAACCGTTTGATTGACATCAATAGATCAAGAGGCAAATTTGTTCAGAATGAGAAGAGCTATCATATGATATCAATAGTTTGTGTGTTTGTCAAATGTCACGTGATACACAATTGTTTAAGTAATGAAATACGAGTCAATTTTGCCATTTTTACTGTTTTAGCGCCACCTAGTGTCCAAACGCCACCTTCTTTTGTAGGTGACCTCAGAGTGATAGTCTACACATTTGTTCCAAGCCCCATGATGATGTGTTAATCCGTTCTGGATTTATGGCCATTTTAATGTGATAGGCTCCGCCCAGTTAAGTTTTTGCCCCCCCCTACCGTGTATGAATATAAATTTCAACTTTTTTTCAATGATTATTTACATTCACACTCCACAGAAGTCATCTGCATTGGTTTGGTTCCGATCGGTTGAAAAACCAAGGACTAGTTCGCGAAAGTAGATTTTTGACATCGTCAGCGATAACTCACGATCCGTTTGATCGACAGAAGCGTGTCCAGAGGCAAAGTTGTTCAGAATGAGGAGAGCTATCATATGATGTAAATAGTTTGAGTATATGTCAAATTTCACGTGATACACAATTGTTTATGCACTCTAAAACCGTTACTTCGCCCCCCGGTGGCCGAATGAGTTCATATTTCTTACAGACCTTCAGGACCACGAGTCGAACAAGCCCAGCGAGTGTCGTTTCGATCGGCCCCTGTTAACCCTGTGTAATGAGTGCTCAAAATTCATTGGCCGATAGCGGCCATGTTTTTTGAGAAACGTCAAAGTCCTTTTATACAGTCACGGTGCATGACACAAAGACACACCATACCAAATAATAAGTCGATCGGGCAAACGGTTTCGTAGTTAGAGCCTTTGTCGACTTCTTTGCTATTATAGCGCCACCTAGTGGCCAAACACCGAGTCTTTTTTATTGTGACCCCGGACTAAGGGTCTACATATACGGTCTAAGCCCCGTGAAGATAGCTCAAACGGTTCACGAGTTATGGTCATTTGAGTGAAATAGGCTACTTCCGGTTCAGACGTTTTGATGCCCCCTAGCGACCCTGAATCGAAATTTCAACTTCCTTTTATGATTATTCATATTCACACTCCACAGAATTCATCAGCGTTGGTTTGGTTCCGATCGGGCAAAAATCCAGGGACTAGTTCATTTTTTTTTTTTTTCATAAAATGCAAATTAGCGGAAAAATTTGCATACCGGAAATGAAATCGGAGATAGCCATTTTTTAAGTTTGGAGCCAAGGATTCCAATGACACCAAACACTTTGTTGTGCGACATCCGGTTTACGAGTATTGAGCCCAAACGCATTGGCCATCGCTATAGCGCCACCTATGGGGCGATTTGGCTGGTTCACAGTATCTGAGTAACCTGCACAGATACAACCAATTGACAAAGTCTCGAGTTTCTACGACTTACGGTTTGGGCTGGGCGATGCGTTTTAGCGCGGAAAAATAATAATAAGAAGAAGAAGAAGAATAAAAATCCTTACAAATACAATAGGTTTTCAGCCCTTCGGGCTCGAAACCCTAATAAAACCTACAAATACAATAGGTTTCTAGCCCTACGGGCTCGAACCCTAATAAAACCAACAAATACAATAGGTTTCTAGCGCTTCGCGCTCGAACCCTAATTAAAGCTGCAAGCAGCATTTAGCGGGTTCG
This sequence comes from Barbatula barbatula, assembly GCF_947034865.1. Taxonomy (NCBI): domain Eukaryota; kingdom Metazoa; phylum Chordata; class Actinopteri; order Cypriniformes; family Nemacheilidae; genus Barbatula; species Barbatula barbatula. The sequence goes on from NC_136768.1 coordinate 18,237,562, forward strand.
AGCACTTATAAGGCATCCAAAGCATCTTTGCCTTCATCAAGTAGGCCGAGGACTCTCATCCTAAAACACCCAAGTGGAAGATACTCCCAACGCCTGAAAAATTATAGATACGGTCAGCAACGGTTCACAGACACTACGCCTGATTACACACATATGCACATAGAGTACACTTGAGGGGAATCATTTTTTCAGGTTAATTTGGTCACATCCATTTAAGAAATGACCCCGTCTAAATGCCTAATTGCATTGAGTTGCTGCCATGTGACTGCTGAGTAGATATTTGGGTTTACATGCAATTAAACTGGTGTACATAATAAAGGTGTGTGTTATGTTAAGCAAAACAGCATCTTACAACCAGCCAGACATGTTCTATATTTATAGACGTGTGAATATGGAGCAACGTTTAATGTGTAGTGCTTTATATGTCTAACACCTTGTTCCTGTGAGACAGGAAACGTATCTCTTGTCCGATAACCATCATATTTTGCATGCTTGTTTAGTCTAATAAGATGTATGATTGTACTTAATGGCAAGTCAATTGGATTATTTGTTAAGGAGAAGTGAGCTTTCAGGTAAACTGTTCAGGTAAACTGTTCACTTGAATATAATAAAGGACCCTGTAATGGTCACGCAAATGAAAAAGTTGAACTTGTTTTTGATAGTTATTTATCTAGAGAGTCCAGAGAATTGTACGGTGGTGGAAATTTTAAAATCGCTTGAAAAACCTAGGACAAGTTCGCAAAAGTAGGTTCTTAACATCATCACAGATAACTCACAAACTGTTTGATCGACATCAATGGTTCAAGAGCCAAATTTGTTTGGAATTATGAGAACTTTCATATGATATCGATAGTTTGTGTAAATGTCAAATGTCACGTGTTACACAATTGTTAAGGCAACCAAAGATGTGTCAATTTTGCCATTTTTACTGTTATAGCGCCACCTAGTGTCCAAACGCCGCGATATTTTGTAAGTCATCTCGGAGTGACAGTCTTCACAAATGTTCCAAGCCCTATGATGATATCTCTAATAGTGCTCGAGTTATGGGCATTTTAATGTAATAGGCTCCGCCGATTTAAAATGTTAACGCCCCTAAGCGACCGTGAAAGGAAATTTCAACTTTTTTTTGATAATTATTTACATTCACACTCCACAGAAGTCATTTGCATTGGTTTGGATTCGATCGGTCGAAAAACCTAGGACAAGTTCGCGAAAGTAGGTTTTTGACATAATCAGCGATAACTCACGAACCGTTTGATCGACAGAAGCGTGTTCAGAGGCAAAGTTGTTCAGAATGAGAAGAGCTATCATATGATGTAAATAGTTTGAGTATAAGTCAAATGTCACGTGATATACAATTGTTTATGCATTCCAAAAACGTTACTTCGCCCCCCGGTGGCCGAATGAGTTCATATTTCTTACAGACCTTCTGGACCATGAGTCGAACAAGCCCAGCGAGTGTCGTTTCGATCGGCCTCCGTTAACCCGGTCTAATGAGTGCTCAAACTTCATTGGCCGATGACCGCCATGTTTCATTAGATACGCCACTCTCCTTTTATACAGTCATGGTACATGACACAAAGACACACCATACCAAATAATAAGTCGATCGGGCAAACGGTTGGGTAGTTATAGCCCTTTTCGAGTTCATGTATATTATAGCGCCACCTAGTGGCCAAGCGCCAACTCCTTTTTACTGTGACCCCGGACTGAGAGTCTACACATAGGGTACAAGCCCCATGAAGATTGCTCAAACGGTTCATAAGTTATGGCAATTTTAGTCAACCATGGCACTTCCGGTTCAGACGTTTTGGCGCCCCCTAGCAATGGTGAATCGAAATTTCAACGTTTTTTTGATAATTATTCACATTCACTCTCCACAGAATTCATCAGCGTTGGTTTGGTTCCGATCGGGCAAAAATCCAGGGACTAGTTCATTTTATTTTTTTTGCATAAAATGCAAATTAGCGGGGAAATTTGCATACCGGAAATGAAATCGGAGATATACGTTTTTTAAGTTTTGAGCCAATGATTACAATGATATAAAACACTTGGGTGTGCGACAAACGGTTTAGGAGTAAAGAGTGCAAACGCGCTTTTCATCGCTGTAGCGCCACCTATGGGCCGATTTGGCTGGGTCCATGTATCTGAGTAGCGACAAGGACTACTACCATCTGACCAAGTCTCAGCTCTGTCGGCCTTACGGTTTAGGCTGCCCATGTAGTTTTAGGGAAGAATAATAACGAAGAAGAATAAAACCCACAAATACAATAGGTTTCTAGCCCTACGGGCTCGAACCCTAATAAGAAGAAGAATTAAAGCTGCAAGCAGCATTTAGCGGGTTCGAGCACTTTAAGGCGTCTAAAGCATCTTTGCCTTCATCAAGTAGGCCGAGGACTCTCATACTAAAACACCCAAGTGGACGATACTCCCAACGCCTGAAAAATTATAGATACGGTCAGCAACGGTTCACAGACACTACGCCTGATTACACACATATGCAGATATAGTACACTTGAGGGGAACATCTTTTCAGGCTCATTTGGTCACATACATTGAAGAAATGACCCTGTCTAAATGCATTGAGTTGCTGCCATGTGACTGCTGAGTAGATATTTGGGTTTACATGCAATTAAACTGGTGTACATAATAAAGGTGTGTGTTATGTTTAGCAAAACAGCATCTTACAACCAGCCAGACATATTCTATATTTATAGACGTGTAAATATGGAGCAACGTTTAATGTGTAGTGCTTTATATGTCTAACACCTTGTTCCTGTGAGAGAGGAAACATATCTCTTGTCCGATAACCATCATATTTTACATGCTTGTTTAGTGTAATAAGATGTATGATTGTACTTCATGGCAAGTCAATTGGATTATTTATTAAGGAGAAGCGAGTTTTCAGGTACACCGTTCATTTGAATATAATAAAGGACCCTGTAATGGTCACGCAAATAAAAAAGTTGAACATATTGTTGATAGTTATTTATCTAGAGAGTCCTGAGAATTGTACTGTGGTGGAAATTTTGAAATCGCTTGAAAAACCTAGGACAAGTTCGCAAAAGTAGGTTCTTAACATCACAGATAACTCACAAACTGTTTGATCGACATCAATGGTTCAAGAGCCATATTTGTTTGGAATTATGAGAGCTTTCATATGACATCGATAGTTTGTGTAAATGTCAAATGTCACGTGATACACAATTGTTAAGGCAACCAAAGATGTGTACATTCTGCCATTTATACTTTATAGCGCCACCTAGTGTTCTGACACCGTGGTATTTTGTAATTCACCTAGGAGTGATGGTCTTCACATATGTTCCAAGCCCCATGATGATATCTCTAATAGTGCTCGAGTTATGGGCATTTTAATGTAATAGGCTCCGCCTATTTAAAATGTTTACGCCCCAAAGCAACCGTGAAAAGAAATTTCAACTTTTTTTTGATAATTATTTACATTCACACTCCACAGAAGTCATCTGCATTGGTTTGGATCCGATCAAGTGAAAAACCAAGGACCAGTTCGCAAAAGTAGCTTTTTAACATCATCAGCCATAACTCACGAACCGTTTGATTGACAGAAGCGTGTCCGGAGGCAAAGTTGTTCAGAATGAGGAGTGCTATCATATGATGTAAATAGTTTGGGTATATGTCAAATGTCACGTGATACACAATTGTTTATGCAACCAAAGACAGATACATTTTGCCATTTTTACTGTTATAGCGCCACCTAGTGTCCAAACGCCGCGGTATTTTGTAAGTCATCTCGGAGTGATGGTCTACACATATGTTCCAAGCCCCATGATGATATCTCTAATAGTGCTCGAGTTATGGGCATTTTAATGTCATAGGCTCCGCCTATTTAAAATGTTTACGCCCCTAAGCAACCGTGAAATAAAATTTCAACTTTTTTTTGATAATTATTTACATTCACACTCCAGAGATGTTATCTGCATTGGTTTGGATCCGATCGGTCGAAAAACCTAGGACTAGTTCGCGAAAGTAGGTTTTTGACATCGTCAGCGATAATTCGCAAACCGTTCAATCGACAGAAGCGTGTTCAGAGGCAAAGTTGTTCAGAATGTGAAGAGCTATCAAATGATAACAATAGTTTGAGTATATGTCAAATGTCACGTGATATACAATTGTTTATGCACTCCAAAAGCGTTATTTCGCCCCCCGGTGGCCGAATGAGTTCATATTTCTTACAGACCTTCAGGACCATGAGTCGAACAAGCCCAGCGAGTGTCGTTTCGATCGGCCTCCGTTAACCCGGTCTAATGAGTGCTCAAACTTCATTGGCCGATGACCGCCATGTTTCTTTAGATACACCACTGTCCTTTTAGACAATCATCGTGCATGACACAAAGACACACCATACCAAATAATAAGTCGATCGGGCAAACGGTTGGGTAGTTATAGCCCTTTTCGAGTTCATGTAAATTATAGCGCCACCTAGTGGCCAAGCGCCAACTCCTTTTTACTGTGACCCCGGACTGAGAGTCTACACATAGGGTACAAGCCCCATGAAGATTTCTCAAACGGTTCACAAGTTATGGCCATTTTAGTCAACCATGGCACTTCCGGTTCAGGCGTTTTGGCGCCCCCTAGCAATGGTGAATCGAAATTTCAACTTTTTTTTGATAATTATTCACATTCACACTCCACAGAATTCATCAGCGTTGGTTTGGTTCCGATCGGGCAAAAATCCAGGGACTAGTTCATTTTATTTTTTTTGCATAAAATGCAAATTAGCAGAAAAATTTGCATACCGGAAATGAAATCGGAGATATACGTTTTTTAAGTTTTGAGCCAATGATTACAATGATATAAAACACTTGGGTGTGCGACAAACGGTTTAGGAGTAAAGAGTGCAAACGCGCTTTTCATCGCTGTAGCGCCACCTATGGGCCGATTTGGCTGGGTCCATGTATCTGAGTAGCGACAAGGACTACTACCATCTGACCAAGTCTCAGCTCTGTCGGCCTTACGGTTTAGGCTGCCCATGTAGTTTTAGGGAAGAATTAAAGCTGCAAGCAGCATTTAGCGGGTTCGAGCACTTTTAAGGCATCTAAAGCAGCTTTGCCTTCATCAAGTAGGCCGAGGACTCTCATACTAAAACACCCAAGTGGACGATACTCCCAACGCCTGAAAAATCATAGATACGGTCAGCAACGGTTCATAGACACTACGCATGATTACACACATATGCACGTAGAGTACACTTGAGGGGAATCATCTTTTCAGGTTCATTTGGTCACATCCATTTAAGAAATGACCCCGTCTAAATGCCTAAATGCATTGAGTTGCTGCCATGTGACTGCTGAGTAGCTATTTGGGTTTACATGCAATTAAACTGGTGTACATAATAAAGGTGTGTGTTAAGTTTGGCAAAACAGGATCTTACAACCACCCAGACATGTTCTATATTTATAGACGTGTGAATATGGAGTAACGTTTAATGTGTAGTGCTTTATATGTCTAACACCTTGTTCCTGTGAGACAGGAAACGTATCTCTTGTCCGATAACCATCATATTTTGCATGCTTGTTTAGTCTAATAAGATGTATGATTGTACTTAATGGCAAGTCAATTGGATTATTTGTTAAGGAGAAGCGAGCTTTCAGGTACACCGTTGAGGTAAACTGTTCACTTGAATATAATAAAGGACCCTGTAATGGTCACGCAAATGAAAAAGTTGAACTTGTTTTTGATAGTTATTTATCTAGAGAGTCCAGAGAATTGTACGGTGGTGGAAATTTTAAAATCGCTTGAAAAACCTAGGACAAGTTCGCAAAAGTAGGTTCTTAACATCATCACAGATAACTCACAAACAGTTTGATCGACATCAATGGTTCAAGAGCCAAATTTGTTTGGAATTATGAGAACTTTCATATGATATCGATAGTTTGTGTAAATGTCAAATGTCACGTGTTACACAATTGTTAAGGCAACCAAAGATGTGTCAATTTTGCCATTTTTACTGTTATAGCGCCACCTAGTGTCCAAACGCCGCGATATTTTGTAAGTCATCTCGGAGTGACAGTCTTCACAAATGTTCCAAGCCCTATGATGATATCTCTAATAGTGCTCGAGTTATGGGCATTTTAATGTAATAGGCTCCGCCGATTTAAAATGTTAACGCCCCTAAGCGACCGTGAAAGGAAATTTCAACTTTTTTTTGATAATTATTTACATTCACACTCCAGAGAAGTCATTTGCATTGGTTTGGATTCGATCGGTCGAAAAACCTAGGACAAGTTCGCGAAAGTAGGTTTTTGACATAATCAGCGATAACTCACGAACCGTTTGATCGACAGAAGCGTGTCCAGAGGCAAAGTTGTTCAGAATGAGAAGAGCTATCATATGATGTAAATAGTTTGAGTATAAGTCAAATGTCACGTGATATACAATTGTTTATGAACTCCAAAAACGTTACTTCGCCCCCCGGTGGCCGAATGAGTTCATATTTCTTACAGACCTTCTGGACCATGAGTCGAACAAGCCCAGCGAGTGTCGTTTCGATCGGCCTCCGTTAACCCGGTCTAATGAGTGCTCAAACTTCATTGGCCAATGACCGCCATGTTTCATTAGATACGCCACTGTCCTTTTATACAATCACCGTGCATGACACAAAGACACACCATACCAAATAATAAGTCGATCGGGCAAACGGTTGGGTAGTTATAGCCCTTTTCGAGTTCATGTATATTATAGCGCCACCTAGTGGCCAAGCGCCAACTCCTTTTTACTGTGACCCCGGACTGAGAGTCTACACATAGGGTACAAGTCCCATGAAGATTGCTCAAACGGTTCACGAGTTATGGCCATTTTAGTCAACCATGGCACTTCCGGTTCAGACGTTTTGTCGCCCCCTAGCAATGGTGAATCGAAATTTCAACGTTTTTTTGATAATTATTCACATTCACACTCCACAGAATTCATCAGCGTTGGTTTGGTTCCGATCGGGCAAAAATCCAGGGACTAGTTCATTTTAATTTTTTTGCATAAAATGCAAATTAGCGGAAAAATTTGCATACCGGAAATGAAATCGGAGATATACGTTTTTTAAGTTTTGAGCCAATGATTACAATGATATAAAACACTTGGGTGTGCGACAAACGGTTTAGGAGTAACGAGCGTAAAGGCGCTTTTCATCGCTGTAGCGCCACCTATGGGCCGATTTGGCTGGGTCCATGTGTCAGACTAGCCAAAAAGACTACTACCATCTGACCAAGTCTCAGCTCTGTCGGCCTTACGGTTTAGGCTGCACGATCAGTTTTATTGGCAGAATAATAATAGGAATAAAACATACAAATACAATAGGTTTCTAGCCCTACGGGCTCGAACCCTAATTAAAGCTGCAAGCAGCATTTAGCGGGTTCGAGCACTTATAAGGCATCCAAAGCATCTTTGCCTTCATCAAGTAGGCCGAGGACTCTCATCCTAAAACACCCAAGTGGAAGATACTCCCAACGCCTGAAAAATTATAGATACGGTCAGCAACGGTTCACAGACACTACGCATGATTACACACATATGCACATAGAGTACACTTGAGGGGAATCATCTTTTCAGGTTAATTTGGTCACATCCATTTAAGAAATGACCCCGTCTAAATGCCTAATTGCATTGAGTTGCTGCCATGTGACTGCTGAGTAGATATTTGGGTTTACATGCAATTAAACTGGTGTACATAATAAAGGTGCGTGTTATGTTAAGCAAAACAGCATCTTACAACCAGCCAGACATGTTCTATATTTATAGACGTGTGAATATGGAGCAACTTTTAATGTGTAGTGCTTTATATGTCTAACACCTTGTTCCTATGAGACAGGAAACGTATCTCTTGTCCGATAACCATCATATTTTGCATGCTTGTTTAGTCTAATAAGATGTATGATTGTACTTAATGGCAAGTCAATTGGATTATTTGTTAAGGAGTAGCGAGCTTTCAGGTACACTGTTCACTTGAAAATAATAAAGGACCCTGTAAGGGTCACAGAAATGAAAAAGTTGAACATGTTTTTGATAGTTATTCATCTAGAGAGTCCAGAGAATTGTACTGTGGTGGAAATTTTGAAATCGCTTGAAAAACCAAGGACAAGTTCGCAAAAGCAGCTTCTTAACATCATCACAGATAACTCACAAACTGTTTGATCAACATCAATGGTTCAAGAGCCAAATTTGTTTGGAATTATGAGAGCTTTCATAAGACATCGATAGTTTGTGTAAATGTCAAATGTCACGTGATACACAATTGTTAAGGCAACCAAAGATGTGTCAATTTTGCCATTTTTACTGTTATAGCGCCACCTAGTGTCCAAACGCAGCGGTATTTTGTAAGTCATCGCGGAGTGATGGTCTACACATATGTTCCAAGCCCCATGATGATATCTCTAATAGTGCTCGAGTTATAGGCATTTTAATGTAATTGGCTCCGCCTATTTAAAATGTTTACGCCCCTAAGCAACTGTGAAAGGAAATTTAAACTTTTTTTGATAATTATTTACATTCACACTCCAGAGATGTTATCTGCATTGGTTTGGATCCGATCGGTCGAAAAACCTAGGACTAGTTCGCGAAAGTAGGTTTTTGACATCGTCAGCGATAACTCACGAACCGTTTGATCGACAGAAGCGTGTCCAGAGGCAAAGTTGTTCAGAATGAGAAGAGCTATCATATGATAACAATAGTTTGAGTATGTGTCAAATGTCACGTGATATACAATTGTTTATGCACTCCAAAAGTGTTACTTCGCCCCCCGGTGGCCGAATGAGTTCATATTTCTCACAGACCTTCTGGACCGCGAGTCGAACAAGCCCAGTGAGTGTCGTTTTGATCGGCCTCCGTTAACCCTGTCTAATGAGTGCTCAAACTTCATTGGCCGATGACCGCCATGTTTCTTTAGATACGCCACTGTCCTTTTAGACAATCATCGTGCATGAAACATTGACACACCATACCAAATAATAAGTTTATCGGGCAAACGGTTGGGTAGTTATAGCCCTTTTCGAGTTCATGTAAATTATAGCGCCACCTAGTGGCCAAGCGCCAAATCCTTTTTACTGTGACCCCGGACTGAGAGTCTACACATAGGGTACAAGCCCCATGAAGATTGCTCAAACGGTTCACAAGTTATGGCCATTTTAGTCAACCATGGCACTTCCGGTTCAGGCGTTTTGGCGCCCCCTAGCAATGGTGAATCGAAATTTCAACTTTTTTTTGATAATTATTCACATTCACTCTCCACAGAATTCATCAGCGTTGGTTTGGTTCCGATCGGGCAAAAATCCAGGGACTAGTTCATTTTAATTTTTTTGCATAAAATGCAAATTAGCGGAAAAATTTGCATACCGGAAATGAAATCGGAGATATACGTTTTTTAAGTTTTGAGCCAATGATTACAATGATATAAAACACTTGGGTGTGCGACAAACGGTTTAGGAGTAAAGAGTGCAAACGCGCTTTTCATCGCTGTAGCGCCACCTATGGGCCGATTTGGCTGGGTCCATGTATCTGAGTAGCGACAAGGACTACTACCATCTGACCAAGTCTCAGCTCTGTCGGCCTTACGGTTTAGGCTGCCCATGTAGTTTTAGGGAAGAATAATAACAAAGAAGAAGAATAATAATAAAACCCACAAATACAATAGGTTTCTAGCCCTACGGGCTCGAACCCTAATAAAACCTACAAATACAATAGGTTTCTAGCCCTACGGGCTCGAACCCTAAAAATCCTTACAAATACAATAGGTTTTCAGCCCTTCGGGCTCGAAACCCTAAAAATCCTTACAAATACAATAGGTTTTCAGCCCTTCGGGCTCGAAACCCTAATAATTAAAGCTGCAAGCAGCCTTTAAGCGGGTTTCGAGTTTTAAGGCAGTCAAAAGCAGTCATGCATTCATGAACAGTTTAGGGGGTTCACACCTCAACACACGCATTAAGGATCAAAGTCCAACACACACACACACAGAAAAATGACAAGTATGAACTCAAAGAAACTATGCATGATTACAGAAACATGCACGTATACTACAAGAACGTTATTTTTCTGACTGTCAAATCATTTGGACAATTCGTTAATGAGTATCCAATTTTCATTGTTGTTGGCTTTTAAATTGGAGAGAACGTGCTTTCAAACTCAAGAAGTCTGAAGTTCCTGGGACGAGACGTTAATTTTCAAAGCGTATCAGAACCTGTAGATGTATAACCGCTGCATAATTACAGTTTTTAGTGCCATTTTTCCCGTTATAGCGCCACCTAGTGTCCAATCACCGCGTTCTTTTTACCGTGAGCTCAGAGCGATGGTCTACACATATGTTTTAAGCCCCGTGAAGCAATCTCAAACCCTTCTCTAACAACGTCCGTTTAAGTGTCATAGGCTTTGCCCAGTTCAGTTTATGGCCCCCACTACCGTGTATGAATAGAAATTTCATCTTCTTTTCGAGTACTTTTGATGTTCACACTCCACAGAAGCACTCTGCGTTTGTTTGGTTCCAATAGGGCGTAAAACCGCGAAGTAGTTAGCAATAGTAGGTTTTTAACGTTATCATCGATATCTAATGGACCGTTTTATTGACAGCAATGCTTCAAGAGGCAAAGTTGTTCAGAATGAGAAGAGCTATCATATGATGTAAATAGTTTGGGTATATGTCAAATGTCACGTGATACACAATTGTTTAAGAATTGAAATGCGCGTCAAATTTGCCATTTTCACTGGTTTAGCGCCACCTAGTGTCCAAACGCCACCTTCTTTTGTATGTGACCTCGGAGTGATGGTCTACATATATGACCCAAGCCCCATGATGATGTGTTAATCCGTTCTGGATTTATGGCCATTTTAATGTGATAGGCTCCGCCCAGTTCCGTTTTTGGCCCCCCCTACCGTGTATGAATACAAATTTCAACTTTTTTTCAATGATTATTTACATTCACACTCCACAGAAGTCATCTGCATTAGTTTGGTTCCGATCGGTTGAAAAACCAGGGACTAGTTCGCGAAAGTAGGTTTTTGGCATCATCAGCGATAACTCACGATCCGTTTGATCGAAAGAAGCATTTCCAGAGGCAAAGTTGTTCAGAATGAGAAGAGCTATCATATGATGTAAATAGTTTGGGTATAAGTCAAATATCACGTGATACACAATTGTTTAAGCACTCCAAAAAAGTTTTTTCGCCCCCAGTGGCCGAATGAGTTCATATTTCTTACAGACCTTCAGGACCACGAGTCGAACAAGCCCAGCGAGTGTCGTTTCGATCGGCCTCCGTTAACCCTGTCTAATGAGTGCTCAAACTTCATTGGCCGATGGCGGCCATGTATTTTGAGAAACCCCAAAGTCCTTTTATACAGTGATGGTGCATGATACAAAGACACAACATACCAAATAATAAGTCGATCGGGCAAACGGTTGGGTAGTTATAGCCCTTTTCGAGTTCATGTATATTATAGCGCCACCTAGTGGCTAAACGGCAATTCCTTTTTACTGTGACCCTGGACTGAGAGTCTACACATAGGGTCCAAGCCACGTGAAGATATCTCAAACGGTTCACGAGTTATGGCCATTTTATTACAATTTTCTACTTCCGGTTCGGACGTTTTGATGCCCCCCAGCGACCCTGAATCGAAATTTCAACTTTTTTTCAATGAATATTTACATTCACACTCCACAGAATTCATCAGCGTTGGTTTGGTTCCGATCGGGCAAGAATCCAGGGACTAGTTCATTTTTATTTTTTTTCATAAAATGCAAATTAGCGGAAAAATTTGCATACCGGAAATGAAATCGGAGATAGCCATTTTTTAAGTTTGGAGCCAAGGATTCAAATGACACCAAACACTTTGTTGTGCGACATCCGGTTTACGAGCATTGAGCCCAAACGCATTAACCATCGCTATAGCGCCACCTATGGGCCGATTTGGCTGGTTCACTGTATCTGAGTAACCTGCACAGATACAACCAATTGACAAAGTCTCGAGTTTCTACGACTTACGGTTTGGGCTGGCCAAAGCGTTTTATGGCGGAATAATAATAAAGAAGAATAATAAAAATCCTTACAAATACAATAGGTTTTCAGCCCTACGGGCTCGAAACCCTAAAGAATAAAACCAACAAATACAATAGGTTTCTAGCCCTACGGGCTCGAACCCTAATAATAACGAAGAAGAATAAAACCCACAAATACAATAGGTTTCTAGCCCTACGGGCTCGAACCCTAATTAAAGCTGCAAGCAGCATTTATCGGGTTTCGAGTTTTAAGGCAGTCAAAAGCAGTCGTGCATTCATGAACAGTTTAGGGGGTCACACCACAACAAACGCATGAAGGTTCAAAGTCCAACACACACAGACACAGAAAAATGACAGGTATGAACTCATAGAAACTATGCATGCTTACAGAAACATGCAAATATACTACAATAATGTTATTTTCCTGACTGTCAAATCATTTGGACAATTCGTTAATGAGTATCCGATTTTCATTGTTGTTGGCTTTTAAATTGAAGCGATGGTGCTTTCAAACTCAAGAAGTCTGAAGTTCCTGGGCCGAGACGTTTATTTTCAAAGCGTATCAGAGCCTGTAGATGTATAACCGTTGCATATTTACAGTATTTAGTGCCATTGTTCATGTTATAGCCCCACCTAGTGTCCAATCACCTTGTTATTTTTACAGTGAGCTCAGAGCGATGGTCTACACATATGTGTAAAGCCCTGTGAAGCTATCTCAAACCCTTCTCTAACAACGTCCGTTTAAGTGTCTTAGGCTCCGCCCAGTTCAGTTTTGGCCCCCCTTACCGTGTATGAATAGAAATTTCTATTTTTTTTCAATGATTATTTACATTCAAACTCCACAGAAGTCATCCGCATTGGTTTGGTTCCAATCGGTTGAAAAACCAAGGACTAGTTTGCAAAAGTAGGTTTTTTACATTATCAGCGATAACTCACGAACCGTTTGATCGACAGAAGCGTGTCCAGAGACAAAGTTGTTCAGAATGAGAAGAGCTATCATATGATGTAAATAGTTTGGGTATATGTCAAATGTCACGTGATACACAATTGTTTTTAGAATTGAAATGCGTGTCAATTTTGCCATTTTTACTTGTTTAGCGCCACCTAGTGTCCAAACGCCACTTTCTTTTGTATGTGACCTCGGAGTGATGGTCTACACATTTGTTCCAAGCCCCATGATGATGTGTTAATCCGTTCTGGATTTATGGCCATTTTTATGTGATAGGCTCTGCCCAGTTCAGTTTTTGGCCCCCCCTACCGTGTATGAATACAAATTTCAACTTTTTTTCAATGATTATTTACATTCAAACTCCACAGAAGTCATATGCATTAGTTTGGTTCCGATCGGTTGAAAAACCAGGGACTAGTTCGCAAAAGTAGGTTTTTAACATCATCAGCGATAACTCACGAACCGTTTCATCGACAGAAGCGTGTCCGGAGGCAAAGTTGTTCAGAATGAGGAGTGCTATCATATGATGTAAATAGTTTGAGTATATGTCAAATGTCACGTGATACACAATTGTTTAAGCACTGTAAAAACGTTTTTTCGCCCCCCGGTGGCCGAATAAGTTCATATTTCTTACAGACCTTCAGGACCACGAGTCGAACAAGCCCTGCGAGTGTCGATTCGATCGGCCCCCGTTAACCCTGTCTATTGAGTGCTCAAAATTCATTGGCCGATGGCGGCCATGTTTTTTGAGAAACGCCAAAGTCCTTTTATACAGTCACGGTGCATGACACAAAGACACACCATACCAAATAATAAGTCGATCGGGCAAACGGTTGCGTAGTTATAGCCCTTTTCGAGTTCTTTGCTATTATAGCGCCACCTAGTGGCCAAACACCGAGTTTTTTTTATTGTGACCCCGGACTGAGGGTCTACACATACGGTCTAAGCCCCGTGAAGATAGCTCAAACGGTTCACGAGTTATGGTCATTTTAGTGAAATAGGCTACTTCCGGTTCAGACGTTTTGGCGCCCCCTAGCAACGGTGAATCGAAATTTCAACTTTTTTTCAATGAATATTTACATTCACACTCCACAGAATTCATCAGCGTTGGTTTGGTTCCGATCGGGCAAAAATCCAGGGACTAGTTCATTTTTTATTTTTTTCATAAAATGCAAATTAGCGGAAAAATTTGCATACCGGAAATGAAATCGGAGATAGCCATTTTTTAAGTTTGGAGCCAAGGATTCCATTGACACCAAACACTTTGTTGTGCGACATCCGGTTTACGAGCATTGAGCCCAAACGCATTGGCCATCGCTATAGCGCCACCTATGGACCGACATGGCTGGCTCCGAGTATCTGAGTAGCGAGCAAGACTACTACCATCCGACAAAGTCTCGAGTTTCTACGACTTACGGTTTGGGCTGGGCGACGCGTTTTATGGCGGAAGAATAATAATAAGAAGAAGAAGAAGAAATATAGCTGCAAGCAGCAATTATCGGGTTTCGAGAAGTTTAGGTAAGTAAACGTCGACCAGTCTCAGGGATGGCAAACTAACATGTCCACAATCGACAATACAACCCCACACCCAGAAAAACGAGTCAAAGGGTCAGCATTGGCTCATACAGACCCAGGCATGCTCACACACACATGCACATATAGGACATAGATTACATTTTCTCATATCAAGTCATTCGTATAATTCAGTAGCGAGACTCACGTTATCAGGATAAATTAGTCAAATCCATTTCAGAAATGGCCCTAACACACATCCTCAATGAATGATAGGCCTTTAGACCCAGAATTTTGACTTAGGTGATCAGTAACGGTCTATGCAGACTACGCATGCTTACAAAGACATGTATGAAAAGCCCATTTGAATGAATATTTCGCCTTTTGGACTTTTATGAAGCTATGCCTCTTCTGATGAGCATGCTTGTTTTGAGTCATAATATGTATAATACTACTTAATTGCAAGTCAGTTGGATTATTTATTAAGGAGTAGCAACCTTTAACGTACATTATTCATGTTAATATAAAAAAGGACCCTGTAATGGTCACACAACAAAAAAAACTCAACATGTTTTTAATCATTGTTGACCTAGAGAGTCCAGAGAATTCTACTATGGTGGAAATTTTGAAATTGCTTGAAAATCAAAGAACTAGTTTGCAAAAGTACGATTTTAACATCATCAGCAATAACTCCTGAACCATTTGATTGACATCAATAGATCAAGAGGCAAATTTGTTCAGAATGAGAAGAGCTATCATATGATATCAATAGTTTGTGTGTTTGTCAAATGTCACGTGATACACAATTGTTTAAGTAATGAAATACACGTCAATTTTGCCATTTTTACTGTTTTAGCGCCACCTAGTGTCCAAACGCCACCTTCTTTTGAAGGTGACCTCAGAGTGATGGTCTACACATTTATTCCAAGCCCCATGATGATGTGTTAAGCCGTTCTGGATTTATGGCCATTTTAATGTGATAGGCTCCGCCCAGTTCAGTTTTTGCCCCCCCCTACCGTGTATGAATATAAATTTCAACCTTTTTTCAATGATTATTTACATTCACACTCCACAGAAGTCATCTGCATTGGTTTGGTTCCGATCGGTTGAAAAACCAAGGACTAGTTCGCGAAAGTAGATTTTTGACATCGTCAGCGATAACTCACGAACCGTTTGATTGACAGAAGCGTGTCAGGAGACAAAGTTGTTCAGAATGAGAAGAACTATCATATGATGTAAATAGTTTGAGTATATGTCAAATGTCACGTGATACACAATTGTTTATGCACTCTAAAACCGTTACTTCGCCCCCCGGTGGCCGAATGAGTTCATATTTCTTACAGACCTTCAGGACCACGAGTCGAACAAGCCCAGCGAGTGTCATTTTGATCGGCCCCTGTTAACCCTGTGTAATGAGTGCTCAAAATTCATTGGCCGATAGCGGCCATGTTTTTTGAGAAACGTCAAAGTCCTTTTATACAGTCACGGTGCATGACACAAAGACACACCATACCAAATAATAAGTCAATCGGGCAAACGGTTGCGTAGTTAGAGCCTTTTTCGACTTCTTTGCTATTATAGCGCCACCTAGTGACCAAACACCGAGTCTTTTTTATTGTTACCCCGGACTGAGGGTCTACATATACGGTCTAAGCCCCGTGAAGATAGCTCAAACGGTTTACGAGTTATGGTCATTTTAGTGAAACAGGCTACTTCCGGTTCGGACGTTTTGATGCCCCCTAGGGACCCTGAATCGAAATTTCAACTTCCTTTTATGATTATTCATATTCACACTCCACAGAATTCATCAGCGTTGGTTTGGTTCCGATCGGGCAAAAATCCAGGGACTAGTTCATTTTTTTTTTTTTTCATAAAATGCAAATTAGCGGAAAAATTTGCATACCGGAAATGAAATCGGAGATATACGTTTTTTAAGTTTGGAGCCAAGGATTCCAATGACACCAAACACTTTGTAGTGCGACATCCGGTTTACGAGCATTGAGCCCAAACGCATTGGCCATCGCTATAGCGCCACCTATGGACCGACATGGCTGGCTCCGAGTATCTGAGTAGCGTGCAAGACTACAACCATCCGACAAAGTCTCGAGTTTCTACGACTTACGGTTTGGGCTGGGCAACGCGTTTTATGGCGGAATAATAATAATAAGAAGAAGAAGAAGAAGAAGAATAAAAATCCTTACAAAAACAATAGGTTTTCAGCACTTCGTGCTCGAAACCCTAAATATAGCTGCAAGCAGCAATTATCGGGTTTCGAGAAGTTTAGGTAAGTAAACGTCGACCAGTCTCAGGGATGGCAAACTAACATGTCCACAATCGACAATACAACCCCACACCCAGCAAAATGAGTCAAAGGGTCAGCATTGGCTCATACAGACCCAGGCATGCTCACACACACATGCACATATAGGACATAGATTACATTTTCTCATATCAAGTCATTCGGACAATTCAGTAGCGAGACTCACTTATCAGGATAAATTAGTCAAATCCATTTCAGAAATGGCCCTAACACACATCCTCAATGAATGATAGGCCTTTAGACCCAGAATTTTGACTTAGGTGATCAGTAACGGTCTGTGCAGACTACGCATGCTTACAAAGACATGTATGAAAAGCCCATTTGAATGAATATTTCACCTTTTGGACTTTTATGAAGGCATGCCTCTTCTGATGAGCATGCTTGTTTTGAGTCATAATATGTATAATACTACTTAATTGCAAGTCAGTTGGATTATTTATTAAGGAGTAGCAACCTTTAACGTACATTATTCACGTTAATATAAAAAAGGACCCTGTAATGGTCACACAACAAAAAAAAGTCAACATGTTTTTGATCATTATTGACCTAGAGAGTCCAGAGAATTGTATTATGGTGGAAATTTTGAAATTGCTTGAAAATCAAAGAACTAGTTTGCAAAAGTACGATTTTAACATCATCAGCAATAACTCCTGAACCGTTTGATTGACATCAATAGATCAAGAGGCAAAGTTGTTCAGAATGAGAAGAGCTATCATACGATCTCAATAGTTTGTGTGTATGTCAAATGTCACGTGATACACAATTGTTTAAGTAATGAAATACGCGTAAATTTTGCCATTTCTACTGGTCTAGCGCCACCTAGTGTCCAAACGCCACCTTCTTTTGTAGGTGACCTCAGAGTGATGGTCACATATGTTCCAAGCCCCATGATGATGTGTTAATCCGTTCTGGATTTATGGCCATTTTAATGTGATAGGCTCCGCCCAGTTCAGTTTTTGGCCTTCCCTACCGTGTATGAATACAAATTATAACTTTTTTTCAATGATTATTTACATTCACACTCCACAGAAGTCATCTGCATTGGTTTGGTTCCGATCGGTTGAAAAACCAGGGACTAGTTCGCGAAAGTAGATTTTTGACATCATCAGCGATAACTCGCAAACCGTTTGATTGACAGAAGCGTGTCCGGAGGCAAAGTTGTTCAGAATGAGAAGAGCTATCATATGATGTAAATAGTTTGAGTATATGTCAAATGTCACGTGATACACAATTGTTTATGCACTATAAAAACGTTACTTCGCCCCCCGGTGGCCGAATGAGTTCATATTTCTTACAGACCTTCTGGACCATGTGGGAATTTAGTCGATATAAAAATGGATGATTGATGCTGTTTAAATCAGATGTATTTTCCTACATGACATGATTGTGAACAAAAGCTTGAAGTTGAGAGTTCTTCAGTTGCCAGATGTTGCCAGAGATCGGAATGTGGTCAGTGAGAGGGGGGTTGCAGGATCTGCTTGTGTGAATGTGTAACAATAACCACATCTTATTTTTGGGGAAGAAATGTGTACACTCAAGGATCTTATTGTGGTTTAAACGTGCCTTTACAGTTAATATGAGTTCATTATTGATTACTAACTATGCATAATATGTTGAAAATATAACCAGTGTGTGAGTTGTGTGTAACCAAGCCATAATCGCTGATATTGTGGGGTTTTTCCATAGGATGTTACTATGTGTGTGTGAAAAGATTAGATTACACGGGGGGCCCCATGGAATGGGTGAGGGTCTTGTGTGCAAATTTGTTACAGATGTCGGGTTTGAAAAACAAGGCAGTGAGCTGATTGGCTGGAATGCAGACAAAGGGAAGGCGATCTGATTGGACCCCGGCTGAAGAAGAGTTTCGGCGAGAAATACATATAAATACCAGTGAAACTGTTTTTCGGGGTCGATCCTTTGTTAAGACGTTTGTGTGTCTGAGGATCCACCGAAACAGCTGTTTGTTCGAGAGTTCTGATCAATAAATTTCAACGTTTTCTGAACTGGCCTCTCTCCAATTTTTGAACGCGCAGAACATTGTTGAAATGTTCTTCAGATGGTGACCCCGAACGCGGTTGGAGACAGAGCCACCAAAAGAGAATTGTAAAACTCGGAGAGTGACCGAAAATTGGGACGAGACAACTTTTAACTTCAACACGCTGTCGACAGAATTAAAAAAAGGTGAGCAGAGCCTGTTTAAACGAACTTCTGCAGATTGGATATTCCAAATTTATGTGTTGAGTGTGAAGTATATCCGTACCTTTGATTAAATTTTTTTTAGATCATTGATATTTGTTGATCAGAATGAAAGGCCCGTCACGAGTTTTATTTACGTTAACAAGACGCGGTGAAAGGCCCGTCACGGTTTATTTTCATTAACAAGACGCGGTGAAAGGCCCGTCACGAGTTTTATTTACGTTAACAAGACGCGGTGAAAGGCCCGTCACGGTTTATTTTCATTAACAAGACGCGGTGAAAGGCCCGTCACGAGTTTTATTTACGTTAACAAGACGCGGTGAAAGGCCCGTCACGGTTTATTTTCATTAACAAGACGCGGTGAAAGGCCCGTCACGAGTTTTATTTACGTTAACAAGACGCGGTGAAAGGCCCGTCACGGTTTATTTTCATTAACAAAGACGCGGTGAAAGGCCCGTCACGAGTGTATTTATAAAGGTACACTAAAAGCCGATTAAATTGTGCATATTGTGTATTGTATACAGTGTAAAATGTCTGATTTTGAGAGAAAATGTGCGGAGTATAGCTGTTCCCCTGTGGCTATGCAGTGGGAAAAAATTGTTGATATGTTAATGGCCCAATCAGAGCCGAAAACTCGTAAGAAAGACAGCAAAATCTGGAAACAAAAATGGAGTGAAATTTGCATGGAGAATGTGTGGAAGGAATCTGAGAAAGTGTTGATTAAGATCACTCCAAAAATCAGGGAAATGGAGGAAAAAGCGCATGCAAGTTTAAACAAACATGTAGAAGGAGGAAAAGATGTGAAGTGGTTAGATAAAAATAAGCATAAAAAGGAGGAAGAGAGATTGAGAGAAGAATTACGCCTGTGGACACGTATTGCTCTGACTGCAATTGCTTTGAGTTCCCCTAGGGGGGGCACAGGACATGTGCAATCGGAGGAGTCAGAGAAAGAAATGGTGAGAGAGTCAGGAAGTGCAGGAGCCAGTATTTCGCGTCATACTGAGACCGCCCCCTTATATCCTGATTTGAATAAGCTGTTGTCCCCGCCCTACATACCAGCTTCACAGCAAGTGCAAGTGAATGTGAAAGACTCGATGGTGGAGGTAGACATGCCAGATCTAGATGTTTTAAAGGATCAAATAAACGTGTTGACAACACAATTAGAACTAATGGTAAATAGACAGGAAACCTTACAAAGAAAGGATAGCTTAACAAACCAAAGAGCACAAGTAGTGCACAATGAGGAGGAAGGCAGAGACATGAAGGGACAGGAAGCATGTAATAACAGTGAGGATGGAGGGCCACTGCAGGTATGTAGGGACGTAGTTATTAAAGGAACTATGATGTCTACCCCAGTGTCACAGGGTACTAGGAGTCGTACCAGAGCCTGTCAATCCACTCCAGCCTGTCAATTCACTCCCCCTCAAGAGAGACAATGGGACAGTATGTGTCGCCCAGGTAGTGAGTATGATGAAAGGAATGTTGATGTGCCAAACGCCCAGCTGATGTCAGGAGGGGCAACTAACATGCCTCTGTTACAGGGCAACCGAGGGGTACCAAAGTACCAGCCCTGGAGCCATAGTGACATGACAGCTGTGCTGGCAAAATTGCCCCCCATTACATCTGGTGGAGGCAGATGGCTTATAAAGTTGATGGCATTGTGCCACGGCACCACCTTGGCGGTAGGAGACATAAGATGCCTTTTAGGCCAAGTTTTTACTGTTTCGCAGATGGCAGAGTTTGAGAAGGATGCAAACATTGAAGACGAACCCAATGACGCACAGTATACCACTGTCAGTACAGCGATCGCCAGGGCCCTCAGAGCAAAATTTCCAACACCCCCAACCGTATACCAAAACATTAAGTTCCGCATTAAGCCTGGTGAGACTGGAGCGAGTTACTATTTTAGATGTGCAGCTGAATGGGAGCAGATGGTAGAAGAAAATAGTCTAAATAATCCAATTACGCGTAATATATTTAGAACTGCCGTAATGACAGGGGCCCCCAATGGTGTCAAGCAGGCAATGGAATGTAATCCTGACACTCCAGTTGCCAGCAACGAAATGTGGGAAAGACATCTAGTGTTCCATATTGACAGATCAGTCGATAAGCAGGATAAAGAACAGGAGGAATTAGAAAAGACAAAGCAACAATTGTTAAAACTACAATTAGAAATGGCTAAGTCAGATACCAAAAAATCCAAACAAATGTCACAACGTCCTGTGAGCAGCGGCTTTGACGGGCAGCCCGGGGGGAAGACCCCACCTTTTCCCATAGTCACACCTGAAACTTTTGGCTATGCTCAGGGAGGACATGTCCCTAATTTCCAATTAATAAAACCATGGGGAGGGTATAGGCCACGGGGCAATAGCGGATGGGCTAGGGGGAAGCCGAGTGGGGGAGGGGTGCGCTACAGGGATGCATGTCATCAGTGTGGGGGGACTGATCATTGGAGGAGACATTGTCCCATGACAGGGGACAGCCAGTATATGGGACCACCTGCGGGGGGATGGGATCCTCATAGAGGTGGGCCCAGTGGTCGTGGCAGAGGACCACAAACTCCAAAATACCCGGAGCAACAAGGCCCACCTCCCCACTCGATTCAGGCGCCCTTGAACCCATCTTGGGGCCAGGGGGAAGGCGCGGATTGTTGACGAGGCCAACAGAGAACAATCATGCGAGGTCTGGCTGAGCCTTACATGATTTTAGTGGTTAACAACAGACCACTAACAGCTTTGGTAGATACCGGAGCAACATACTCCACAGTAACGAGGGGCACAATCACTGACAAAGATCTAAGTGATAAGACTGTTGGAGTTATGGGGTTCTCTGGAAGGTTCGAACACTGGCATCTTACTGTTCCTCTTACCACGAAAGTGGCAAATCAGTCCCTGTCACACTCATTTCTGTATTCCACAAAAGCACCTGTTCCCCTATTGGGCAGAGATCTGTTGATTAAATTGGGTGCAAATATTTTATGCTCACCAGAAGGTGTCACAGTCACGTTCCCGGACGGCACTAAAGTCGACTGTTCACAGGCACACAGTAGAGAGGGCCACCAGCAGGTTTTGCTGGGAGGACCCTTGCAAGAGATGGCAGACATATATTGGGTGGAACTAGATGATTCACAATCGGGAGCCAGAGCACTGTATAAGAGTCAGTGGCCCTGGATCAAAGACTTAGCTGTCTATTTACCTCCCATCGACCCCCTGCATTGTACACTATTTTATGACCGGAATGACACTGTCACATACCAGGAAATGTTCCATGACATTGAGGGCCAAATGTGGACACTCACAGGGGAGGGCCTATATGTAGGACAAGAGGGTGTAGTAGTTCCAGTTACACTGACACCAGAACAACAGATATGGTATGAAATGGCAGACACAGCTGAACCTCACATTTCTATGGCACTGCATCCAGGCCATGAAGCTCGAGAGTTAGGAGCCATGACAAAAAGGTTGCGCTTGGTGACCGATTGGGAGCCCTCTGGCATTGTTGGGGTTTTGCATTCGCGTATGACAGATTCATATTGGGTACCACAAAAAACGACCGATAGGGGCCAATTAACTCACCTCGAAATTACAAGAAGCCATGGTCGCGAACTGACAGACGGTCCCGGAGCTGAGCAGTTAATTAACAGCCAGCCGGACGACCTCTGGTCACAAGGTCCAACGGACGTTGGCCTCTGTAACATTGAGCCAGTCAAATTTCAGTTAAAATCGACAGAACCAGTTTGGGTCCCACAATATCCTAACAAAAGGGAGGCAGAGGAAGGCATTGCGCCCACTGTTCAAGGTTTAGTGGAGAAAGGTGTCATTATTCCATGGCGATCGCCATGGAACACCCCGATTTTTCCTGTAAAAAAACCAGGCACAAACAAATATAGATTAGTCCATGATCTGCGTCGAGTAAACAGCCTGGTGACAACACCAACAATGGCCGTACCAAACCCATATACTGCCATCTCAAATTTGACCCCAGCTCACCAATGGTTCACATGCATTGATTTGGCCAACGCTTTTTTCTGTATACCAATCTCGGAAGAATGTAAATCGTGCCTGACTTTCACTTACCGAAAATGTCAATATTCTTATAACAGACTTCCACAGGGCTTTATTTTATCGCCAGGGATATTCAATCAGGTCCTAAAAAATCAGCTGATAAATTGTGTGTTACCTGTGGATTGCATTCTAATAATGTATGTTGATGATCTTTTGCTAGCAGCCGTAACCAATGAAGATTGCTTAAAAGCAACGGGCGTCATTCTGAGACAGCTGTATGCGTCTGGGTTCAAGGTTAGTAAAGAAAAACTGCAGGTCAGCAGGCCATCTGTTACTTTCATGGGCCGTTTAATCACAGGCCAAGGCACGACATTGTCTGATCGCCAACGTGATGGCATTTTGTCACACCCAAAGCCACACAATGTGAAGGACATGCTTTCCTTTCTGGGATTGACAGGTTTCAGCAGAAATTATATCCCCATGTATGTAGCGGTCACCAAGCCATTACGAGACATGGTCAAGGAACAAGGCATGAGAAATGTGCAGGCGAAGTTAACATGGACCCCTGAAGCAGAAACTGCGTTCATTAAATTGAAAGGGGAGCTGTCACATGCAGCATATCTGCATAGCCCTGATTACAGCAAGGCATTTTTCCTAGACGTTTCTGAAACAGGGAATAGCGCACATGGAGTACTTTTTCAGAAGCAGTCTAGTGCTAGACGTGTGCTCATGTATGTCAGTGTCCTAATGGACGCCATTGAACAACGCCAGCCGGTTTGTGCCAGGTTTACTGCAGGATTAGCAAAGATCATTGAAAAGACATCACACATTGTGATGGGTCATCAGTTAACGGTCCTGACCACGCACTCTGTCATGTCGTTTGTCAATTCTGCATCATTTACGTTTTCACCGTTGAGGCAGAGAAAACTGTCCAAATGTCTAACGGCGCCAAACATAACATACAAACACGATGGCATTAACATGGCAGATTTGTTCACCAAAGGGGAACCACATGACTGTGCACCAATCACTGACCTGGCATCTCGTGTTCGCCAGGACTTAACTGCAACCCCTATCCCTGAAGCCTCGGACGTGATTACATTTTTCACGGACGGGTGCTGTTTTAGAGCTCATGATGGCTCTTTGGTCTCAGCTTACTCTGTTGTGCAGCAAACAGACTTAGGTTACACTACTAGGGAAGCAGAGAAAATAGAAGGCAAACAGTCGGCACAGAGAGCAGAACTAATTGCGGTCACACAAGCACTTAAACTTGCAGGGTCTGGCAAAGTCAACATTTATAGTGACTCAGCTTATGTCGTGGGTGCTGTACATGTCGAACTCGCAGTTTGGCAAAGGAGTGGGTTCGTCACTACGTCTGGTAAGCCTATAGCACATGATGCAGAAGTACGTGCACTGTTGGACGCATTGAAAATTCCAGCAGCTGTTGCTGTCATAAAATGTCAGGGCCACTGTAAAACAGACAGTGCTGTAGCACGGGGAAATGAGGCTGCTGACTTGGCTGCCAAAACAGCTGCAGGCTATCAGGTGACCATGATGGTACAGACTGACTGTTCATATGTAAAACTGTTACCATCTTTCAGCAGAGAAACACTTGTGGCCGAACATGGCAAATGCACACCAGAGGAACTGTCAACGTGGACAGAGTATGGGGCCCTGTGTGCACCAGATGGTCTGTGGCAGGCCCCAGATGGCAGACCAGCGTTGCCCATGAGCCTGTCACGCTCTATCATGACCCAAGCACACACTATGTCGCACGTGAGTTCAAAACAGATGATGAAAACATTGCAATATTGGTGGCATCCTTTTTTGACGGCTATGGTGTCTAACTTTGTACTTTCATGCGACATTTGTCAAAAACATAACATCAAACCAACTTTAAAACAGTTAAAGGGCACATTTTTGCCATTACGAGGCCCAGGAGAGGAAATCGTGATTGACTTTACAGACATGGTAGAGAGGGTGCAAGGGAAACGGTATTTGTTGGTGATAGTTGACCAATTCACAGGTTGGCCTGAGGCTTTTCCTTGTGGGAAAGAAGACAGCACTGCAGTCATTAAGTGTCTCATTAATTTGTACATTCCGCATTACGGTTTCCCCCGGCATATCCGGTCAGATAACGGCTCACACTTCAAAAATGAGCATTTAAAAATCGTAGAGAAATCGCTGGGTCTAACGCATGCGTTTGGGGCCGTCTATCATCCCGAATCGCAAGGTAAGGTCGAACGGATGAACCTAACACTGAAACTTAAATTGGCTAAAATCTGTGCACAGACCAAATTATCATGGCTATCAGCTCTTCCGTTGGCTCTAATGTCTGTACGTTCCTCTGTTAACAGAATCACTGGCTTTCACCTTTTGAATTGCTTACAGGTAGATCTTTTCCAGGACCGTCGACGCCGCTGAAGCCGGACACCTGTGTACCACTTTCACATTGTGTATACTTTGACAAACTGACTGCTATGATTCAACATTTCTCTCAGCAGACTCCCTCTGACATTGCTGGAGATCCTGTCGAGCCCGGTTCGCAGTGGGTTCGCCTGAAGAAGTTTCGAAGGAAGTGGAATGAGCCACGCTGGACGGAGCCTCTGAAAGTGACGGCCAGGACATCACATTGTGTCCGTCTATCTGGCAAGGGCGACACCTGGTATCACTTGTCTTCTTGTGTTAACTGTGATCCACCAAACAGGTCGCTGTCAGAGACTGCTGTGGACCTGAGGGCTCAGGTCCAAGAGGGGGAGGGTATCTCTGGAGCAGAAAGTGGAGCAGAAAGTGACATACAAGCATCAACAACAGGGGCATTAAAAATTAAAAATCCAGTGCAAAAAAGGTGACATTTTTTCAAGCAGTGACATTTAAAAACAGGTACGGAGTGGAGAACGTGAGACGACAAAATAAAAGAACAGGTGATTGTGCAGTGACTCATGAGGAAGACAGTAGAACTATCTTCCATTTAGTCACAAAAGCAAGGTGCACGGACTATCCAATTTATGATGATCACACCCAGAGCTTAAAACAAATAAGAAACTGGTGTGTAGACTATATACTCATTATAATCAAGGGTTATCAACATTTTCGTATTTATCTTTATCATAATCTTTATATATTAATTTTCTTTCTAATTCTTTATAATCAATATATATTGTTGTTATTGTGATCCTTCAATTTTAATATTCACATTTTCCATATTTGCTATTTTTCATATTTTATATTCACAGTTTTCATATTTTATATTCAGTATTTCCCATATTTTCTATATTTTTATATTGCTATTGTGATTTTATATTGTCATATTCATTAACGTATAACCATTTATTCCTTACATTTCTATTTTGTGGGATTTTAACCATATATTTTTTCTGAATTTCATATTCCCATTAAGTGTACTGTGTGTTTAACCATTTAAATTTCCAAGAGTGTGTTTATTGTTCCTTTAAAGTCCAAGAGAGGGTAACGAGATGAAGCTGTGGGAAAACTGTAAGCTGTCAGGGATCCTATTAATAATTTCAGGGGTTATAGTAGGAATAATTTTTAGCATAACTGAGGGTCAGGAAAGTAACAACAACATATCGAAACCGAGTTACAAAAGAGCCATAGCCGATACGAGGTTACCATGTGAACAACTCGTAATTAACTATGTTTGGGGTAAGACCACCTCATTTACTTTCGACCTATGCGCTGTCATAAATTGTGGGGGAAAAAATAGCTCATGGAGGGGGTACGAGGTATATGTATGTATGGACTGGAATACGGACAGTGTTTGTAAGGCATACCAGTCTAGGCGAACCCATAGGGGTGAATGGTGTCCGTCATGGAACAACGTGATAGCATACACCGGTGCTTGGACTCCGAAAGAACCTAGCCTTTGGACCCGTACCTCGGCAAAATTTGATTTTAAAATGCAAAGAGATTATAGTGCAAGTCAAAATCCACTCACCCTTTCAATATCTACTAGAACGGGATCAGCCAATTATACAGGGGAGTTTTTCCTTATAATGGGGGTGCACAGCCCAGGAACAGATAAAAAAGCAGTAATAAAATTTGTTGTGGACAGTTCACCTGAGGAGGAAAGAAATGGGACAGTAGCTGAGCCATTATCGGTAGGACAAAAGTATGGAGTGGTAGAAATAGATTACACCATGTTAAAACCAGAAGATATGATAGAAAGAGCCACAGGATATGGGGAAAATAATTTGTGGCTGGAATGGATAATTACCACAGCCAGAGAACAGAGCTTAGACGATTGTGTTGGATGTGCTAATGCAAGACCTCATTTATATATTGAACCAGCCCCGTTGTACCAAAACGATACGTGGGGCTATGAGTGTATGCTGGCATTGACACGGATGGCCAGTCCAAAAAATTGTACCACATTGGCAGCAATATTCCCACCAATAACCAACCTTTCACGGGCAGGTCCATTTACACCGAAGAAAGCAAATTATACCTGTTTTGATATTAAACGTCTATCACCAACCAGCAACCTGGGGGAGATAAATAAGGAGTGGTGTGATCAGATCATAGTAGATAATGGGACTGAGATAGGTACGTGGGCTAGAGCAGGTTTGTATTATTATTGTGGAGATCGAAGATTGTTTACTAGGATACCTGAGAAGGCAAAGGGAGTGTGTGCCATGGTGAGACTGGGAGCCCCAATAACCCTGATAGGAGACAGAGCAGTCAGAACGGAAACCGTGAATTCAGCAACATTGACTAGAAGACGTAGGAGACACATCATGACAAAGAGAGCAATAGGATCAAGTGTAGATTTATCATTAAATAGTCCGACATACATTGACGCGATAGGGATTCCCAGAGGTGTACCGGATGAATATAAACTAGCGAACCAAGTGGCAGCAGGTTTTGAGAATATACCCATAATAGCTGCTATTTTTCCAGTCACCCCAAACAAGAATGTAGATAGGATTAATTATGTACATTATAATGTGATGAGGTTAGCAAATATGACAAGGGATGCAGTAGATGGTTTAGCAGAACAGCTAGCACCAACTTCACTTATGGCTATACAGAACCGTATGGCTCTGGACATGTTGTTGGCAGAAAAGGGAGGAGTATGTGTTATGTTTGGTGATCTTTGCTGTACTTACATTCCTAATAATACAGCACCAGACGGATCAGTCACTAGGGCATTGGAAGGTTTGAGAACTTTGTCTATCGAAATGAAGGAACATTCAGGAGTGAATAATCCTATTGGAGATTGGCTAGACAAGGCACTAGGCAAATGGAAATCAGTTTAAATGTCGATTGTGTTATCAATAGCTGTATTTGCAGGTATTTTGGTCTCATGCGGATGCTGTTGTATTCCCTGTATCAGATCACTATGTAACAGAGTGATATTATCGGCAATAGAAAAGACAGACCTAACCCCTCCGAAATATACCATGCCTCTATTGTCTGGCGATCATTTCCTAGATGAAGATGATAATGATGTTTGTGATGATTTGTGACCATTTTTTTTAATGGTCAAGAGAGGGATTGTGGGAATTTAGTCGATATAAAAATGGATGATTGATGCTGTTTAAATCAGATGTATTTTCCTACATGACATGATTGTGAACAAAAGCTTGAAGTTGAGAGTTCTTCAGTTGCCAGATGTTGCCAGAGATCGGAATGTGGTCAGTGAGAGGGGGGTTGCAGGATCTGCTTGTGTGAATGTGTAACAATAACCACATCTTATTTTTGGGGAAGAAATGTGTACACTCAAGGATCTTATTGTGGTTTAAACGTGCCTTTACAGTTAATATGAGTTCATTATTGATTACTAACTATGCATAATATGTTGAAAATATAACCAGTGTGTGAGTTGTGTGTAACCAAGCCATAATCGCTGATATTGTGGGGTTTTTCCATAGGATGTTACTATGTGTGTGTGAAAAGATTAGATTACACGGGGGGCCCCATGGAATGGGTGAGGGTCTTGTGTGCAAATTTGTTACAGATGTCGGGTTTGAAAAACAAGGCAGTGAGCTGATTGGCTGGAATGCAGACAAAGGGAAGGCGATCTGATTGGACCCCGGCTGAAGAAGAGTTTCGGCGAGAAATACATATAAATACCAGTGAAACTGTTTTTCGGGGTCGATCCTTTGTTAAGACGTTTGTGTGTCTGAGGATCCACCGAAACAGCTGTTTGTTCGAGAGTTCTGATCAATAAATTTCAACGTTTTCTGAACTGGCCTCTCTCCAATTTTTGAACGCGCAGAACATTGTTGAAATGTTCTTCAACCACGAGTCGAACAAGCCCAGCGAGTGTCATTTCGATCGGCCTCTGTTAACCCTGTCTAATGAGTGCTTAAAATTCATTGGCCGATGGCGGCCATGTTTTTGGAGAAACGCCAAAGTCCTTTTATACAGTCATGGTACATGACACAAAGACACACCATACCAAATAATAAGTCGATCGGGCAAACGGTTGCGTAGTTATAGCCCTTTTCGAGTTCTTTGCTATTATAGCGCCACCTAGTGGCCAAACGCCAACTCCTTTTTAGTGTGACCCTGGACTGAGAGTCTACACATAGGGTCCAAGCCCCGTGAAGATATCTCAAACGGTTCACGAGTTATGGCCATTTGAGTGAAACTGGCTACTTCCGGTTCAGACGTTTTGATGCCCCCTAGTGACCCTGAATCGAAATTTCAACTTCTTTTTATGATTATTCATATTCACACTACACAGAATTCATCAGCGTTGGTTTGGTTCCGATCGGGCAAAAATCGAGGGACTAGTTCATTTTTTTTTTTTTTCATAAAATGCAAATTAGCGGAAAAATTTGCATACCGGAAATGAAATCGGAGATAGCCATTTTTTAAGTTTGGAGCCAATGATTACAATGACACCAAACATTTTGTTGTGCGACATCCGGTTTACGAGCATTGAGCTCAAACGCATTGGCTATCGCTATAGCGCCACCTATGGGCCGATTTGTCTGGCTCCGAGTATCTGAGTAGCGTGCAAGACTACTACCATCCGACAAAGTCTCGAGTTTCTACGACTTACGGTTTGGGCTGGGCAAAGCGTTTTATGGCGGAATAATAATAATAAATATAGCTGCAAGCAGCAATTATCGGGTTTCGAGAAGTTTAGTTAAGTAAACGTCGACCAGTCTCAGGGATGGCAAACTAACATGTCCACAATCGACAATACAACCCCAAACCCAGAAAAATGAGTCAAAGGGTCAGCATTGACTCATACAGACCCAGGCATGCTGACACACACATGCACATATAGGACATACATTACATTTTCTCATATCAAGTCATTCGGACAATTCAGTAGCGAGACTCACGTTATCAGGATAAATTAGTCAAATCCATTTCAGAAATTGCCCTAACACACATCCTCAATGAATGATAGGCCTTTAGACCCAGAATTTTGACTTAGGTGATCAGTAACGGTCTATGCAGACTACGCATGCTTACAAAGACATGTATGAAAAGCCCATTTGAATGAATATTTCACCTTTTGGACTTTTATGAAGGCATGCCTCTTCTGATGAGCATGCTTGTTTTGAGTCATAATATGTATAATACTACTTAATTGCAAGTCAGTTGGATTATTTATTAAGGAGTAGCAACCTTTAACGTACATTATTCACGTTAATATAAAAAAGGACCCTGTAATGGTCACACAACAATAAAAACTCAACATGTTTTTAATCAATGTTGACCTAGAGAGTCCAGAGAATTTTACTATGGTGGAAATTTTGAAATTGCTTGGAAATCAAAGAACTAGTTTGCAAAAGTACGATTTTAACATCATCAGCAATAACTCCTGAACCGTTTGATTGACATCAATAGATCAAGAGGCAAATTTGTTCAGAATGAGAAGAGCTATCATATGATATCAATAGTTTGTGTGTATGTCAAATGTCACGTGATACACAATTGTTTAAGTAATGAAATACGCGTCAATTTTGCCATTTTTACTGTTTTAGCGCCACCTAGTGTCCAAACGCCACCTTCTTTTGAAGGTGACCTCAGAGTGATGGTCTACACATATGTTCCAAGCCCCACGATGATGTGTTAATCCGTTCTGGATTTATGGCCATTTTAATGTGATAGGCTCCGCCCAGTTCAGTTTTTGCCCCCCCCTACCGTGTATGAATATAAATTTCAATGATTATTTACATTCACACTCCACAGAAGTCATCTGCATTGGTTTGGTTCCGATCGGTTGAAAAACCAAGGACTAGTTCGCGAAAGTAGATTTTTGACATCGTCAGCGATAACTCACGAACCGTTTGATCGACAGAAGTGTGTCCAGAGGCAAAGTTGTTCAGAAAGAGAAGACCTATCATATGATGTAAATAGTTTGAGTATATGTCAAATGTCACGTGATACACAATTGTTTATGCACTCTAAAACCGTTACTTCGCCCCCCGGTGGCCGAATGAGTTCATATTTCTTACTGACCTTCAGGACCACGAGTCGAACAAGCCCAGCGAGTGTCGTTTCGATCGGCCCCTGTTAACCCTGTCTAATGAGTGCTCAAAATTCATTGGCCGATAGCGGCCATGGTTTTTGAGAAACGTCAAAGTCCTTTTATACAGTCACGGTGCATGACACAAAGACACACCATACCAAATAATAAGTCAATCGGGCAAACGGTTGCGTAGTTATAGCCTTTTTCGACTTCTTTGCTATTATAGCGCCACCTAGTGGCCAAACACCGAGTCTTTTTTATTGTGACCCCGGACTGAGGGTCTACACATACAGTCTAAGCCCCGTGAAGATAGCTCAAACGGTTCACGAGTTATGGTCATTTTAGTGAAACAGGCTACTTCCGGTTCGGACGTTTTGATGCCCCCTAGCGACCCTGAATCGAAATTTCAACTTCCTTTTATGATTATTCATATTCACACTCCACAGAATTCATCAGCGTTGGTTTGGTTCCGATCGGGCAAAAATCCAGGGACTAGTTCATTTTTTTTTTTTTCATTAAAATGCAAATTAGCGGAAAAATTTGCATACCGGAAATGAAATCGGAGATAGCCATTTTTTAAGTTTGGAGCCGAGGATTCCAATGACACTATAAACTTTGTTGTGCGACATCCGGTTTACGAGCATTGAGCCCAAACGCATTGCCCATCGCTATAGCGCCCCCTATGGGCCGATTTGGCTGGGTCACTGTATCTGAGTAACCTGCACAGATACAACCAATTGACAAAGTCTCGAGTTTCTTCGACTTACGGTTTGGGCTGGCCGACGCGTTTTATGGCGGAAAAATAATAATAACGAGAAGTTTACGTAAATAAACGTCGACCAGTCTCAGGGATGGCAAACTAACATGTCCACAATCGACAATACAACCCCACACCCAGAAAAATGAGTCAGACGGTCAGCATTGGCTCATACAGACCCAGGCATGCTCACACACACATGCACATATAGGACATAGATTACATTTTCTTATATCAAGTCATTCGGACAATTCAGTAGCGAGACTCACGTTATCAGGATAAATTAGTCAAATCCATTTCAGAAATTGCCCTAACACACATCCTCAATGAATGATAGGCCTTTAGACCCAGAATTTTGACTTAGGTGATCAGTAACGGTCTATGCAGACTACACATGCTTACAAAGACATGTATGAAAAGCCCATTTGAATGAATATTTCACCTTTTGGACTTTTATGAAGGCATGCCTCTTCTGATGAGCATGCTTGTTTTGAGTCATAATATGTATAATACTACTTAATTGCAAATCAGTTGGATTATTTTTTATGGAGTCGCAATCTTTAACGTACATTTTTCACGTTAATATAATAAAGGACCCTGTAATGGTCACACAACAAAAAAACTCAACATGTTTTTGATCATTATTGACCTAGAGAGTCCAGAGAATTGTACTATGGTGGAAATTTTGAAATTGCTTGGAAATCAAAGAACTAGTTTGCAAAAGTACGTTTTTAACATCATCAGCAATAATTCCTGAACCGTTTGATTGACATCAATGGATCAAGAGGCAAATTTGTTCAGAATGAGAAGAGCTATCATATGATATCAATAGTTTGTGTGTTTGTCAAATGTCACGTGATACACAATTGTTTAAGTAATGAAATACGCGTCAATTTAGCCATTTCTACTGGTCTAGCGCCACCTAGTGTCCAAACGCCACCTTCTTTTGTAGGTGACCTCGGATTGATGGTCTACACATATGTTCCAAGCCCCATGATGATGTGTTAATCCGTTCTGGATTTATGGCCATTTTAATGTGATAGGCTCCGCCCAGTTGAGTTTTTGGCCTTCCCTACCGTGTATGAAAACAAAGTTCAACTTTTTTTCAATGATTATTTACATTCACACTCCACAGAAATCATCTGCATTGGTTTGGTTCCGATCGGTTGAAAAACCAAGGACTAGTTCGCGAAAGTAGGTTTTTAACATCATCAGCGATAACTCACGAACCGTTTGATCTACAGAAGCGTGTCCAGAGGAAAAGTTGTTCAGAATGAGAAGAGCTATCATATGATGTAAATAGTTTGAGTATACGTCAAATGTCACGTGATACAGAATTGTTTATGCACTCTAAAACCGTTACTTCGCCCCCCGGTGGCCGAATGAGATCATATTTCTTACAGACCTTCAGGACCACGAGTCGAACAAGCCCAGCGAGTGTCGTTTCGATCGGCCCCTGTTAACCCTGTGTAATGAGTGCTCAAAATTCATTGGCTGATAGGGGCCATGTTTTTTGAGAAACGTCAAAGTCCTTTTATACAGTCACGGTGCATGACACAAAGACACACCATACCAAATAATAAGTCAATCGGGCAAACGGTTGCGTAGTTAGAGCCTTTTTCGACTTCTTTGCTATTATAGCGCCACCTAGTGGCCAAACACCGAGTCTTTTTTATTGTTACCCCGGACTGAGGGTCGACATATACGGTCTAAGCCCCGTGAAGATAGCTCAAACGGTTCAAGAGTTATGGTCATTTTAGTGAAACAGGCTACTTCCGGTTCAGACGTTTTGATGCCCCCTAGCGACCCTGAATCGAAATTTCAACTTCCTTTTATGATTATTCATATTCACACTCCACAGAATTCATCAGCGTTGGTTTGGTTCCGATCGGGCAAAAATCCAGGGACTAGTTCATTTTTTTTTTTTTTCATAAAATGCAAATTAGCGGAAAAATTTGCATACCGGAAATGAAATCGGAGATAGCCATTTTTTAAGTTGTAAGCCAATTATTACAATGATATAAAACACTTGGGTGTGCGTCAAACATTTTAGGAGTTACGAATGCAAACGCGCTCAGCATCGCTGTAGCGCCCCCTATAGACCGACATGGCTGGCTCCGAGTATCTGAGTAGCGTGCAAGACTACTACCATTCGACAAAGTCTCGAGTTTCTACGACTTACGGTTTGGGCTGGGCAACGCGTTTTATGGCGGAATAATAATAATAATAAAAATCTTTACAAAAACAATAGGTTTTCAGCACTTCGTGCTCGAAACCCTAAATATAGCTGCAAGCAGCGATTCCCGGGTTCGAGCAGTCTAAAGCGTCAAGATTGTTCAGAATGAAGAGAACTAGCGGCCAAAAGGCGCTGCCTTTAGTAGGTGACCTCGGAGCTAGTTCTTGAGTTATGGCCATTTTATTGTAAAAGGCTCCGCATGATTAGAACTTTTGGCGTGCGTCCCTTATCGACCTTGAAAGGAAATTTCAACATTCTTTCGATAGTTATTGACATTCACACTCCACAGAAGTCATCTGAATCGGTTTGGTTCCGATTAATCGAAAAACCTAGGACTAGTTCGCAAAAGTAGGTTTTTGACATCATCGGCGATAACTCACAAACCGTTTGTTTGACAGAAGTGGTTCCAGAGGCAAAGTTGTTCAGAATGAGGAGACCTATCAAATAATGTAAATGGTTTGAGTATATGTCAAATGTCACGTGATACACAATTGTTTTTGCAACCAAAAACACGTCAATTTAGCCATTTTTACTGTTATAGCGCCACCTAGTGTCCAAACGCCGCGGCCTTAGGTATATGACCTCTGAGTGATAGTCTTCACCTATGTTTCAAACCCCATGATGATATCTCTAATAGTTATTGAGTTATTGCCATTTTAATGTAATAGGCCCCGCCCATTTTTTTATTTTGGTGCCCCTAAGCGACCTTGAAAGGAAATTTCAACTTTTTTTCGATAATTATTGATTTTCACACTCCACAGAAGTCATCTGAATCGGTTTGGTTCCGATTTATCGAAAAACCTAGGACGAGTTCGCGAAAGTAGGTTTTTGACATCATCAGCGATAACTCAAAAACCGTTTGATCGACAGCTATGGTTCCAGAGGCAAAGTTGTTCAGAATGAGGAGACCTATCAAATAATGTAAATAGTTTGAGTATATGTCAAATGTCACGTGATACACAATTGTTTATGCACTGCAAAAACGTTATTTCGCCCCCAGTGGCCGAATGACTTCATATGTCTTACAGACCTTCTTGACCATGAGTCGAACAAGCCCAGCGAGTGTCGTTTCGATCGGCCCCCGTTAAGTCGGTCTAAGGAGTGCTCAAACTTCATTGGCCGATGGCGGCCATGTTTTTTTAGATACGCCAATGTCCTTTTCTAGAATCATGGTACATGACACAAAGACACACCATACCAAGAAATTAGTTGATAGGGCAAACTCTTGGGTAGTTATTGCCCTTTTCGAGAAAATGTATATTTTAGCGCCACCTAGAGGCCAAACGCCGACTTTTTTATACTGTGACCTCAGACTGAGAGTATAAACATATGGTCCAAGCCTCATGAAGATTGCTCAAACGGTTCACGAGTTATAACCATTTTAATCAAATATGCCCCTTCCGGTTCAGACGTTTTGTCGCCCCCCAGCCACCACGGATCGAAATTTCAACTTTTTTTCGATAATTATTTACATTCACACTCCACAGAATTCATCAGCGTTGGTTTGGTTCCGATCCGGCAAAAATTCAGAGACTAGTTCATTTTTTTTTTTTTGCATAAAATGCAAATTACCGAAAAAATTTGCATACCGGAAATGAAATCGGACCTATACGTTTTTTAAGTTTTGAGCCAATGATTACAATGATATAAGACACTTGGGTGTGCGACAAACGGTTTAGGAGTAATGAGCGTAAAGGCGCTTTTTATCACTGTAGCGCCACCTATGGGCGGACATGGCTGGCTCCGTGTATCTGAGTAGCGAGCAAGACTACTACCATCTGACCAAGTCTCAGCTCTGTCGGCCTTACGGTTTGGGCTGCCCATTCAGTTTTAGGGAAGAATAATAAGAAGAAGAACGAGAGGTTTAGGTTAGTAAATGTCGACGGGCTTCAGGGATGGCAAACTAACATGTCCACAATCGACAATACAACCCCACACCCAGAAAAATGAGTCAGATGGTCAGCATTGGCTCATACAGACCGAGGCATGAGCACACACACATGCACATGTAGGACATACATTACATTTTCTTATATCAAGTCATTCAGATAATTCAGTAGCGAGACTCACGTTATCAGGATAAATTAGTCAAATCCATTTCAGAAATGGCCCTAACACACATCCTCAATGAATGATAGGCCTTTAGACCCAGAATGTTGACTTAGGTGATCAGTAACGGTCTATGCAGACTACTCATGCTTACAAAGACATGTATGAAAAGCCCATTAGAATGAATATTTCACGTTTTGGACTTTTATGAAGGCATGCCTCTTCCGATGAGCATCAGATGTTGCATGCTTGTTTTGAGTCATAATATGTATAATACTACTTAATTGCAAGTCAGTTGGATTATTTATTAAGGAGTAGCAACCTTTAACGTACATTTTCAGGTTAATATAATAAAGGACCCTGAAATGGTCACACAACAAAAAAAACTCAACATGTTTTTGATAATTATTGACCTAAAGAGTCCAGAGAATTGTACTATGGTGGAAATTTTTAAATTGCTTGAAAATCAAACAACTAGTTTGCAAAAGTAAGTTTTTAACATCATCAGCAATAACTCCTGAACCGTTTGATTGACATCAATAGATCAAGAGGCAAATTTGTTCAGAATGAGAAGAGCTATCATATGATATCAATAATTTGTGTGTTTGTTAAATGTCACGTGATACACAATTGTTTAACTGATGAAATACACGTCAATTTAGCCATTTCTACTGGTCTAGCGCCACCTAGTGTCCAAACGCCACCTTCTTTTGTAGGTGACCTCGGAGTGATGGTCTACACATATGTACCAAGCCCCATGATGATGTGTTAATCCGTTCTGGATTTATGGCCATTTTAATGTGATAGGCTCCGCCCAGTTCAGTTTTTGGCATTTCCTACCGTGTATGAAAACAAAGTTCAACTTTTTTTCAATGATTATTTACATTCACACTCCACAGAAGTCATCTGCATTGGTTTGGTTCCGATCGGTTGAAAAACCAAGGACTAGTTTGCGAAAGTAGGTTTTTGACATTATCAGCGATAACTCACGAACCGTTTGATCGACAGAAGCGTGTCCGGAGGCAAAGTTGTTCAGAATGAGAGGAGCTATCATAATGATGTAAATAGTTTGGGTATATGTCAAATGTCACGTGATACACAATTGTTTTAGCACCCCAAAAACGTTTTTTCGCCCCTGGTGGCCGAATGAGTTCATATTTCTTACAGACCTTCAGGACCAGGACACGAACAAGCCCAGCGAGTGTCGTTTCGATCGAGTTCCGTTAACTCTGTCCAATGAGTGCTCAAACTTCATTGGCTGATGGCAGCCATCTTTTTTGAGAAACGCCAAAGTCCTTTCATACAGTCACGGTGCATGACACAAAGACACAACATACCAAATAATAAGTCGATTGGGCAAACGGTTGAGTAGTAATAGCCCTTTTCGAGATATTTGCTATTATAGCGCCACCTAGTGGCCAAACACCGAGTCTTTTTTATTGTGACCCCGGACTGAGGGTCTTCACATGTGGTCTAAGCCCCGTGAAGATATCTCAAACCGTTCTCTAGGTATAGCCATTTTAGCGAAATAGGCAACTTGCGGTTCGGATGTTTTGATGCCCCCTATTTACCCTGAATCGAAATTTCAACATTCTTTTATGATTATTTATATTCACACTCCACATAATTCATCAGCGTTGGTTTGGTTCCGATCGGGCAAAAATCCAGGGACTAGTTCATTTTTTTTATTTTTTATAAAATGCAAATTAGCGAAAAAATTTGCATACCGGAAATGAAATCGGAGATAGCCATTTTTTAAGTTGTAAGCCAATTATTACAATGATATAAAACACTTGGGTGTGCGTCAAACATTTTAGGAGTTACGAATGCAAACGCGCTCAGCATCGCTGTAGCGCCCCCTATAGACCGACATGGCTGGCTCCGAGTATCTGAGTAGCGTGCAAGACTACTACCATCCGACAAAGTCTCGAGTTTCTACGACTTACGGTTTGGGCTGGGCAACGCGTTTTATGGCGGAATAATAATAAGAAGAAGAATAAATATAACTGCAAGCAGTAATAACGGGTTTCTCGTCATCTGAGCCATCCAAGGCACTGTGACATCATTGAACAGGCTCAGGGGTCACTCCCCAACACAACCACAACAGATCAAAGTCCTGCACACACAGAAAAATGACAGGATTAAGCAGCAATCGTCGGGTAGATGAGACGGGAATCACGCGAAGTTCAGAAGTGTGCGGTGTCAAACATTCCTTCAGGGTTCTTCATATGTATTATACTACTTAATTGCAAGTCAGTTGGATTATTTATTAAGTAGTAGCGACCTTAAACGTACATTCTTCACGTTAATATATCAAAGGACCCTGTAATGGTCACACAACAAAAAAACTCAACATGTTTTTGATCATTATTGACCTAGAGAGTCCAGAGAATTGTACTGTGGTGGAAATTAAGAAATTGCTTGAAAATCTAAGAAGTAGTTAGCAAAAGTATGTTTTTAACATCGTCACCGATAACTCGTGAACCGTTTGATTGACATCAATGGATCAAGAGGCAAAGTTGTTCAGAATGTAGAGGACTATCGTATGATATCATTAGTTTGTGTAAATGTGAAATGTCACGTGATGCACAATTGTTTAAGAAATGAAATACGCATCAATTTTGCCATTTTTACTGTTTTAGCGCCACCTAGTGTCCAAACGCCACCTTCTTTTTTAGGTGACCTCAGAGTGATGGTCTACACATATGTTCCAAGCCCCATGATGATGTGTTAATCCGTTCTGGATTTATGGCCATTTTAATGTGATAGGCTCCGCCCAGTTCAGTTTTTGGCCCCCCCTACCGTGTATGAATATAAATTTCAACTTTTTTTTAATAATTATTTACATTCACACTCCACAGAAGTCGTCTGCTTTGGTTTGGTTCCGATGGGTTTTGAAAAACCAATGACTAGTTCGCAAAAGTAGATTTTTGACATCGTCAGCGATAACTCACGAACCGTTTGATCTACAGAAGCGTGTCCAGAGGCAAAGTTGTTCAGAATGAGAAGAGCTATCATATGATGTAAATAGTTTGAGTATGTGTCAAATGTCACGTGATTCACAATTGTTTATGCACTCTAAAACCGTTACTTCGCCCCCTGGTGGCCGAATGAGTTCATATTTCTTACAGACCTTCTGGACCACAAGTCGAATAAGCCCAGCGAGTGTCGTTTCGATCGGCCCCCGTTAACCCTGTGTAATGAGTGCTCAAAATTCATTGGCCGATAGCGGCCATGTTTTTTGAGAAACGTCAAAGTCCTTTTATACAGTCACGGTGCATGACACAAAGACACACCATACCAAATAATAAGTCGATCGGGCAAACGGTTGCGTAGTTATAGCCCTTTTCGAGTTCTTTGCTATTATAGCGCCACCTAGTGGCCAAACGCCAACTCCTTTTTACTGTGATCCCGGACTGAGAGTCTACACATAGGGTCCAAGCCCCGTGAAGATATCTCAAACGGTTCACGAGTTATGGCCATTTCAGTGAAACAGGCTACTTCCGGTTCGGACGTTTTGATGCCCCCTAGCGGCCCTGAATCGAAATTTCAACTTCTTTTTATGATTATTCATATTCACACTCCACAGAATTCATCAGCGTTGGTTTGGTTCCGATCGGGCAAAAATCCAGGGACTAGTTCATTTTTTTTTTTTTTCATAAAATGCAAATTAGCGGAAAAATTTGCATACCGGAAATGAAATCGGAGATAGCCATTTTTTAAGTTTGGAGCCAAGGATTCCAATGACACCAAAAACTTTGTTGTGCGACATCCGGTTTATGAGCAATGAGCACAAACGCATTGGCCATCGCTATAGCGCCCCCTATGGGCCGATTTGGCTGGGTCATTGTATCTGAGTAACCTGCACAGATACAACCAATTGACAAAGTCTCGAGTTTCTACGACTTACGGTTTGGGCTGGGCGATGCGTTTTAGCGCGGAAAAATAATAATAAGAAGAAGAAATATAGCTGCAAGCAGCAATTATCGGGTTTCGAGAGGTTTAGGTTAGTAAATGTCGACTGGCTTCAGGGATGGCAAACTAACATGTCCACAATCGACAATACAACCCCACACCCAGCAAAATGATTCAGATGGTCAGCATTGGCTCATACAGACCGAGGCATGCTCACACACACATGCACATATAGGACATACATTACATTTTCTTATATCAAGTCATTCAGATAATTCAGTAGCGAGACTCACGTTATCAGGATAAATTAGTCAAATCCATTTCAGAAATGGCCCTAACACACATCCTCAATGAATGATAGGCCTTTAGACCCAGAATGTTGACTTAGGTGATCAGTAACGGTCTATGCAGACTACTCATGCTTACAAAGACATGTATGAAAAGCCCATTAGAATGAATATTTCACGTTTTGGACTTTTATGAAGGCATGCCTCTTCTGATGAGCATGCTTGTTTTGAGTCATAATATGTATAATACTACTTAATTGCAAGTCAGTTGGATTATTTATTAAGGAGTAGCGACCTTTAACGTACATTTTCAGGTTAATATAATAAAGGACCCTGTAATGGTCACACAACAAAAAAAACTCAACATGTTTTTGATAATTATTGACCTAAAGAGTCCAGAGAATTGTACTATGGTGGAAATTTTTAAATTGCTTGAAAATCAAACAACTAGTTGCAAAAGTAAGTTTTTAACATCATCAGCAATAACTCCTGAACCGTTTGATTGACATCAATAGATCAAGAGGCAAATTTGTTCAGAATGAGAAGAGCTATCATATGATATCAATAATTTGTGTGTATGTTAAATGTCACGTGATACACAATTGTTTAACTGATGAAATACACGTCAATTTAGCCATTTCTACTGGTCTAGCGCCACCTAGTGTCCAAACGCCACCTTCTTTTGTAGGTGACCTCGGAGTGATGGTCTACACATATGTACCAAGCCCCATGATGATGTGTTAATCCGTTCTGGATTTATGGCCATTTTAATGTGATAGGCTCCGCCCAGTTCAGTTTTTGCCCCCCCCTACCGTGTATGAATATAAATTTCAACTTTTTTTCAATGATTATTTACATTCACACTCCACAGAAGTCATCTGCATTGGTTTGGTTCCGATCGGTTGAAAAACCAAGGACTAGTTCGCGAAAGTAGATTTTTGACATCGTCAGCGATAACTCACGAACCGTTTGATTGACAGAAGCGTGTCAGGAGACAAAGTTGTTCAGAATGAGAAGAACTATCATATGATGTAAATAGTTTGAGTATATGTCAAATGTCACGTGATACACAATTGTTTATGCACTCTAAAACCGTTACTTCGCCCCCCGGTGGCCGAATGAGTTCATATTTCTTACAGACCTTCAGGACCACGAGTCGAACAAGCCCAGCGAGTGTCATTTTGATCGGCCCCTGTTAACCCTGTGTAATGAGTGCTCAAAATTCATTGGCCGATAGCGGCCATGTTTTTTGAGAAACGTCAAAGTCCTTTTATACAGTCACGGTGCATGACACAAAGACACACCATACCAAATAATAAGTCAATCGGGCAAACGGTTGCGTAGTTAGAGCCT
Organism: Barbatula barbatula; assembly: GCF_947034865.1. Taxonomy (NCBI): domain Eukaryota; kingdom Metazoa; phylum Chordata; class Actinopteri; order Cypriniformes; family Nemacheilidae; genus Barbatula; species Barbatula barbatula. The sequence continues at coordinate 18,279,605 of NC_136768.1, forward strand.
TTTTCGACTTCTTTGCTATTATAGCGCCACCTAGTGACCAAACACCGAGTCTTTTTTATTGTTACCCCGGACTGAGGGTCTATATATACGGTCTAAGCCCCGTGAAGATAGCTCAAACGGTTCACGAGTTATGGTCATTTTAGTGAAACAGGCTACTTCCGGTTCGGACGTTTTGATGCCCCCTAGGGACCCTGAATCGAAATTTCAACTTCCTTTTATGATTATTCATATTCACACTCCACAGAATTCATCAGCGTTGGTTTGGTTCCGATCGGGCAAAAATCCAGGGACTAGTTCATTTTTTTTTTTTTTCATAAAATGCAAATTAGCGGAAAAATTTGCATACCGGAAATGAAATCGGAGATATACGTTTTTTAAGTTTGGAGCCAAGGATTCCAATGACACCAAACACTTTGTAGTGCGACATCCGGTTTACGAGCATTGAGCCCAAACGCATTGGCCATCGCTATAGCGCCACCTATGGACCGACATGGCTGGCTCCGAGTATCTGAGTAGCGTGCAAGACTACAACCATCCGACAAAGTCTCGAGTTTCTACGACTTACGGTTTGGGCTGGGCAACGCGTTTTATGGCGGAATAATAATAATAAGAAGAAGAAGAAGAAGAATAAAAATCCTTACAAAAACAATAGGTTTTCAGCACTTCGTGCTCGAAACCCTAATTAAAGCTGCAAGCAGCATTTATCGGGTTTCGAGTTTTAAGGCAGTCAAAAGCAGTCGTGCATTCATGAACAGTTTAGGGGGTCACACCACAACAAACACATGAAGGATCAAAGTCCAACACACACAGACACAGAAAAATGACAGGTATGAACTCATAGAAACTATGCATGCTTACAGAAACATGCACATATACTACAATAATGTTATTTTCCTGACTGTCAAATCATTTGGACAATTCGTTAATGAGTATCCGATTTTCATTGTTGTTGGCTTTTAAATTGAAGCGATGGTGCTTTCAAACTCAAGAAGTCTGAAGTTCCTGGGCCGAGACGTTTATTTTCAAAGCGTATCAGAGCCTGTAGATGTATAACCGTTGCATATTTACAGTATTTAGTGCCATTGTTCATGTTATAGCGCCACCTAGTGTCCAATCACCGTGTTATTTTTACAGTGAGCTCAGAGCGATGGTCTACACATATGTGTAAAGCCCTGTGAAGCTATCTCAAACCCTTCTCTAACAACGTCCGTTTAAGTGTCTTAGGCTCCGCCCAGTTCAGTTTTGGCCCCCCTTACCGTGTATGAATAGAAATTTCTATTTTTTTTCAATGATTATTTACATTCACACTCCACAGAAGTCATCTGCATTGGTTTGGTTCCAATCGGTTGAAAAACCAAGGACTAGTTTGCAAAAGTAGGTTTTTTACATTATCAGCGATAACTCACGAACCGTTTGATCGACAGAAGCGTGTCCAGAGACAAAGTTGTTCAGAATGAGAAGAGCTATCATATGATGTAAATAGTTTGGGTATATGTCAAATGTCACGTGATACACAATTGTTTAAGTAATGAAATACGCGTCAATTTTGCCATTTTTACTGTTTTAGCGCCACCTAGTGTCCAAACGCCACCTTCTTTTGAAGGTGACCTCAGAGTGATGGTCTACACATTTGTTCCAAGCCCCATGATGATGTGTTAATCCGTTCTGGATTTATGGCCATTTTAATGTGATAGGCTCCGCCCAGTTCAGTTTTTGCCCCCCCCTACCGTGTATGAATATAAATTTCAACGTTTTTTCAATGATTATTTACATTCACACTCCACAGAAGTCATCTGCATTGGTTTGGTTCCGATCGGTTGAAAAACCAAGGACTAGTTCGCGAAAGTAGATTTTTGACATCATCAGCGATAACTCACGAACCGTTTGATTGACAGAAGCGTGTCCAGAGGCAAAGTTGTTCAGAATAAGGAGAGCTATCATATGATGTAAATAGTTTGAGTATGTGTCAAATGTCACGTGATACACAATTGTTTATGCACTCTAAAACCGTTACTTCGCCCCCCGGTGGCCGAATGAGTTCATATTTCTTACAGACCTTCAGGACCACGAGTCGAACAAGCCCAGCGAGTGTCGTTTTGATCGGCCCCTGTTAACCCTGTGTAATGAGTGCTCAAAATTCATTGGCCGATAGCGGCCATGTTTTTTGAGAAACGTCAAAGTCCTTTTATACAGTCACAGTGCATGACACAAAGACACACCATACCAAATAATAAGTCGATCGGGCAAACGGTTGCGTAGTTATAGCCCTTTTCGAGTTCTTTGCTATTATAGCGCCTCCTAGTGGCCAAACACCGAGTATTTTTTATTGTGACCCTGGACTGAGGGTCTACATGTACGGTCTAAGCCCCGTGAAGATAGCTCAAACGGTTCACGAGTTATGGTCATTTTAGTGAAATAGGCTACTTCCGGTTCAGACGTTTTGGCGCCCCCTAGCAACGGTGAATCGAAATTTCAACTTTTTTTCAATGAATATTTACATTCACACTCCACAGAATTCATCAGCGTTGGTTTGGTTCCGATCGGGCAAAAATCCAGGGACTAGTTCATTTTTTTTTTTTTTCATAAAATGCAAATTAGCGAAAAAATTTGCATACCGGAAATGAAATCGGAGATAGCCATTTTTTAAGTTTGGAGCCAAGGATTCCAATGACACCAAAAACTTTGTTGTGCGACATCCGGTTTACGAGCAATGAGCCCAAACGCATTGGCCATCGCTATAGCGCCCCCTATGGGCCGATTTGGCTGGGTCACTGTATCTGAGTAACCTGCACATATACAACCAATTGACAAAGTCTCGAGTTTTTACGACTTACGGTTTGGGCTGGGCGATGCGTTTTAGCGCGGAAAAATAATAATAAGAAGAAGAAGAATAAAAATCCTTACAAATACAATAGGTTTTCAGCCCTTCGGGCTCGAAACCCTAATAAAAATCCTTACAAATACAATAGGTTTTCAGCCCTTCGGGCTCGAAACCCTAATTAAAGCTGCAAGCAGCATTTAGCGGGTTTCGAGGTTTAAGGCAGTCAAAAGCAGTCGTGCATTCATGAAAAGTTTAGGGGGTCAAACCTCAACACACGCATGAAGGATCAAAGTCCATACACACACACACGCACACAGAAAAATCACAGGTGTCAACTCATAGAAACTATGCATGCTTACAGAAACATGCACGTCTATTACAAGCATGTCAAATAATTTGGACAATCCGTTAATGAGTATCAGATTTTCATTCTTGGCCTTTAAATTGAAGAGAAGGTGCTTTCAAACTGAAGAAGTCTGAAGTTCCTGGGCCGAGACGTTTATTTTCAAAGCGTATCAGAGCCTGTAGATGTATAACCGTTGCATAATTACAGTATTTAGTGCCATTGTTCATGTTATAGCGCGACCTAGTGTCCAATCACAGTGTTATTTTTACCGTGAGCTCAGAGCGATGGTCTACACATATGTGTAAAGCCCTGTGAAGCTATCTCAAACCCTTCTCTAACAACGTCCGTTTAAGTGTCTTAGGCTCCGCCCAGTTCAGTTTTGGCCCCCCTTACCGTGTATGAATAGAAATTTCTATTTTTTTTCAATGATTATTTACATTCAAACTCCACAGAAGTCATCTGCATTGGTTTGGTTCCAATCGGTTGAAAAACCAAGGACTAGTTTGCAAAAGTAGGTTTTTTACATTATCAGCGATAACTCACGAACCGTTTGATCGACAGAAATGGTTCTAGAGGCAAAGTTGTTCAGAATGAGAAGAGATATCATATGATGTAAATAGTTTGAGTATATGTCAAATGTCACGTGATACACAATTGTTTTTAGAATTGAAATGCGCGTCAATTTTGCCATTTTTACTGGTTTAGCGCCACCTAGTGTCCAAACGCCACTTTCTTTTGTATGTGACCTCGGAGTGATGGTCTACACATTTGTTCCAAGCCCCATGATGATGTGTTAATCCGTTCTGGATTTATGGCCATTTTTATGTGATAGGCTCCGCCCAGTTCAGTTTTTGCCCCCCCCTACCGTGTATGAATACAAATTTCAACTTTTTTTCAATGATTATTTACATTCACACTCCACAGAAGTCATCTGCATTGGTTTGGTTCCAATCGGTTGAAAAACCAGGGACTAGTTCGCGAAAGTAGGTTTTTAACATCATCAGCGATAACTCACGAATTGTTTCATCGACAGAAGCGTGTCCGGAGGCAAAGTTGTTCAGAATGAGGAGAGCTATCATATGATGTAAATAGTTTGAGTACATGTCAAATGTCACGTGATACACAATTGTTTAAGTACTGCAAAAACGTTTTTTCGCCCCCCGGTGGCCGAATAAGTTCATATTTCTTACAGACCTTCAGGACCACGAGTCGAACAAGCCCTGCGAGTGTCGATTCGATCGGCCCCCGTTAACCCTGTCTATTGAGTGCTCAAAATTCATTGGCCGATGGCGGCCATGTTTTTTGAGAAACGCCAAAGTCCTTTTATACAGTCATGGTGCATGACACAAAGACACACCATACCAAATAATAAGTCGATCGGGCAAACGGTTGCGTAGTTATAGCCCTTTTCGAGTTCTTTGCTATTATAGCGCCACCTAGTGGCCAAACACCGAGTTATTTTTACTGTGACCCCGGACTGAGGGTCTACACATACGGTCTAAGCCCCGTGAAGATAGCTCAAACGGTTCACGAGTTATGGTCATTTTAGTCAAACTGGTTACTTCCGGTTTTGATGTTTTTATGCCCCCTAGCGACCCTGAATCGAAATTTCTACTTTTTTTCAATGAATATTTACATTTACACTCCACAGAATTCAACAGCGTTGGTTTGGTTCCGATCGGGCAAAAATCCAGGGACTAGTTCATTTTTTTTTTTTTTCATAAAATGCAAATTAGCGGGAAAATTTGCATACCGGAAATGAAATCGGAGATAGCCATTTTTTAAGTTTGGAGCCAAGGATTCCAATGACACCAATCACTTTGTTGTGCGACATCCGGTTTACGAGCATTGAGCCCAAACGCATTGGCCATCGCTATAGCGCCACCTATGGACCGACATGGCTGGCTCCAAGTATCTGAGTAGCGAGCAAGACTACTACCATCCGACAAAGTCTCGAGTTTCTACGACTTACGGTTTGGGCTGGGCGACGCGTTTTATGGCGGAAGAATAATAATAAGAAGAAGAAGAAGAAGAATAAAAATCCTTACAAATACAATAGGTTTTCAGCCCTTCGGGCTCGAAACCCTAAAAATCCTTACAAATACAATAGGTTTTCAGCACTTCGTGCTCGAAACCCTAACGAGCACTTTTAAGGCATCTAAAGCATCTTTGCCTTCATCAAGTAGGCCGAGGACTCTCATAGTAAAACACCCAAGTGGACGATACTCCCAACGCCTGAAAAATTATAGATACAGTCAGCAACGGTGCATAGACACTACGCATGATTACACACATATGCACATATATGCCTGGTCAACACCTCATGCCTGGTCAAGAAGGCTCACCAGCGTCTCTTCTTTCTGAGGACACTGAAGAAGAACCAACTGTCTTCAACTATCCTGGTGAACTTCTATCGCTGCACGATAGAGAGCATCCTGACCAACTGTGTCACAGTCTGGTACGGGAACTGTTCTGTTGCTGAGCGCAAGGCACTGCAGCGGGTGGTGAAAACAGCCCAGCGCATCACAGGGACTACACTTTCTCCCATTGAGGACATCCAGAAGAAACGCTGTCTGCGTCGAGCTCGCAGCATTCTCAAGGACTCCTCTCACCCCGCTCATAGACTGTTTACTCTCCTGCCTTCTGGTAGGCGCTTCCGGTGCCTCCGGACAAGAACCAGCAGACTAAGAAACAGCTTTTTTCCCAGAGCTGTTTCATTATTGAACTCTGCCCCCCACTGATTCCAGTACCTCTCATACCATTAACTCCAATGCTGCTACAACATTGTTTACATTGCACTACAGGGCTGCATGCATGACTGAACTGTACACACCAGTACTTCATGTTATCTGCTCTACCGGACTGTTTACACACACACAGCATCATTTGCACTCTATACTGCTCACTTGCACACCAGGAATATTTAACTGAATGCTCATTTGCACTAATGGACCACTTCCATAACTGCACTAACCTATCTACTGCACTGTAATTCTATTAACTGCATCTAGTCATCTACTGCACTGTAACTTCAATAACTGCATTAACTAACCAACTGTACGGTAACTCTATTAACTGCATCTACTCATCAATTGCACTATAACTTCAATAACTGCATTAACTAATCAACTGCACTGTAACCTTATTAACTGCATTAACTCATATACTGCACCGTAACTTTAATAACTGCATTAACTTCAACTGCATTAACTCACCTATTGCACTGCAATAACTTTAATAACCAATGTCAATAATCTATGCATACCTAAGTCACTTGCACTATTTTAGTCTAAATTATTATCTGTTCATGTCCACCTGTACATTAATGTTCATAGTACATAGTCATCTGTATATATTGTTCATAGTATATACCTTCTGTCATATTTTCATAGAACACACCTACTGCAAAATATTTTTATAATCCATGCCCACTGTATTATATTCTCACTATTGTATTCTGTATTTATTCTAACTGTATATCCTGCACTTGCTAACTGCACTTCTGGTTAGACCTAAACTACATTTCGTTACAGTGTACTTGTATATGTGTAATGACAATAAAGTTGAATCTAATCTAATCTAATATAGTACACTTGAGGGGAATCATCTTTTCAGGTTCATTTGGTCACATCCATTTAAGAAATGATCTTGCATTGAGATAAATGCATTGAGTTGCTGCAATGTGACTGGCTGAGTAACAATTTGGGTTTACATGCAATTAAACTGGTGTACATAATAAAGGTGTGTGTTAAGTTTAGCAAAACAGCATCTTACAAGCAGCCAGAAATGTTCTATATTTATAGATGTTTGAATATGGAGCAACGTTTAATGTGTAGTGCTTTATATGTCTAACACCTTGTTCCTGTGAGACAGGAAACGTATCTCTTGTCCGATAACCATCATATTTAGCATGCTTGTTTAGTCTAATAAGATGTATGATTGTACTTAATGGCAAGTCAATTGGATTATTTGTTAAGGAGAAGCGAGCTTTCAGGTACACCGTTCACTTGAATATAATAAAGGACCCTGTAGTGGTCATGCAAGTGAAAAAGTTGAAGATGTTTTTGATAGTTATTGATCTAGACAGTCCAGAGAATTGTACTGTGGTGGAAATGTTGAAATCGCTTGAAAAACCTAGGACAAGTTCGCAAAAGCAGCTTCTTAACATCATCACAGATAACTCACAAACTGTTTGATCGACATCAATGGTTCAGAAGCCAAATTTGTTTGGAATTATGAGAGCTTTCATATGATATCGATAGTTTGTGTAAATGTCAAATGTCACGTGATACACAATTGTTAAGGCAACCAAAGATGTGTCAATTTTGCCATTTTTACTGTTATAGCGCCACCTAGTGTCCAAACGCCGCGGTATTTTGTAGGTCATCTCGGAGTGATGGTCTACACATATGTTCCAAGCCCCATGATGATATCTCTAATAGTGCTCGAGTTATGGGCATTTTAATGTAATAGGCTCCGCCTATTTAAAATGTTTACGCCCCTAAGCAACCGTGAAAGGAAATTTCAACTTTTTTTTGATAATTATTTACCTTCACACTCCAGAGAAGTCATTTGCATTGGTTTGGATTCGATCGGTCGAAAAACCTAGGACAAGTTCGCGAAAGTAGGTTTTTGACATAATCAGCGATAACTCACGAACCGTTTGATCGACAGAAGCGTTTCCAGAGGCAAAGTTGTTCAGAATGAGAAGAGCTATCATATGATAACAATAGTTTGAGTATATGTCAAATGTCACGTGATATACAATTGTTTATGCACTCTAAAATAGTTACTTCGCCCCCCGGTGGCCGAATGAGTTCATATTTCTTACAGACCTTCTGGACCATGAGTCGAACAAGCCCAGCGAGTGTCGTTTCGATCGGCCTCCGTTAACCCGGTCTAATGAGTGCTCAAACTTCATTAGCCGATGACCGCCATGTTTCATTTGATACGCCACTGTCCTTTTATACAGTCATGGTGCATGACACAAAGACACACCATACCAAATAATAAGTCGATCGGGCAAACGGTTGGGTAGTTATAGCCCTTTTCGAGTTCATGTATATTATAGCGCCACCTAGTGGCCAAGCGCCAACTCCTTTTTACTGTGACCCCGGACTGAGAGTCTACACATAGGGTACAAGCCCCATGAAGATTGCTCAAACGGTTCATAAGTTATGGCCATTTTAGTCAACCATGGCACTTCCGGTTCAGACGTTTTGGCGCCCCCTAGCAACGGTGAATCGAAATTTCAACGTTTTTTTGATAATTATTCACATTCACACTCCACAGAATTCATCAGCGTTGGTTTGGTTCCGATCGGGCAAAAATCCAGGGACTAGTTCATTTTTTTTTTTTTTCATAAAATGCAAATTAGCGGACTAATTTGCATACCGGAAATGAAATCGGAGATATACGTTTTTTAAGTTTTGAGCCAATGATTACATTGATATAAAACACTTGGGTGTGCGACAAACGGTTTAGGAGTAACGAGCGTAAAGGCGCTTTTCATCGCTGTAGCGCCACCTATGGGCCGATTTGGCTGGGTCCATGTGTCAGAGTAGCCAACAAGACTACTACCATCTGACCAAGTCTCAGCTCTGTCGGCCTTACGGTTTAGGCTGCACGATCAGTTTTATTGGCAGAATAATAATAGGAATTAAAGCTGCAAGCAGCATTTATCGGGTTTCGAGTTTTAAGGCAGTCAAAAGCAGTCATGCATTCATGAACATTTTAGGGGGTCACACCACAACAAACGCATGAAGGATCAAAGTCCAACACACACACGCACAGAAAAATGACAGGTATGAACTCATAGAAACTATGCATTCTTACAGAAACATGCACATATACTACAAGAATGTTATTTTTCTGACTGTCAAATCATTTGGACAATTTGTTAATGAGTATCCGATTTTCATTGTTGTTGGCTTTTAAATTGAAGCGAAGGTGCTTTCAAACTCAAGAAGTCTGAAGTTCCTGGGCCGAGACGTTTGTTTTCAAAGCGTATCAGAACCTGTAGATGTATGTCACGTTATACACAATTGTTTCGCCCCCAGTGGCCAAATGAGTTCATATTTCTTACAGACCTTCGGGACCAGGACACGAACAAGCCCTGCGAGTGTCATTTTAATCGGCCTCCATTAACCCTGTCAATTGAGTGCAAAAATTTCACTGGCCGATGGCGGCCATGTTTTTTGAGAAACGCCAAAGTCCTTTTATACAGTCAGGGTGCATGACACAAAGACACACCATACCAAATAATAAGTCGATCGGGCAAACGGTTGCGTAGTTATAGCCTTTTTCGACTTCTTTGCTATTATAGCGCCACCTAGTGGCCAAACACCGAGTCTTTTTTATTGTGACCCCGGACTGAGGGTCTACACATACGGTCTAAGCCCCGTGAAGATAGCTCAAACGGTTCACGAGTTATGGTCATTTTAGTGAAACAGGCTACTTCCGGTTCGGACGTTTTGATGCCCCCTAGCGACCCTGAATCGAAATTTCAACTTCCTTTTATGATTATTCATATTCACACTCCACAGAATTCATCAGCGTTGGTTTGGTTCCGATCGGACAAAAATCCAGGGACTAGTTCATTTTTTTTATTTTTTATAAAATGCAAATTAGCGGAAAAATTTGCATACCGGAAATGAAATCGGAGATAGCCATTTTTTAAGTTTGGAGCCAAGGATTCCAATGACACCAAACACTTGAATGTGCGACATTTGATTTACGAGCATTGAGCCCAAACGCATTGGCCATCGCTATAGCGCCACCTATGGACCGACATGGCTGGCTCCGAGTATCTGAGTAGCGAGCAAGACTACTACCATCCGACAAAGTCTCGAGTTTCTACAATTTACGGTTTGGGCTGGGCAACACGTTTTATGGCGGAAGAATAATAATAAGAAGAAATATAACTGCAAGCAGTAATAACGGGTTTCTCGTCATCTGAGCCATCTAAGGCACTGTGACATCATTGAACAGGCTCAGGGGTCCCTCCCCAACACAACCACAACAGATCAAAGTCCTGCACACACAGAAAAATGACAGGATTAAGCAGCAATCCTCGGGTAGATGAGACGGGAATCACGCGAAGTTCAGAAGTGTGCGGTGTCAAACATTCCTTCAGGGTTCTTCATATGTATTATACTACTTAATTGCAAGTCAGTTGGATTATTTATTAAGTAGTAGCGACCTTAAACGTACATTCTTCACGTTAATATAATAAAGGACCCTGTAATGGTCACACAACAAAAAAACTCAACATGTTTTTGATCATTATTGACCTAGAGAGTCCAGAGAATTGTACTGTGGTGGAAATTAAGAAATTGCTTGAAAATCTAAGAACTAGTTAGCAAAAGTATGTTTTTAACATCGTCACCGATAACTCGTGAACCGTTTGATTGACATCAATGGATCAAGAGGCAAAGTTGTTCAGACTGTAGAGAACTATCATATGATATCATTAGTTTGTGTAAATGTCAAATGTCACGTGATGCACAATTGAATAAGAAATGAAATAAGCGTCAATTTTGCCATTTTTACTGTTTTAGCGCCACCTAGTGTCCAAACGCCACCTTCTTTTGTAGGTGAACTCAGAGTGATGGTCTACACATATGTTCCAAGCCCCATGATGATGTGTTAATCCGTTCTGGATTTATGGCCATTTTAATGTGATAGGCTCCGCCCAGTTCAGTTTTTGGCCCCCCCTACCGTGTATGAATATAAATTTCAACTTTTTTTCAAAAATTATTTACATTCACACTCCACGGAAGTCATCTGCATTGGTTTGGTTCCGATCGGTTGAAAAACCAAGGACTAGTTCCGAAAGTAGATTTTTGACATCGTCAGCGATAACTCACGATCCGTTTGATCGACAGAAGCGTGTCCAGAGGCAATGTTGTTCAGAATGAGGAGAGCTATCATATGATGTAAATAGTTTGAGTATGTGTCAAATGTCACGTGATACACAATTGTTTATGCACTCTAAAACCGTTACTTCGCCCCCTGGTGGCCGAATGAGTTCATATTTCTTACAGACCTTCTGGACCACAAGTCGAATAAGCCCAGCGAGTGTCGTTTCGATCGGCCCCCGTTAACCCTGTGTAATGAGTGCTCAAAATTCATTGGCCGATAGCGGCCATGTTTTTTGAGAAACGTCAAAGTCCTTTTATACAGTCACGGTGCATGACACAAAGACACACCATACCAAATAATAAGTCGATCGGGCAAACGGTTGCGTAGTTATAGCCCTTTTCGAGTTCTTTGCTATTATAGCGCCACCTAGTGGCCAAACGCCAACTCCTTTTTACTGTGATCCTGGACTGAGAGTCTACACATAGGGTCCAAGCCCCGTGAAGATATCTCAAACGGTTCACGAGTTATGGCCATTTCAGTGAAACAGGCTACTTCCGGTTCGGACGTTTTGATGCCCCCTAGCGGCCCTGAATCGAAATTTCAACTTCTTTTTATGATTATTCATATTCACACTCCACAGAATTCATCAGCGTTGGTTTGGTTCCGATCGGGCAAAAATCCAGGGACTAGTTCATTTTTTTTTTTTTTTGTAAAATGCAAATTAGCGGAAAAATTTGCATACCGGAAATGAAATCGGAGATAGCCATTTTTTAAGTTTGGAGCCAAGGATTCCAATGACACCAAAAACTTTGTTGTGCGACATCCGGTTTATGAGCAATGAGCACAAACGCATTGGCCATCGCTATTGCGCCCCCTATGGGCCGATTTGGCTGGGTCATTGTATCTGAGTAACCTGCACAGATACAACCAATTGACAAAGTCTCGAGTTTCTACGAGTTACACTTTGGGCTGGGCGATGTGTTTTAGCGCGGAAAAATAATAATAATTAAAGCTGCAAGCAGCATTTATCGGGTTTCGAGTTTTAAGGCAGTCAAAAGCAGTCGTGCATTCATGAACAGTTTAGGGGGTCACACCACAACAAACGCATGAAGGTTCAAAGTCCAACACACACAGACACAGAAAAATGACAGGTATGAACTCATAGAAACTATGCATGCTTACAGAAACATGCAAATATACTACAATAATGTTATTTTCCTGACTGTCAAATCATTTGGACAATTCGTTAATGAGTATCCGATTTTCATTGTTGTTGGCTTTTAAATTGAAGCGATGGTGCTTTCAAACTCAAGAAGTCTGAAGTTCCTGGGCCGAGACGTTTATTTTCAAAGCGTATCAGAGCCTGTAGATGTATAACCGTTGCATATTTACAGTATTTAGTGCCATTGTTCATGTTATAGCCCCACCTAGTGTCCAATCACCTTGTTATTTTTACAGTGAGCTCAGAGCGATGGTCTACACATATGTGTAAAGCCCTGTGAAGCTATCTCAAACCCTTCTCTAACAACGTCCGTTTAAGTGTCTTAGGCTCCGCCCAGTTCAGTTTTGGCCCCCCTTACCGTGTATGAATAGAAATTTCTATTTTTTTTCAATGATTATTTACATTCAAACTCCACAGAAGTCATCCGCATTGGTTTGGTTCCAATCGGTTGAAAAACCAAGGACTAGTTTGCAAAAGTAGGTTTTTTACATTATCAGCGATAACTCACGAACCGTTTGATCGACAGAAGCGTGTCCAGAGACAAAGTTGTTCAGAATGAGAAGAGCTATCATATGATGTAAATAGTTTGGGTATATGTCAAATGTCACGTGATACACAATTGTTTTTAGAATTGAAATGCGTGTCAATTTTGCCATTTTTACTTGTTTAGCGCCACCTAGTGTCCAAACGCCACTTTCTTTTGTATGTGACCTCGGAGTGATGGTCTACACATTTGTTCCAAGCCCCATGATGATGTGTTAATCCGTTCTGGATTTATGGCCATTTTTATGTGATAGGCTCTGCCCAGTTCAGTTTTTGGCCCCCCCTACCGTGTATGAATACAAATTTCAACTTTTTTTCAATGATTATTTACATTCAAACTCCACAGAAGTCATATGCATTAGTTTGGTTCCGATCGGTTGAAAAACCAGGGACTAGTTCGCAAAAGTAGGTTTTTAACATCATCAGCGATAACTCACGAACCGTTTCATCGACAGAAGCGTGTCCGGAGGCAAAGTTGTTCAGAATGAGGAGTGCTATCATATGATGTAAATAGTTTGAGTATATGTCAAATGTCACGTGATACACAATTGTTTAAGCACTGTAAAAACGTTTTTTCGCCCCCCGGTGGCCGAATAAGTTCATATTTCTTACAGACCTTCAGGACCACGAGTCGAACAAGCCCTGCGAGTGTCGATTCGATCGGCCCCCGTTAACCCTGTCTATTGAGTGCTCAAAATTCATTGGCCGATGGCGGCCATGTTTTTTGAGAAACGCCAAAGTCCTTTTATACAGTCACGGTGCATGACACAAAGACACACCATACCAAATAATAAGTCGATCGGGCAAACGGTTGCGTAGTTATAGCCCTTTTCGAGTTCTTTGCTATTATAGCGCCACCTAGTGGCCAAACACCGAGTTTTTTTTATTGTGACCCCGGACTGAGGGTCTACACATACGGTCTAAGCCCCGTGAAGATAGCTCAAACGGTTCACGAGTTATGGTCATTTTAGTGAAATAGGCTACTTCCGGTTCAGACGTTTTGGCGCCCCCTAGCAACGGTGAATCGAAATTTCAACTTTTTTTCAATGAATATTTACATTCACACTCCACAGAATTCATCAGCGTTGGTTTGGTTCCGATCGGGCAAAAATCCAGGGACTAGTTCATTTTTTATTTTTTTCATAAAATGCAAATTAGCGGAAAAATTTGCATACCGGAAATGAAATCGGAGATAGCCATTTTTTAAGTTTGGAGCCAAGGATTCCATTGACACCAAACACTTTGTTGTGCGACATCCGGTTTACGAGCATTGAGCCCAAACGCATTGGCCATCGCTATAGCGCCACCTATGGACCGACATGGCTGGCTCCGAGTATCTGAGTAGCGAGCAAGACTACTACCATCCGACAAAGTCTCGAGTTTCTACGACTTACGGTTTGGGCTGGGCGACGCGTTTTATGGCGGAAGAATAATAATAAGAAGAAGAAGAAGAAATATAGCTGCAAGCAGCAATTATCGGGTTTCGAGAAGTTTAGGTAAGTAAACGTCGACCAGTCTCAGGGATGGCAAACTAACATGTCCACAATCGACAATACAACCCCACACCCAGAAAAACGAGTCAAAGGGTCAGCATTGGCTCATACAGACCCAGGCATGCTCACACACACATGCACATATAGGACATAGATTACATTTTCTCATATCAAGTCATTCGTATAATTCAGTAGCGAGACTCACGTTATCAGGATAAATTAGTCAAATCCATTTCAGAAATGGCCCTAACACACATCCTCAATGAATGATAGGCCTTTAGACCCAGAATTTTGACTTAGGTGATCAGTAACGGTCTATGCAGACTACGCATGCTTACAAAGACATGTATGAAAAGCCCATTTGAATGAATATTTCGCCTTTTGGACTTTTATGAAGCTATGCCTCTTCTGATGAGCATGCTTGTTTTGAGTCATAATATGTATAATACTACTTAATTGCAAGTCAGTTGGATTATTTATTAAGGAGTAGCAACCTTTAACGTACATTATTCATGTTAATATAAAAAAGGACCCTGTAATGGTCACACAACAAAAAAAACTCAACATGTTTTTAATCATTGTTGACCTAGAGAGTCCAGAGAATTCTACTATGGTGGAAATTTTGAAATTGCTTGAAAATCAAAGAACTAGTTTGCAAAAGTACGATTTTAACATCATCAGCAATAACTCCTGAACCATTTGATTGACATCAATAGATCAAGAGGCAAATTTGTTCAGAATGAGAAGAGCTATCATATGATATCAATAGTTTGTGTGTTTGTCAAATGTCACGTGATACACAATTGTTTAAGTAATGAAATACACGTCAATTTTGCCATTTTTACTGTTTTAGCGCCACCTAGTGTCCAAACGCCACCTTCTTTTGAAGGTGACCTCAGAGTGATGGTCTACACATTTATTCCAAGCCCCATGATGATGTGTTAAGCCGTTCTGGATTTATGGCCATTTTAATGTGATAGGCTCCGCCCAGTTCAGTTTTTGCCCCCCCCTACCGTGTATGAATATAAATTTCAACCTTTTTTCAATGATTATTTACATTCACACTCCACAGAAGTCATCTGCATTGGTTTGGTTCCGATCGGTTGAAAAACCAAGGACTAGTTCGCGAAAGTAGATTTTTGACATCGTCAGCGATAACTCACGAACCGTTTGATTGACAGAAGCGTGTCAGGAGACAAAGTTGTTCAGAATGAGAAGAACTATCATATGATGTAAATAGTTTGAGTATATGTCAAATGTCACGTGATACACAATTGTTTATGCACTCTAAAACCGTTACTTCGCCCCCCGGTGGCCGAATGAGTTCATATTTCTTACAGACCTTCAGGACCACGAGTCGAACAAGCCCAGCGAGTGTCATTTTGATCGGCCCCTGTTAACCCTGTGTAATGAGTGCTCAAAATTCATTGGCCGATAGCGGCCATGTTTTTTGAGAAACGTCAAAGTCCTTTTATACAGTCACGGTGCATGACACAAAGACACACCATACCAAATAATAAGTCAATCGGGCAAACGGTTGCGTAGTTAGAGCCTTTTTCGACTTCTTTGCTATTATAGCGCCACCTAGTGACCAAACACCGAGTCTTTTTTATTGTTACCCCGGACTGAGGGTCTACATATACGGTCTAAGCCCCGTGAAGATAGCTCAAACGGTTTACGAGTTATGGTCATTTTAGTGAAACAGGCTACTTCCGGTTCGGACGTTTTGATGCCCCCTAGGGACCCTGAATCGAAATTTCAACTTCCTTTTATGATTATTCATATTCACACTCCACAGAATTCATCAGCGTTGGTTTGGTTCCGATCGGGCAAAAATCCAGGGACTAGTTCATTTTTTTTTTTTTTCATAAAATGCAAATTAGCGGAAAAATTTGCATACCGGAAATGAAATCGGAGATATACGTTTTTTAAGTTTGGAGCCAAGGATTCCAATGACACCAAACACTTTGTAGTGCGACATCCGGTTTACGAGCATTGAGCCCAAACGCATTGGCCATCGCTATAGCGCCACCTATGGACCGACATGGCTGGCTCCGAGTATCTGAGTAGCGTGCAAGACTACAACCATCCGACAAAGTCTCGAGTTTCTACGACTTACGGTTTGGGCTGGGCAACGCGTTTTATGGCGGAATAATAATAATAAGAAGAAGAAGAAGAAGAAGAATAAAAATCCTTACAAAAACAATAGGTTTTCAGCACTTCGTGCTCGAAACCCTAATAATAATAAAAATCCTTACAAATACAATAGGTTTTCAGCCCTTCGGGCTCGAAACCCTAAATATAGCTGCAAGCAGCAATTATCGGGTTTCGAGAAGTTTAGGTAAGTAAACGTCGACCAGTCTCAGGGATGGCAAACTAACATGTCCACAAACGACAATACAACCCCACACCCAGAAAAATGAGTCAAAGGGTCAGCATTGGCTCATACAGACCCAGGCATGCTCACACACACATGCACATATAGGACATACATTACATTTTCTCATATCAAGTCATTCGGACAATTCAGTAGCAAGACTCACGTTATCAGGATAAATAGGTCAAATCCATTTCAGAAATGGCCCTAACACACATCCTCAATGAATGATAGCCTTTAGACCCAGAATTTTGACTTAGGTGATCAGTAACAGTCTATGCAGACTACGCATGCTTACAAAGACATGTATGAAAAGCCCATTTGAATGAATATTTCACCTTTTGGACTTTTATGAAGGCATGCCTCTTCTGATGAGCATGCTTGTTTTGAGTCAAAATATGTATAATACTACTTAATTGCAAGTCCTTTGGATTATTTATTAAGGAGTAGCAACCTTTAACGTACATTATTCACCTTAATATAAAAAAGGACCCTGTAATGGACACACAACAAAAAAAAACTCAACATGTTTTTAATCATTGTTGACCTATAGAGTCCAGAGAATTGTACTATGGTGGAAATTTTGAAATTGCTTGAAAATCAAAGAACTAGTTTGCAAAAGTACGATTTTAACATCATCAGCAATAACTCCTGAACCGTTTGATTGACATCAATAGATCAAGAGGCAAATTTGTTCAGAATGAGAAGAGCTATCATATGATATCAATAGTTTGTGTGTATGTCAAATGTCACGTGATACACAATTGTTTAAGTAATGAAATACGCGTCAATTTTGCCATTTCTACTGTTTTAGCGCCACCTAGTATCCAAACGGCACCTTCTTTTGTAGGTGACCTCGGAGTGATGGTCTACACATATGTTCCAAGCCCCATGATGATGTGTTAATCCGTTCTGGATTTATGGCCATTTTAATGTAATAGGCTCCGCCCAGTTCAGTTTTTGCCCCCCCCCACCGTGTATGAATATAAATTTCAACTTTTTTTCAATGATTATTTACATTCACACTCCACAGAAGTCATCTGCATTGGTTTGGTTCCGATCGGTTGAAAAACCAAGGACTAGTTCGCGAAAGTAGATTTTTGACATCGTCAGCGATAACTCTCGATCCGTTTGATCGACAGAAGCGTGTCCAGAGGCAAAGTTGTTAAGAATGAGAAGAGCAAACATATGATGTAAATAGTTTGAGTATGTGTCAAATGTCACGTGATACAGAATTGTTTATGCACTCTAAAACCGTTACTTCGCCCCCTAGTGGCCGAATGAGTTCATATTTCTTACAGACCTTCAGGACCACGAGTCGAACATGCCCAGCGAGTGTCGTTTCGATCGGCCTCCGTTAACCCTGTGTAATGAGTGCTCAAAATTCATTGGCCGCTGGCGGCCATGTTTTTTGAGAAACCCCAAAGTCCTTTTATACAGTCATGTTGCATGACACAAAGACACACCATACCAAATAATAAGTCGATCGGGCCAACGGTTGGGTAGTTATTGCCGTTTTCGAGATATTTGCTATTATAGCGCCACCTAGTGGCCAAACACCGAGTCTTTTTTATTATGACCCCGTACTGAGGGTCCTCACATATGGTCTAAGCCCCGTGAAGATTGCTCAAACCGTTCTCTAGGTATAGCCATTTTAGCGAAATAGGCAACTTTCGGTTCGGATGTTTTGATGCCCCCTAGCGACCCTGAATCGAATTTTCAACTTTCTTTTATGATTATTTATATTCACACTCCACAGAATTCATCAGCGTTGGTTTGGTTCCGATCGGGCAAAAATCCAGGGACTAGTTCATTTTTTTTTTTTTTCATAAAATGCAAATTAGCGAAAAAATTTGCATACCGGAAATGAAATCGGAGATATACGTTTTTTAAGTTTGGAGCCAAGGATTCCAATGACACCAAACACTTTGTTGTGTGACATCCGGTTTACGAGCATTGAGCCCAAACGCATTGGCCATCGCTATAGCGCCACCTATGGACCGACATGGCTGGCTCCGAGTATCTGAGTAGCGTGCAAGACTACTACCATCTGACCAAGTCTCGAGTTTCTACGACTTACGGTTTGGGCTGGGCGACGCGTTTTATGGCGGAATAATAATAATAAGAAGAAGAAGAAGAAGAAGAAGAATAAAAATCCTTACAAAAACAATAGGTTTTCAGCACTTCGTGCTCGAAACCCTAACAAGCAGCATTTAGCGGGTTCGAGCACTTTTAAGGCATCTAAAGCAGCTTTGCCTTCATCAAGTAGGCCGAGGACTCTCATACTAAAACACCCAAGTGGACGATACTCCCAACGCCTGAAAAATCATAGATACGGTCAGCAACTGTTCATAGACACTACGCATGATTACACACATATGCACATAGAGTACACTTGAGGGGAATCAGCTTTTCAGGTTCATTTGGTCACATCCATTTAAGAAATGACCCCGTCTAAATGCCTAAATGCATTGAGTTGCTGCCATGTGACTGCTGAGTAGCTATTTGGGTTTACATGCAATTAAACTGGTGTACATAATAAAGGTGTGTGTTAAGTTTGGCAAAACAGGATCTTACAACCACCCAGACATGTTCTATATTTATAGACGTGTGAATATGGAGTAACGTTTAATGTGTAGTGCTTTATATGTCTAACACCTTGTTCCTGTGAGACAGGAAACGTATCTCTTGTCCAATAACCATCATATTTTGCATGCTTGTTTAGTCTAATAAGATGTATGATTGTACTTAATGGCAAGTCAATTGGATTATTTGTTAAGGAGAAGCGAGCTTTCAGGTACACCGTTCACTTGAATATAATAAAGGACCCTGTAGTGGTCATGCAAATGAAAAAGTTGAACTTGTTTTTGATAGTTATTTATCTAGAGAGTCCAGAGAATTGTACGGTGGTGGAAATTTTAAAATCGCTTGAAAAACCTAGGACAAGTTCGCAAAAGTAGGTTCTTAACATCATCACAGATAACTCACAAACAGTTTGATCGACATCAATGGTTCAAGAGCCAAATTTGTTTGGAATTATGAGAACTTTCATATGATATCGATAGTTTGTGTAAATGTCAAATGTCACGTGTTACACAATTGTTAAGGCAACCAAAGATGTGTCAATTTTGCCATTTTTACTGTTATAGCGCCACCTAGTGTCCAAACGCCGCGATATTTTGTAAGTCATCTCGGAGTGACAGTCTTCACAAATGTTCCAAGCCCTATGATGATATCTCTAATAGTGCTCGAGTTATGGGCATTTTAATGTAATAGGCTCCGCCGATTTAAAATGTTAACGCCCCTAAGCGACCGTGAAAGGAAATTTCAACTTTTTTTTGATAATTATTTACATTCACACTCCAGAGAAGTCATTTGCATTGGTTTGGATTCGATCGGTCGAAAAACCTAGGACAAGTTCGCGAAAGTAGGTTTTTGACATAATCAGCGATAACTCACGAACCGTTTGATCGACAGAAGCGTGTCCAGAGGCAAAGTTGTTCAGATTGAGAAGAGCTATCATATGATGTAAATAGTTTGAGTATAAGTCAAATGTCACGTGATATACAATTGTTTATGCACTCCAAAAACGTTACTTCGCCCCCCGGTGGCCGAATGAGTTCATATTTCTTACAGACCTTCTGGACCATGAGTCGAACAAGCCCAGCGAGTGTCGTTTCGATCGGCCTCCGTTAACCCGGTCTAATGAGTGCTCAAACTTCATTGGCCAATGACCGCCATGTTTCATTAGATACGCCACTGTCCTTTTATACAATCACCGTGCATGACACAAAGACACACCATACCAAATAATAAGTCGATCGGGCAAACGGTTGGGTAGTTATAGCCCTTTTCGAGTTCATGTATATTATAGCGCCACCTAGTGGCCAAGCGCCAACTCCTTTTTACTGTGACCCCGGACTGAGAGTCTACACATAGGGTACAAGCCCCATGAAGATTGCTCAAACGGTTCATAAGTTATGGCCATTTTAGTCAACCATGGCACTTCCGGTTCAGACGTTTTGGCGCCCCCTAGCAATGGTGAATCGAAATTTCAACGTTTTTTTGATAATTATTCACATTCACTCTCCACAGAATTCATCAGCGTTGGTTTGGTTCCGATCGGGCAAAAATCCAGGGACTAGTTCATTTTATTTTTTTTGCATAAAATGCAAATTAGCGGAAAAATTTGCATACCGGAAATGAAATCGGAGATATACGTTTTTTAAGTTTTGAGCCAATGATTACAATGATATAAAACACTTGGGTGTGCGACAAACGGTTTAGGAGTAAAGAGTGCAAACGCGCTTTTCATCGCTGTAGCGCCACCTATGGGCCGATTTGGCTGGGTCCATGTATCTGAGTAGCGACAAGGACTACTACCATCTGACCAAGTCTCAGCTCTGTCGGCCTTACGGTTTAGGCTGCCCATTCAGTTTTAGGGAAGAATAATAAGAAAAAGAATAAAACCAACAAATACAATAGGTTTCTAGCCCTACGGGCTCGAACCCTAAAAATCCTTACAAATACAATAGGTTTTCAGCCCTTCGGGCTCGAAACCCTAATAAAAATCCTTACAAATACAATAGGTTTTCAGCCCTTCGGGCTCGAAACCCTAATAAAAATCCTTACAAATACAATAGGTTTTCAGCCCTTCGGGCTCGAAACCCTAATAACGGGTTTCTCGTCATCTGAGCCATCCAAGGCACTGTGACATCATTGAACAGGCTCAGGGGTCACTCCCCAACACAACCACAACAGATCAAAGTCCTGCACACACAGAAAAATGACAGGATTAAGCAGCAATCGTCGGGTAGATGAGACGGGAATCACGCGAAGTTCAGAAGTGTGCGGTGTCAAACATTCCTTCAGGGTTCTTCATATGTATTATACTACTTAATTGCAAGTCAGTTGGATTATTTATTAAGTAGTAGCGACCTTAAACGTACATTCTTCACGTTAATATATCAAAGGACCCTGTAATGGTCACACAACAAAAAAACTCAACATGTTTTTGATCATTATTGACCTAGAGAGTCCAGAGAATTGTACTGTGGTGGAAATTAAGAAATTGCTTGAAAATCTAAGAAGTAGTTAGCAAAAGTATGTTTTTAACATCGTCACCGATAACTCGTGAACCGTTTGATTGACATCAATGGATCAAGAGGCAAAGTTGTTCAGAATGTAGAGGACTATCGTATGATATCATTAGTTTGTGTAAATGTGAAATGTCACGTGATGCACAATTGTTTAAGAAATGAAATACGCATCAATTTTGCCATTTTTACTGTTTTAGCGCCACCTAGTGTCCAAACGCCACCTTCTTTTTTAGGTGACCTCAGAGTGATGGTCTACACATATGTTCCAAGCCCCATGATGATGTGTTAATCCGTTCTGGATTTATGGCCATTTTAATGTGATAGGCTCCGCCCAGTTCAGTTTTTGGCCCCCCCTACCGTGTATGAATATAAATTTCAACTTTTTTTTAATAATTATTTACATTCACACTCCACAGAAGTCGTCTGCTTTGGTTTGGTTCCGATGGGTTTTGAAAAACCAAGGACTAGTTCGCAAAAGTAGATTTTTGACATCGTCAGCGATAACTCACGAACCGTTTGATCTACAGAAGCGTGTCCAGAGGCAAAGTTGTTCAGAATGAGAAGAGCTATCATATGATGTAAATAGTTTGAGTATGTGTCAAATGTCACGTGATTCACAATTGTTTATGCACTCTAAAACCGTTACTTCGCCCCCTGGTGGCCGAATGAGTTCATATTTCTTACAGACCTTCTGGACCACAAGTCGAATAAGCCCAGCGAGTGTCGTTTCGATCGGCCCCCGTTAACCCTGTGTAATGAGTGCTCAAAATTCATTGGCCGATAGCGGCCATGTTTTTTGAGAAACGTCAAAGTCCTTTTATACAGTCACGGTGCATGACACAAAGACACACCATACCAAATAATAAGTCGATCGGGCAAACGGTTGCGTAGTTATAGCCCTTTTCGAGTTCTTTGCTATTATAGCGCCACCTAGTGGCCAAACACCAACTCCTTTTTACTGTGATCCTGGACTGAGAGTCTACACATAGGGTCCAAGCCCCGTGAAGATATCTCAAACGGTTCACGAGTTATGGCCATTTCAGTGAAACAGGCTACTTCCGGTTCGGACGTTTTGATGCCCCCTAGCGGCCCTGAATCGAAATTTCAACTTCTTTTTATGATTATTCATATTCACACTCCACAGAATTCATCAGCGTTGGTTTGGTTCCGATCGGGCAAAAATCCAGGGACTAGTTCATTTTTTTTTTTTTTCATAAAATGCAAATTAGCGGAAAAATTTGCATACCGGAAATGAAATCGGAGATAGCCATTTTTTAAGTTTGGAGCCAAGGATTCCAATGACACCAAAAACTTTGTTGTGCGACATCCGGTTTATGAGCAATGAGCACAAACGCATTGGCCATCGCTATAGCGCCCCCTATGGGCCGATTTGGCTGGGTCATTGTATCTGAGTAACCTGCACAGATACAACCAATTGACAAAGTCTCGAGTTTCTACGACTTACGGTTTGGGCTGGGCGATGCGTTTTAGCGCGGAAAAATAATAATAAGAAGAAGAATAAAAATCCTTACAAATACAATAGGTTTTCAGCCCTTCGGGCTCGAAACCCTAATTAAAGCTGCAAGCAGCATTTAGCGGGTTCGAGCACTTTTAAGGCATCTAAAGCATCTTTGCCTACATCAAGTAGGCCAAGGACTCTCATAGTAAAACACCCAAGTGGACGATACTCCCAACGCCTGAAAAATTATAGATACAGTCAGCAACGGTGCATAGACACTACGCATGATTACACACATATGCACATATAGTACACTTGAGGGGAATCATCTTTTCAGGTTCATTTGGTCACATCCATTTAAGAAATGATCTTGCATCGAGATAAATGCATTGAGTTGCTGCAATGTGACTGGCTGAGTAACAATTTGGGTTTACATGCAATTAAACTGGTGTACATAATAAAGGTGTGTGTTAAGTTTAGCAAAACAGCATCTTACAAGCAGCCAGACATGTTCTATATTTATAGACGTGTGAATATGGAGCAACGTTTAATGTGTAGTGCTTTATATGTCTAACACCTTGTTCCTGTGAGACAGGAAACGTATCTCTTGTCCGATCACCATCATATTTTGCACACGTGTTTAGTGTAATAAGATGTATGATTGTACTTAATGGCAAGTCAATTGGATTATTTGTTAAGGAGTAGCGAGCTTTCAGGTACACCGTTCACTTGAAAATAATAAAGGACCCTGTAAGGGTCACAGAAATGAAAAAGTTTAACATGTTTTTGATAGTTATTGATCTAGAGAGTCCAGAGAATTGTACTGTGGTGGAAATTTTGAAATCGCTTGAAAAACCTAGGACAAGTTCGCAAAAGCAGCTTCTTAACATCATCACAGATAACTCACAAACTGTTTGATCAACATCAATGGTTCAAAAGCCAAATTTGTTTGGAATTATGAGAGCTTTCATAAGATATCGATAGTTTGTGTAAATGTCGAATGTCACGTGATACACAATTGTTAAGGCAACCAAAGATGGGTCAATTTTGCCATTTTTACTGTTATAGCGCCACCTAGTGTCCAAACGCAGCGGTATTTTGTAAGTCATCGCGGAGTGATGGTCTACACATATGTTCCAAGCCCCATGATGATATCTCTAATAGTGCTCGAGTTATAGGCATTTTAATGTAATTGGCTCCGCCTATTTAAAATGTTTACGCCCCTAAGCAACTGTGAAAGGAAATTTAAACTTTTTTTTGATAATTATTTACATTCACACTCCAGAGATTTTATCTGCATTGGTTTGGATCCGATCGGTCGAAAAACCTAGGACTAGTTCGCGAAAGTAGGTTTTTGACATCGTCAACGATAACTCACGAACCGTTTGATCGACAGAAGCGTGTCCAGAGGCAAAGTTGTTCAGAATGAGAAGAGCTATCATATGATAACAATAGTTTGAGTATGTGTCAAATGTCACGTGATATACAATTGTTTATGCACTCCAAAAGTGTTACTTCGCCCCCCGGTGGCCGAATGAGTTCATATTTCTCACAGACCTTCTGGACCGCGAGTCGAACAAGCCCAGCGAGTGTCGTTTCGATCGGCCTCCGTTAACCCGGTCTAATGAGTGCTCAAACTTCATTGGCCGATGACCGCCATGTTTCATTAGATACGCCACTGTCCTTTTATACAATCATCGTGCATGACACAAAGACACACCATACCAAATAATAAGTCGATCGGGCAAACGGTTGGGTAGTTATAGCCCTTTTCGAGTTCATGTATATTATAGCGCCACCTAGTGGCCAAGCGCCAACTCCTTTTTACCGTGACCCCGGACTGAGAGTCTACACATAGGGTACAAGCCCCATGAAGATTGCTCAAACGGTTCACAAGTTATGGCCATTTTAGTCAACCATGGCACTTCCGGTTCAGACGTTTTGGCGCCCCCTAGCAATGGTGAATCGAAATTTCAACGTTTTTTTGATAATTATTCACATTCACACTCCACAGAATTCATCAGCGTTGGTTTGGTTCCGATCGGGCAAAAATCCAGGGACTAGTTCATTTTAATTTTTTTGCATAAAATGCAAATTAGCGGACTAATTTGCATACCGGAAATGAAATCGGAGATATACATTTTTTAAGTTTTGGGCCAATGATTACAATGATATAAAACACTTGGGTGTGCGACAAACGGTTTAGGAGTAAAGAGTGCAAACGCGCTTTTCATCGCTGTAGCGCCACCTATGGGCCGATTTTACTGGGTCCATGTATCTGAGTAGCGACAAGGACTACTACCATCTGACCAAGTCTCAGCTCTGTCGGCCTTACGGTTTAGGCTGCCCAATTAGTTTTAGGGAAGAATAATAACAAAGAAGAAGAATAAGAAGAAGAAATATAGCTGCAAGCAGCAATTATCGGGTTTCGAGAAGTTTACGTAAGTAAACGTCGACCAGTCTCAGGGATGGCAAACTAACATGTCCACAATCGACAATACAACCCCACTCCCAGAAAAATGAGTCAAAGGGTCAGCATTGGCTCATACAGACCCAGGCATGCTCACACACACATGCACATATAGGACATAATTACATTTTCTCATATCAAGTCATTTGGACAATTCAGTAGCAAGACTCACGTTATCAGGATAAATTAGTCAAATCCATTTCAGAAATGGCCCTAACACACATCCTCAATGAATGATAGGCCTTTAGACCCAGAATTTTGACTTAGGTGATCAGTAACAGTCTATGCAGACTACGCATGCTTACAAAGACATGTATGAAAAGCCCATTTGAATGAATATTTCACCTTTTGGACTTTTATGAAGGCATGCCTCTTCTGATGAGCATGCTTGTTTTGAGTCATAATATGTATAATACTACTTAATTGCAAGTCCTTTGGATTATTTATTAAGGAGTAGCAACCTTTAACGTACATTATTCACCTTAATATAAAAAAGGACCCTGTAATGGACACACAATAAAAAAAAACTCAACATGTTTTTAATCATTGTTGACCTAGAGAGTCCAGAGAATTGTTCTATGGTGGAAATTTTGAAATTGCTTGAAAATCAAAGAACTAGTTTGCAAAAGTACGATTTTAACATCATCAGCAATAACTCCTGAACCGTTTGATTGACATCAATAGATCAAGAGGCAAATTTGTTCAGAATGAGAAGAGCTATCATATGATATCAATAGTTTGTGTGTATGTCAAATGTCACGTGATACACAATTGTTCAAGTAATGAAATACGCGTCAATTTTGCCATTTCTACTGGTCTAGCGCCACCTAGTGTCCAAACGGCACCTTCTTTTGTAGGTGACCTCGGAGTGATGGTCTACACATATGTTCCAAGCCCCATGATGATGTGTTAATCCGTTTTGGATTTATGGCCATTTTAATGTGATAGGCTCCGCCCAGTTCAGTTTTTGCCCCCCCCCCCACCGTGTATGAATACAAATTTCAACTTTTTTTCAATGATTATTTACATTCACACTGCACAGAAGTCATCTGCATTGGTTTGGTTCCGATCGGTTGAAAAACCAAGGACAAGTTCGCGAAAGTAGATTTTTGACATCGTCAGCGATAACTCACGAACCGTTTGATCGACAGAAGCGTGTCCAGAGGCAAAGTTGTTCAGAATGAGAAGAGCAAACATATGATGTAAATAGTTTGAGTATATGTCAAATGTCACGTGATACACAATTGTTTATGCACTCTAAAAACGTTACTTCGCCCCCCGGTGGCCGAATGAGTTCATATTTCTTACAGACCTTCTGGACCACGAGTCGAACAAGCCCAGCGAGTGTCGTTTCGATCGGCCTCTGTTAACCCTGTCTAATGAGTGCTCAAAATTCATTGGCCAATGTCGGCCATGTTTTTTGAGAAACGCCAAAGTCCTTTTATACAGTCACGGTGCATGACACAAAGACACACCATACCAAATAATAAGTCGATCGGGCAAACGGTTGCATAGTTATAGTTCTTTTCGAGTTCTTTGCTATTATAGCGCCACCTAGGGGCCAAACACCGAGTCTTTTTTATTGTGACCCCGGACTGAGGTTCTACATATACGGTCTAAGCCCCGTGAAGATAGTTCAAACGGTTCACGAGTTATGGTCATTTTAGTGAAACAGGCTACTTCCGGTTCGGACGTTTTGATGCCCCCTAGCGGCCCTGAATCGAAATTTCAACTTCTTTTTATGATTATTCATATTCACACTCCACAGAATTCATCAGCGTCGGTTTGGTTCCGATCGGGCAAAAATCCAGGGACTAGTTCATTTTTTTTTTTTTTCATAAAATGCTAATTAGCGGAAAAATTTGCATACCGGAAATGAAATCGGAGATAGCCATTTTTTAAGTTTGGAGCCAAGGATTCCAATGACACCAAAAACTTTGTTGTGCGACATGTGGTTTACGAGCATTGAGCCCAAACGCATTGGCCATCGCTATAGCGCCCCCTATGGGCCGATTTGGCTGGGTCACTGTATCTGAGTAACCTGCACAGATACAACCAATTGACAAAGTCTCGAGTTTCTACGACTTACGGTTTGGGCTGGGCGATGTGTTTTAGCGCGGAAAAATAATAATAAGAAGAAGAAGAAGAAGAAGAATAATAAAAATCCTTACAAAAACAATAGGTTTTCAGCACTTCGTGCTCGAAACCCTAATAAAACCTACAAATACAATAGGTTTCTAGCCCTACGGGCTCGAACCCTAATAAAAATCCTTACAAAAACAATAGGTTTTCAGCACTTCGTGCTCGAAACCCTAAAAATCCTTACAAATACAATAGGTTTTCAGCACTTCGTGCTCGAAACCCTAATAAGAAGAAGAATTAAAGCTGCAAGCAGCATTTAGCGGGTTTCGAGGTTTAAGGCAGTCAAAAGCAGTCGTGCATTCATGAAAAGTTTAGGGGGTCAAACCTCAACACACGCATGAAGGATCAAAGTCCATACACACACACACGCACACAGAAAAATCACAGGTGTCAACTCATAGAAACTATGCATGCTTACAGAAACATGCACGTCTATTACAAGCATGTCAAATAATTTGGACAATCCGTTAATGAGTATCAGATTTTCATTCTTGGCCTTTAAATTGAAGAGAAGGTGCTTTCAAACTGAAGAAGTCTGAAGTTCCTGGGCCGAGACGTTTATTTTCAAAGCGTATCAGAGCCTGTAGATGTATAACCGTTGCATAATTACAGTATTTAGTGCCATTGTTCATGTTATAGCGCGACCTAGTGTCCAATCACAGTGTTATTTTTACCGTGAGCTCAGAGCGATGGTCTACACATATGTGTAAAGCCCTGTGAAGCTATCTCAAACCCTTCTCTAACAACGTCCGTTTAAGTGTCTTAGGCTCCGCCCAGTTCAGTTTTGGCCCCCCTTACCGTGTATGAATAGAAATTTCTATTTTTTTTCAATGATTATTTACATTCAAACTCCACAGAAGTCATCTGCATTGGTTTGGTTCCAATCGGTTGAAAAACCAAGGACTAGTTTGCAAAAGTAGGTTTTTTACATTATCAGCGATAACTCACGAACCGTTTGATCGACAGAAATGGTTCTAGAGGCAAAGTTGTTCAGAATGAGAAGAGATATCATATGATGTAAATAGTTTGAGTATATGTCAAATGTCACGTGATACACAATTGTTTTTAGAATTGAAATGCGCGTCAATTTTGCCATTTTTACTGGTTTAGCGCCACCTAGTGTCCAAACGCCACTTTCTTTTGTATGTGACCTCGGAGTGATGGTCTACACATTTGTTCCAAGCCCCATGATGATGTGTTAATCCGTTCTGGATTTATGGCCATTTTTATGTGATAGGCTCCGCCCAGTTCAGTTTTTGCCCCCCCCTACCGTGTATGAATACAAATTTCAACTTTTTTTCAATGATTATTTACATTCACACTCCACAGAAGTCATCTGCATTGGTTTGGTTCCAATCGGTTGAAAAACCAGGGACTAGTTCGCGAAAGTAGGTTTTTAACATCATCAGCGATAACTCACGAATTGTTTCATCGACAGAAGCGTGTCCGGAGGCAAAGTTGTTCAGAATGAGGAGAGCTATCATATGATGTAAATAGTTTGAGTACATGTCAAATGTCACGTGATACACAATTGTTTAAGTACTGCAAAAACGTTTTTTCGCCCCCCGGTGGCCGAATAAGTTCATATTTCTTACAGACCTTCAGGACCACGAGTCGAACAAGCCCTGCGAGTGTCGATTCGATCGGCCCCCGTTAACCCTGTCTATTGAGTGCTCAAAATTCATTGGCCGATGGCGGCCATGTTTTTTGAGAAACGCCAAAGTCCTTTTATACAGTCATGGTGCATGACACAAAGACACACCATACCAAATAATAAGTCGATCGGGCAAACGGTTGCGTAGTTATAGCCCTTTTCGAGTTCTTTGCTATTAGAGCGCCACCTAGTGGCCAAACACCGAGTTATTTTTACTGTGACCCCGGACTGAGGGTCTACACATACGGTCTAAGCCCCGTGAAGATAGCTCAAACGGTTCACGAGTTATGGTCATTTTAGTCAAACTGGTTACTTCCGGTTTTGATGTTTTGATGCCCCCTAGCGACCCTGAATCGAAATTTCTACTTTTTTTCAATGAATATTTACATTTACACTCCACAGAATTCAACAGCGTTGGTTTGGTTCCGATCGGGCAAAAATCCAGGGACTAGTTCATTTTTTTTTTTTTTCATAAAATGCAAATTAGCGGGAAAATTTGCATACCGGAAATGAAATCGGAGATAGCCATTTTTTAAGTTTGGAGCCAAGGATTCCAATGACACCAATCACTTTGTTGTGCGACATCCGGTTTACGAGCATTGAGCCCAAACGCATTGGCCATCGCTATAGCGCCACCTATGGACCGACATGGCTGGCTCCAAGTATCTGAGTAGCGAGCAAGACTACTACCATCCGACAAAGTCTCGAGTTTCTACGACTTACGGTTTGGGCTGGGCGACGCGTTTTATGGCGGAAGAATAATAATAAATATAGCTGCAAGCAGCAATTATCGGGTTTCGAGAAGTTTAGGTAAGTAAACGTCGACCAGTCTCAGGGAGGGCAAACTAACATGTCCACAATCGACAATACAACCCCACACCCAGAAAAATGAGTCAAAGGGTCAGCATTGGCTCATACAGACCCAGGCATGCTCACACACATGCACATATAGGACATAGATTACATTTTCTCATTTCAAGTCATTCTGACAATTCAGTAGCGAGACTCACGTTATCAGGATAAATTAGTCAAATCCATTTCAGAAATTGCCCTAACACACATCCTCAATGAATGATAGGCCTTTAGAACCAGAATTTTGACTTAGGTGATCAGTAACGGTCTATGCAGACTACGCATGCTTACAAAGACATGTATGAAAAGCCCATTTGAATGAATATTTCACCTTTTGGACTTTTATGAAGGCATGCATCTTCTGATGAGCATGCTTGTTTTGAGTCATAATATGTATAATACTACTTAATTGCAAGTCAGTTGGATTATTTATTAAGGAGTAGCAACCTTTAACGTACATTATTCACGTTAATATAAAAAAGGACCCTGTAATGGTCACACAACAAAAAAAACTCAACATGTTTTTAATCATTGTTGACCTAGAGAGTCCAGAGAATTGTACTATGGTGGAAATTTTGAAATTGATTGAAAATCAAAGAACTAGTTTGCAAAAGTACGATTTTAACATCATCAGCAATAACTCCTGAACCGTTTGATTGACATCAATAGATCAAGAGGCAAATTTGTTCAGAATGAGAAGAGCTATCATATGATATCAATAGTTTGTGTGTATGTCAAATGTCACGTGATACACAATTGTTTAAGTAATGAAATACGCGTCAATTTTGCCATTTTTACTGTTTTAGCGCCACCTAGTGTCCAAACGGCACCTTCTTTGGTAGGTGACCTCAGAGTGATGGTCTACACATATGTTCCAAGCCCCATGATGATGTGTTTATCCGTTCTGGATTTATGGCCATTTTAATGTGATAGGCTCCGCCCAGTTCAGTTTTTGGCCCCCCCTACCGTGTATGAATAAAAATTTCAACTTTTTTTCAATGATTATTTACATTCACACT
The DNA here is from genome assembly GCF_947034865.1 of Barbatula barbatula. Classification (NCBI taxonomy): domain Eukaryota; kingdom Metazoa; phylum Chordata; class Actinopteri; order Cypriniformes; family Nemacheilidae; genus Barbatula; species Barbatula barbatula. The sequence goes on from NC_136768.1 coordinate 18,310,965, forward strand.
CCACAAAAGTCATCTGCATTGGTTTGGTTCCGATCGGTTGAAAAACCAGGGACTAGTTCGCGAAAGTAGGTTTTTGACATCATCAGCGATAACTCATGAACCGTTTGATCGACAGAAGCATTTCAATAGGCAAAGTTGTTCAGAATGAGAAGAGCTATCATATGATGTAAATAGTTTGAGTATATGTCAAATGTCACGTGATACACAATTGTTTATGCACTGCAAAAACGTTTTTTCGCCCCCCGTTGGCCGAATGAGTTCATATTTCTTACAGACCTTCAGGACCACGAGTCGAACAAGGCCAGCGAGTGTCGTTTTGATCGGCCTCCGTTAACCCTGTCTAATGAGTGCTCAAAATTCATTGGCCGATGGCGGCCATGTTTTTTGAGAAACGCCAAAGTCCTTTTATACAGTCACGGTGCATGACACAAAGACACACCATACCAAATAATAAGTCGATCGGGCAAACGGTTGCATAGTTATAGCCGTTTTCGAGTTCTTTGCTATTATAGCGCCACCTAGTGGCCAAACACCGAGTCTTTTTTATTGTGACCCCGGACTGAGGGTCTACACATACTGTCTAAGCCCCGTGAAGATAGCTCAAACGGTTCACGAGTTATGGTCATTTGAGTGAAATAGGCTACTTCCGGTTCAGACGTTTTGATGCCCCCTAGCGACCCTGAATCGAAATTTCAACTTCCTTTTATGATTATTCATATTCACACTCCACAGAATTCACCAGCGTTGGTTTGGTTCCGATCGGGCAAATATCCAGGGACTAGTTCATTTTTTTTTTTTTTCATAAAATGCAAATTAGCGGAAAAATTTGCATACCGGAAATGAAATCGGAGATAGCCATTTTTTAAGTTTGGAGCCAAGGATTCCAATGACACCAAACACTTTGTTGTGCGACATCCGGTTTACGAGCATTGAGCCCAAACGCATTGGCCATCGCTATAGCGCCACCTATGGACCGACATGGCTGGCTCCGAGTATCTGAGTAGCGTGCAAGACTACTACCATCCGACAAAGTCTCGAGTTTCTACGACTTACGGTTTGGGCTGGGCAACGCGTTTTATGGCGGAATAATAATAATAAGAAGAAGAAGAAGAAGAATAAAAATCCTTACAAATACAATAGGTTTTCAGCACTTCGTGCTCGAAACCCTAATAAGAAGAAGAAGAAGAATAAAAATCCTTACAAATACAATAGGTTTTCAGCCCTTCGGGCTCGAAACCCTAATAATAAAAATCCTTACAAAAACAATAGGTTTTCAGCACTTCGTGCTCGAAACCCTAATAATTAAAGCTGCAAGCAGCATTTAGCGGGTTCGAGCACTTTTAAGGAATCCAACGCATCTTTGCCTTCATCAAGTAGGCCGAGGACTCTCATCCTAAAACACCCAAGTGGAAGATACTCCCAACGCCTGAAAAATTATAGATACGGTCAGCAACGGTTAACAGACACTACGCCTGATTACACACATATGCACATAGAGTACACTTGAGGGGAATCATTTTTTCAGGTTAATTTGGTCACATCCATTTAAGAAATGACCCCGTCTAAATGCCTAATTGCATTGAGTTGCTGCCATGTGACTGCTGAGTAGAAATTTAGGTTTACATGCAATTAAACTGGTGTACATAATAAAGGTTTGTGTTATGCTAAGCAAAACAGCATCTTACAACCAGCCAGACGTGTTCTATATTTATAGACGTGTGAATATGGAGCAACGTTTAATGTGTAGTGCTTTATATGTCTAACACCTTGTTCCTGTGAGACAGGAAACGTATCTCTTGTCCGGTAACCATCATATTTTGCATGCTTGTTTAGTCTAATAAGATGTATGATTGTACTTAATGGCAAGTCAATTGGATTATTTGTTAAGGAGAAGCGAGCTTTCAGGTACACCGTTCACATAATAAAGGACCCTGTAGTGGTCATGCAAATGAAAAAGTTGAAGATGTTTTGATAGTTATTGATCTAGACAGTCCAGAGAATTGTACTGTGGTGGAAATTTTGAAATCGCTTGAAAAACCTAGGACAAGTTCGCAAAAGTAGGTTCTTAACATCATCACAGATAACTCACAAACTGTTTGATCGACATCAATGGTTCAAGAGCCAAATTTGTTTGGAATTATGAGAGCTTTCATATGACATCGATAGTTTGTGTAAATGTCAAATGTCACGTGATACACAATTGTTAAGGCAACCAAAGATGTGTACATTCTGCCATTTATACTTTATAGCGCCACCTAGTGTTCTGACACCGTGGTATTTTGTAATTCACCTAGGAGTGATGGTCTTCACATATGTTCCAAGCCCCATGATGATATCTCTAATAGTGCTCGAGTTATGGGCATTTTAATGTAATAGGCTCCGCCTATTTAAAATGTTTACGCCCCAAAGCAACCGTGAAAAGAAATTTCAACTTTTTTTTGATAATTATTTACATTCACACTCCACAGAAGTCATCTGCATTGGTTTGGATCCGATCAAGTGAAAAACCAAGGACCAGTTCGCAAAAGTAGGTTTTTAACATCATCAGCCATAACTCACGAACCGTTTGATTGACAGAAGCGTGTCCAGAGGCAAAGTTGTTCAGAATGAGGAGAGCTATCATATGATGTAAATAGTTTGGGTATATGTCAAATGTCACGTGATACACAATTGTTTATGCAACCAAAGACACGTCAATTTTGCCATTTTTACTGTTATAGCGCCACCTAGTGTCCAAACGCGCGGTATTTTGTAATTCATCTCGGAGTGATGGTCTACACATATGTTCCAAGCACCATGATGATATCTCTAATAGTGCTCTAGTTATGGGCATTTTAATGTAATAGGCTCCGCCTATTTAAAATGTTTTCGCCCCTAAGCAACCGTGAAAGAAAATTTCAACTTTTTTTTGATAATTATTTACATTCACACTCCAGAGATGTTATCTGCATTGGTTTGGATCCGATCGGTCGAAAAACCTAGGACTAGTTCGCGAAAGTAGGTTTTTGACATCGTCAGCGATAACTCACAAACCGTTCAATCGACAGAAGCGTGTCTAGAGGCAAAGTTGTTCAGAATGTGAAGAGCTATCATAAGATAACAATAGTTTGAGTATAAGTGAAATGTGACGTGATATACAATTGTTTATGCACTCTAAAACCGTTACTTCGCCCCCCGGTGGCCGAATGAGTTCATATTTCTTACAGACCTTCTGGACCATGAGTCGAACAAGCCCAGCGAGTGTCGTTTCGATCGGCCTCCGTTAACCCTGTCTAATGAGTGCTCAAACTTCATTGGCCGATGACCGCCATGTTTCATTAGATACGCCACTGTCCTTTTATACAGTCATGGTACATGACACAAAGACACACCATACCAAATAATAAGTCGATCGGGCAAACGGTTGGGTAGTTATAGCCCTTTTCGAGTTCATGTATATTATAGCGCCACCTAGTGGCCAAGCGCCAAATCCTTTTTACTGTGACCCCGGACTGAGAGTCTACACATAGGGTACAAGTCCCATGAAGATTGCTCAAACGGTTGACAAGTTATGGCCATTTTAGTCAACCATGGGACTTCCGGTTCAGACGTTTTGGCGCCCCCTAGCAATGGTGAATCGAAATTTCAACTTTTTTTTGATAATTATTCACATTCACACTCCACAGAATTCATCAGCGTTGGTTTGGTTCCGATCGGGCAAAAATCCAGGGACTAGTTCATTTTTTTTTTTTTGCATAAAATGCAAATTAGCGGAAAAATTTGCATACCGGAAATGAAATCGGAGATAGCCATTTTTTAAGTTTGGAGCCAATGATTACAATGACACCAAACATTTTGTTGTGCGACATCCGGTTTACAGGCATTGAGCTCAAACGCATTGGCTATCGCTATAGCGCCACCTATGGGCCGATTTGTCTGGCTCCGAGTATCTGAGTAGCGTGCAAGACTACTACCATCCGACAAAGTCTCGAGTTTCTACGACTTACGGTTTGGGCTGGGCAAAGCGTTTTATGGCGGAATAATAATAATAAATATAGCTGCAAGCAGCGATTCCCGGGTTCGAGCAGTCTAAAGCGTCAAGATTGTTCAGAACGAAGAGAACTAGCGGCCAAAAGGCGCTGCCTTTAGTAGGTGACCTCGGAGCTAGTTCTTGAGTTATGGCCATTTTAATGTAAAAGGCTCCGCATATTAAGAACTTTTGGCGTACGTCCCTTATCGACCTTGAAAGGAAATTTCAACTTTTTTTCGATAGTTATTGACATTCACACTCCACAGAAGTCGTCTGCATTGGTTTGGTTCCGATCGGTCAAAAAACCAAGGACTAGTTCGCGAAAGTAGGTTTTTGACATCATCTGCGATAACTCACAAACCGTTTGTTTGACAGAAGTGGTTCCAGAGGCAAAGTTGTTCAGAATGAGGAGAGCTATCATATGATGTAAATAGTTTGAGTATATGTCAAATGTCACGTGATACACAATTGTTTTTGCAACCAAAACTCGTAAATTTAGCCATTTTTACTGTTATAGCGCCACCTAGTGTCCAAACGCCGCGGCCTTAGGTTTGTGACGTCGGAGTTATGGTCTTCACATATGTTTCAAGCCCCATGATGAGATCTCATATAGTTATTGAGTTATGGCCATTTAAATGTAATAGGCCCCGCCCATTTTTTTATTTTGATGCCCCTAAGCAACCTTGAAAGGAAATTTCAACTTTCTTACGATAATTATTGACATTCACACTCCACAGAAGTCGTCTGCATTGGTTTGGTTCCGATCGGTCAAAAAACCTAGGACGAGTTCACGAAAGTAGGTTTTTGACATCATCGGCGATAACTCATGAACCGTTTGTTTGACAGAAGTGGTTCTAGAGGCAAAGTTGTTCAGAATGAGGAGAGCTATCATATGACGTAAATAGTTTGCGTATATGTCAAATTTCACGTGATACACAATTGTTTTTGAAACCAAAAACACGTCAATTTAGCCATTTTTACTGTTATAGCGCCACCTAGTGTCCAAACGCCGCGCCCTTACGTATGTGACCTCTGAGTGATGGTCTTCACATATTTTTCAAGCCCCATGATCATATCTCTAATAGTTATTGAGTTATGGCCATTTAAATGAAATAGGCCCCGCCCATTTTTTTATTTTGGTGCCCCTAAGCGACCTTGAAAGGAAATTTCAACTTTTTTTCGATAATTATTGATATTCACACTCCACAGAAGTCATCTGAATCGGTTTGGTTCCGATTAATCGAAAAACCTAGGACGAGTTCGCGAAAGTAGGTTTTTGACATCATCAGCGATAACTCACGAACCGTTTAATCGACAGAAGTGGTTCAAGAGGCAAAGTTGTTCAGAATGAGAAGAGCTATCATTTGATGTAAATAGTTTGAGTATTTGTCAAATGTCACGTGACACACAATTGTTAAAGGACTCCAAAAACGTTATTTCGCCCCCAGTGGCCGAATGACTTCATATTTCTTACAGACCTTCTTGACCATGAGTGGAACAAGCCCAGCGAGTGTCGTTTCGATCGGCCTCCGTTAAGTCGGTCTAAGGAGTGCTCAAACTTCATTGGCCGATGGCGGCCATGTTTTTTTAGATACGCCAATGTCCTTTTCTAGAATCATGGTACATGACACAAAGACACACCATACCAAGAAATTAGTCGATCGGGCAAACTGTTGGGTAGTTATTGCCCTTTTCGAGAAAATGTATATTATAGCGCCACCTTGAGGCCAAACGCCGACTTTTTTATACCGTGACCTCGGACTGAGAGTATAAACATATGGTCCAAGCCTCGTGAAGATAGCTCAAACGGTTCACGAGTTATAACCATTTTAATCAAATATGCCCCTTCCGGTTCAGACGTTTTGTCGCCCCCCAGCCACCACGGATCGAAATTTCAACTTTTTTTCGATAATTATTTACATTCACACTCCACAGAATTCATCAGCGTTGGTTTGGTTCCGATCCGGCAAAAATCCAGAGACTAGTTCATTTTTTTTTTTTTGCATAAAATGCAAATTACCGAAAAAATTTGCATACCGGAAATGAAATCGGACCTATACGTTTTTTAAGTTTTGAGCCAATGATTACAATGATATAAGACACTTGGGTGTGCGACAAACGGTTTAGGAGTAATGAGCGTAAAGGCGCTTTTTATCACTGTAGCGCCACCTATGGGCCGACATGGCTGGCTCCGTGTATCTGAGTAGCGAGCAAGACTACTACCATCTGACCAAGTCTCAGCTCTGTCGGCCTTACGGTTTGGGCTGCCCATTCAGTTTTAGGGAAGAATAATAAGAAGAAGAATAAAACCAACAAATACAATAGGTTTCTAGCCCTACGGGCTCGAACCCTAAATATAGCTGCAAGCAGCGATTCCCGGGTTCGAGCAGTCTAAAGCGTCAAGATTGTTCAGAATGAAGATAACTAGCGGCCAAAAGGCGCTGCCTTTATTAGGTGACCTCAGAGCTAGTTCTTGAGTTATGGCCATTTTATTGTAAAAGGCTCCGCATGATTAGAACTTTTGGCGTGCGTCCCTTATCGACCTTGAAAGGAAATTTCAACATTCTTTCGATAGTTATTGACATTCACACTCCACAGAAGTCATCTGAATCGGTTTGGTTCCGATTAATCGAAAAACCAAGGACTAGTTCGCGAAAGTAGGTTTTTGACATCATCGGCGATAACTCACAAACCGCTTGTTTGACAGAAGCGGTTCCAGAGGCAAAGTTGTTCAGAATGAGGAGAGCTATCATATGATGTAAATAGTTTGATTATATGTCAAAGGTCACGTGATACACAATTGTTTTTGCAACCAAAAACACGTCAATTTAGCCATTTTTACTGTTATAGCGCCACCTAGTGTCCAAACGCCGCGCCCTTACGTATGTGACCTCTGAGTGATGGTCTTCACATATGTTTCAAGCCCCATGATCATATCTCTAATAGTTATTGAGTTATGGCCATTTAAATATCATAGGCCCCGCCCATTTTTTTATTCTGATGCCCCTAAGCAACCTTGAAAGGAAATTTCAACTTTCTTTCGATAATTATTGACATTCACACTCCACAGAAGTCATCTGAATCGGTTTGGTTCCGATTAATCGAAAAACCTAGGACGAGTTCGCAAAAGTAGGTTTTTGACATCATCAGCGATAACTCACGAACCGTTTGATCGACAGAACTGGTTCCAGAGGCAAAGTTGTTCAGAATGAGGAGTCCTATCAAATAATGTAAATAGTTTGAGTATATGTCAAATGTCACGTGATACACAATTGTTAAAGGACTCCAAAAACGTTATTTCGCCCCCAGTGGCCGAATGAGTTCATATTTCTTACAGACCTTCTTGACCATGAGTCGAACAAGCCCAGCGAGTGTCGTTTCGATCGGCCTCCGTTAAGTCGGTCTAAGGAGTGCTCAAACTTCACTGGCCGATGGCGGCCATGTTTTTTTAGATACGCCAATGTCCTTTTCTAGAATCATGGTACATGACACAAAGACACACCATACCAAGAAATTAGTCGATCGGGCAAACTGTTGGGTAGTTATTGCCCTTTTCGAGAAAATGTATATTATAGCGCCACCTAGATGCCAAACGCCGACTTTTTTATACTGTGACCTCGAACTGAGAGTATAAACATATGGTCCAAGCCCCGTGCAGATAGCTCAAACGGTTCACGAGTTATAACCATTTTAGTAAAATTTGCTCCATCCGGTTCCGACGTTTTGGCGCCCCCCGGCCACCGCAAATCGAAATTTCAACTTTTTTTCGATAATTATTTACATTCACACTCCACAGAATTCATCAGCATTGGTCTGGTTCCGATTGGTCAAAAATCCAAAGACTAGTTCAATTTTTTTATTTTTGCATAAAATGCAAATTAGCGGAAAAATTTGCATACCGGAAATGAAATCGGAGATATACGTTTTTTAAGTTTTGAGCCAATGATTTCAATTTTATAAAACACTTGGGTGTGCAACAAACGGTTTAGGAGTAATGAGCGTAAAGGCGCTTTTCATCGCTGTAGCGCCACCTATGGGCCGACATGGCTGGCTCCGAGTATCTGAGTAGCGAGCAAGACTACTACCATCTGACCGAGTCTCAGCTCTGTCGGACTTACGGTTTGGGCTGTACGATCAGTTTTACGGCGGAAAAATAATAATAATAAAACCAACAAATACAATAGGTTTCTAGCCCTACGGGCTCGAACCCTAATAATTAAAGCTGCAAGCAGCCTTTAAGCGGGTTTCGAGGTTTAAGGCAGTCAAAAGCAGTCATGCATTCATGAACAGGTTAGGGGGTCACACCTCAACACACGCGTGAAGGATCAAAGTCCAACACACACACACACACGCACAGAAAAATCACAGGTATCAACTCATAGAAACTATGCATGCTTACAGAAACATGCACCTCTATTACAAGCATGTCAAATAATTTGGACAATACGTTAATGAGTATCCGATTTTCATTGTTGTTGGCTTTTAAATTGAGGCGAAGGTGCTTTCTAACTCAAGAAGTCTGAAGTTCCTGGGCCGAGACGTTTATTTTCAAAGCGTATCAGAACCTGTAGATGTATAACCGTTGCATAATTACAGTATTTAGTGCCATTGTTCCCGTTATAGCGCCCCCTAGTGTCCAATCACCGCGATTTCTTTTGATGTGAGCTCAGAGCGAAGGTTTACACATATGTTTTAAGCCCCGTGAAGCTATCTCAAACCCTTCTCTAACAACGTATGTTTAAGTGTCTTAGGCTCCGCCCAGTTCAGTTTTGGCCCCCCCTACAGTGTACGAATACAAATTTTAATTTCTTTTCAATGATTATTTACATTCACACTCCACAGAAGTCATCTGCATTGGTTTGGTTACAATCGGTTGAAAAACCAGGGACTAGTTTGTGAAAGTAGGTTTTTGACATTATCAGCGATAACTCACGAACCGTTTGATCGACATAAATGGTTCTAGAGGCAAAGTTGTTCAGAATGAGAAGAGATATCATATGATGTAAATAGTTTGGGTATATGTCAAATGTCACATGATACACAATTGTTTAAGTAATGAAATACGCGTCAATTTAACCATTTCTACTGGTCCAGCGCCACCTAGTGTCAAAACGGCACCTTCTTTTGAAGGTGACCTCAGAGTGATGGTCTACACATATGTTCCAAGCCCCATGATGATGTGTTAATCCGTTCTGGATTTATGGCCATTTTAATGTGATAGGCTCCGCCCAGTTCAGTTTTTAACCCCCCTACCGTGTATAAATATAAATTTCAACTTTTTTTCAATGATTATTTACATTCACACTCCACAGAAGTCATCTGCATTGGTTTGGTCCCGATCGGTTGAAAAACCAAGGACTAGTTCGCGAAAGTAGATTTTTGACATCGTCAGCGATAACTCACGAACCGTTTGATCGACAGAAGCGTGTCCAGAGGCAAAGTTGTTCAGAATGAGAAGAGCTATCATATGATGTAAATAGTTTGAGTATATGTCAAATGTCATGTGATACACAATTGTTTATGCACTCTAAAACCGTTACTTCGCCCCCCGGTGGCCAAATGAGTTCATATTTCTTACAGACCTTCAGGACCACGAGTCGAACAAGCCCAGCTAGTGTAGTTTCGATCGGCCCCTGTTAACCCTGTGTAATGAGTGCTCAAAATTCATTGGCCGATAGCGGCCATGGTTTTTGAGAAACGTCAAAGTCCTTTTATACAGTCACGGTGCATGACACAAAGACACACCATACCAAATAATAAGTCAATCGGGCAAACGGTTGCGTAGTTATAGCCCTTTTCGACTTCTTTGCTATTATAGCGCCACCTAGTGGCCAAACACCGCGTCTTTTTTATTGTGACCCCGGACTGAGGGTCTACACATACGGTCTAAGCCCGGTGAAGATAGCTCAAACGGTTCACGAGTTATGGTCATTTTAGTGAAATAGGCTACTTCCGGTTCGAACGTTTTGATGCCCCCCAGCGACCCTGAATCGAAATTTCAACTTCCTTTTATGATTATTCATATTCACACTCCACAGAATTCATCAGCGTTGGTTTGGTTCCGATCGGACAAAAATCCAGGGACTAGTTCATTTTTTTTTTTTTTTATAAAATGCAAATTAGCGGAAAAATTTGCATACCGGAAATGAAATCGGAGATAGCCATTTTTTAAGTTTGGAGCCAAGGATTCCAATGACACCAAACATTTTGTTGTGCGACATCCGGTTTATGAGCATTGAGCTCAAACGCATTGGCTATCGCTATAGCGCCACCTATGGGCTGATTTGGCTGGCTCCGAGTATCTGAGTAGCGTGCAAGACTACTACCATCCGACAAAGTCTCGAGTTTCTACGACTTACGGTTTGGGCTGGGCAACGCGTTTTATGGCGGAATAATAATAAAGAATAAAAATCCTTACAAAAACAATAGGTTTTCAGCACTTCGTGCTCGAAACCCTAATTAAAGCTGCAAGCAGCATTTAGCGGGTTCGAGCACTTTTAAGGAATCCAACGCATCTTTGCCTTCATCAAGTAGGCCGAGGACTCTCATCCTAAAACACCCAAGTGGAAGATACTCCCAACGCCTGAAAAATTATAGATACGGTCAGCAACGGTTAACAGACACTACGCCTGATTACACACATATGCACATAGAGTACACTTGAGGGGAATCATTTTTTCAGGTTAATTTGGTCACATCCATTTAAGAAATGACCCCGTCTAAATGCCTAATTGCATTGAGTTGCTGCCATGTGACTGCTGAGTAGAAATTTAGGTTTACATGCAATTAAACTGGTGTACATAATAAAGGTTTGTGTTATGCTAAGCAAAACAGCATCTTACAACCAGCCAGACGTGTTCTATATTTATAGACGTGTGAATATGGAGCAACGTTTAATGTGTAGTGCTTTATATGTCTAACACCTTGTTCCTGTGAGACAGGAAACGTATCTCTTGTCCGGTAACCATCATATTTTGCATGCTTGTTTAGTCTAATAAGATGTATGATTGTACTTAATGGCAAGTCAATTGGATTATTTGTTAAGGAGAAGCGAGCTTTCAGGTACACCGTTCACATAATAAAGGACCCTGTAGTGGTCATGCAAATGAAAAAGTTGAAGATGTTTTGATAGTTATTGATCTAGACAGTCCAGAGAATTGTACTGTGGTGGAAATTTTGAAATCGCTTGAAAAACCTAGGACAAGTTCGCAAAAGTAGGTTCTTAACATCATCACAGATAACTCACAAACTGTTTGATCGACATCAATGGTTCAAGAGCCAAATTTGTTTGGAATTATGAGAGCTTTCATATGACATCGATAGTTTGTGTAAATGTCAAATGTCACGTGATACACAATTGTTAAGGCAACCAAAGATGTGTACATTCTGCCATTTATACTTTATAGCGCCACCTAGTGTTCTGACACCGTGGTATTTTGTAATTCACCTAGGAGTGATGGTCTTCACATATGTTCCAAGCCCCATGATGATATCTCTAATAGTGCTCGAGTTATGGGCATTTTAATGTAATAGGCTCCGCCTATTTAAAATGTTTACGCCCCAAAGCAACCGTGAAAAGAAATTTCAACTTTTTTTTGATAATTATTTACATTCACACTCCACAGAAGTCATCTGCATTGGTTTGGATCCGATCAAGTGAAAAACCAAGGACCAGTTCGCAAAAGTAGGTTTTTAACATCATCAGCCATAACTCACGAACCGTTTGATTGACAGAAGCGTGTCCAGAGGCAAAGTTGTTCAGAATGAGGAGAGCTATCATATGATGTAAATAGTTTGGGTATATGTCAAATGTCACGTGATACACAATTGTTTATGCAACCAAAGACACGTCAATTTTGCCATTTTTACTGTTATAGCGCCACCTAGTGTCCAAACGCGCGGTATTTTGTAATTCATCTCGGAGTGATGGTCTACACATATGTTCCAAGCACCATGATGATATCTCTAATAGTGCTCTAGTTATGGGCATTTTAATGTAATAGGCTCCGCCTATTTAAAATGTTTTCGCCCCTAAGCAACCGTGAAAGAAAATTTCAACTTTTTTTTGATAATTATTTACATTCACACTCCAGAGATGTTATCTGCATTGGTTTGGATCCGATCGGTCGAAAAACCTAGGACTAGTTCGCGAAAGTAGGTTTTTGACATCGTCAGCGATAACTCACAAACCGTTCAATCGACAGAAGCGTGTCTAGAGGCAAAGTTGTTCAGAATGTGAAGAGCTATCATAAGATAACAATAGTTTGAGTATAAGTGAAATGTGACGTGATATACAATTGTTTATGCACTCTAAAACCGTTACTTCGCCCCCCGGTGGCCGAATGAGTTCATATTTCTTACAGACCTTCTGGACCATGAGTCGAACAAGCCCAGCGAGTGTCGTTTCGATCGGCCTCCGTTAACCCTGTCTAATGAGTGCTCAAACTTCATTGGCCGATGACCGCCATGTTTCATTAGATACGCCACTGTCCTTTTATACAGTCATGGTACATGACACAAAGACACACCATACCAAATAATAAGTCGATCGGGCAAACGGTTGGGTAGTTATAGCCCTTTTCGAGTTCATGTATATTATAGCGCCACCTAGTGGCCAAGCGCCAAATCCTTTTTACTGTGACCCCGGACTGAGAGTCTACACATAGGGTACAAGTCCCATGAAGATTGCTCAAACGGTTGACAAGTTATGGCCATTTTAGTCAACCATGGGACTTCCGGTTCAGACGTTTTGGCGCCCCCTAGCAATGGTGAATCGAAATTTCAACTTTTTTTTGATAATTATTCACATTCACACTCCACAGAATTCATCAGCGTTGGTTTGGTTCCGATCGGGCAAAAATCCAGGGACTAGTTCATTTTAATTTTTTTGCATAAAATGCAAATTAGCGAAAAAATTTGCATACCGGAAATGAAATCGGAGATATACGTTTTTTAAGTTTTGAGCCAATGATTACAATGATATAAAACACTTGGGTGTGCGACAAACGGTTTAGGAGTAAAGAGTGCAAACGCGCTTTTCATCGCTGTAGCGCCACCTATGGGCCGATTTGGCTGGGTCCATGTATCTGAGTAGCGACAAGGACTACTACCATCTGACCAAGTCTCAGCTCTGTCGGCCTTACGGTTTAGGCTGCCCATGTAGTTTTAGGGAAGAATAATAACGAAGAAGAATAATAAAACCCACAAATACAATAGGTTTCTAGCCCTACGGGCTCGAACCCTAAAAATCTTTACAAAAACAATAGGTTTTCAGCACTTCGTGCTCGAAACCCTAATAAAAATCCTTACAAAAACAATAGGTTTTCAGCACTTCGTGCTCGAAACCCTAATAAAACCCACAAATACAATAGGTTTCTAGCCCTACGGGCTCGAACCCTAAAAACAGTGGTGTAACGTGTAAAAAAATCTATAGTGATAAAGAGGGAAAATGTATAGCAGCAGAAATGGAGTTTGAAGGAAAAAAGGTGATTGTAGTCAACGTTCATGCACCAACAATAGAGAGTGAAAAAAGCGAGTATTTTAGAGTGTTAAGAGAGTTTTTAAAGAAATACAAGGAAGTGATTATGATGGGTGATTTCAATACTGTGTTTAGCAAATTAGAAATGGCGGAGGGAATGGTTTTTAAAGCGGATAAAGGAAGGAAAGAATTGAAATGGTTAATGGATGAAAACAATATGATTGATATATGGAGAGAAAGAAATGAAAGGAAAAAAGAATACTCAAGGAGGCAGCTAGTCGGGAACTTTATGTGTAAAACAAGAATAGATTTTGTTTTATGCACAAGGAATATTGAAGGTTTTATAGAAAAAATAAAATATGAAGAAACAAGCTTAAGCGACCATGAGCCAATTTTTATGCAAATAGACTGGAATACAGCGAAAAGAGGGCCGGGAGTATGGGTTTTAAATACAGAGATTTTAAAGAATGAAGGCTATATTTTAAGTGTTAAAGGAATTATTGAAACGGAAAAGGAGAACGGAATGTACATCGAAGACAAAAGAATATGGTGGGAAAATACTAAATATTTAGTTAAAAAGTTTACAATAAAATACTGCAAGTTAATACAGAAAAGTAAGAGAAATAAGGAGAGCGAAACAAGAGAAAAATTGACAAAAGAATTAAATGAGAATGGGAAAGATATACAAAAAATAATGGAATTAGAGGGGAAATTAAGAGAAATGGAAGAGAAAAAATATGAGGGAGCAAGATTAAGAAGTAAAGCTAAATACACGGTGGAGGGTGAAAAATGTACAACATTTTTCTTTGATCTAGAAAAAAGAAGAGGGAAAGCAGAAATGATAAAAGAAATAAGAGGGAATAATGGTGTAGTTGTGGAAACAAACGAGGAAATACTAAGAGAAATAAAAGCATATTATGAGAATTTGTTCAGGACAGAGGGAGTGAAAGAAGAAGAGAGACTGGAGTTACTGAAACAAATAAAAACAACAGTTGGAGAACTACATAAAAAAGAGTGTGATGAGGGGATAAGAGAAGAAGAGATAAAAAGAGCTATAAGTGAATTAAACAAAAAGAAAAGTCCGGGTATAGATGGTTTGGGGAGTGAATTTTATATAGTTTTAAAGGAGTTTATAACTAGCATTTTAAAAGAAGTATATGTAGATATCTTTAAGAAAGGAGAACTGAATCAAAGAATGGGAATGGGTTTAATGAAGTTGATCTACAAGCGGAAAGGAGAGAAGATAGAGTTAAAGAACTACAGGCCAATTACAATGCTTAATACTGATTTAAAGATTCTATCTAAAATCTTAGCCAACAGATTGAAGGAAGTAATGCCGAGTATAATTAAAACAAACCAAGTGTACGGAGTGAAAGGAAGAGATATAGCAGATACAACAATAAGTATAAAAGAAATAATAAGATACATACACGAAAAGAATAAAAAAGGGTATATAATTAGTTTAGATTTTGAGAAAGCATTTGACAGGGTAGAACATAGCTTTTTATTTGATGTTTTAAAGAGTTTTGGTTTCGGAGAGAATTTTGTCAAATGGATTAGGATTTTATACAAAGGTGCGGTAACAAAAATTAAATGTAACGGGTTTGTAACAGAGTGTTTTAAAGTCACGAGATCGATAAGGCAAGGATGTCCACTTTCAGCTCTTTTATATTCTTTAGTTTCTGAACCACTAGGTCTGGCTATAAAACAAGAAGAGGGAATAAAAGGAATCAATGTCGAGGGAGAAGAGAACAAAATATTTCAATATGCGGATGACACTACAGTGATAGTAAAGGATTTAGAGAGTGTTAAAAAAGCAATGAGAATAGTACAGGTGTTTTGTAAGGGATCAGGAGCAAAAATAAATGGAGAAAAAACTGTGTATATGAGATGCGGAAAGGCGAAAGATTTAACAAATAGTTTTGCTTTTAAAGAAACAAAAGAAATAAAGATTTTAGGTGTTTTAATGGGAATGGACGAAAAGAAGGTAGGAGGAACAATGTGGGAAGAATTATTAGGGGGTATCGAAAGGAGGATGAATTTTTGGAAACTGAGAACTTTAACTTTGAAAGGCAAGGTATTAATTCTGAATGTTTTAATGGTTTCAAAACTATGGTATGTTTTATATGTATCATCTATGCCGTTGTGGGCAGAAAAAAGGCTGAAAAAATGCTTTTTAGATTTTTTATGGGAAGGGAAGCCAGCAAGGATTGCATACAACACCCTAATTGGAGCAGTGGAGAAGGGAGGATTGGGCTTAATGGATTTTGAACAAAGAAAGAATAGTTTAAGAGTGAAAATAATACAAAAGTACTTAGACGAAGAAAACAAAACGGCATGGAAAAAGACAATGGAATATTTTTTAAGTAAATGTGGGAACTTTAATCTAGGGGATAATATACTGTGGATGAGAGCAAAGAAATGGATGACAGATGAGTTGCCAGATTTTTATAAAGAACTGATGAGTGCTTGGGGGAATTTTTTAAATAATGTACTTTTTAACCCACAAGGTAGAGAGAACATTTTAAATCAGCCTCTATTCTTAAACAACCGCATTTTGAATCAAGGAAAGGATATTTTTTTTAAGAAATGGTGGGAGCTGGGAATTACAAAAGTAAGAGATGTCTTATATGAGTTTAAGGAGGGTTTTTTA